>NC_139825.1:27792764-28352764 GCF_963691815.1 Echiichthys vipera | reverse complement strand
TGACTCAAGAAGGAAAGTGCTTCCTGAGTCAATGTAGCGTCACTTTTCACAGCACAGGTGTGACTAAATGTATACAGAGAGAGAAATATGAGAACATTTTCACCCTCAGCAAGTTATCAAAATGACATTACTAAAATCCTGTTTCTAATATTATGAATCATTCCCTTTAATTCAGCATGAATCTGCTCCCGGGAGACCAAACTCGTGAAGACATCTGTAAACTTTTTTTCCAACTGAACCTTATCTTCTTTCACACTACCAAAGCATAGAGCAGTGGTACCCAACATTTCGATCTCAACAACGTTTTGGACAAACATTCATGGTCCCCTAGAGGATGAATCCTAATGACTTTGACTTTTCCTTTAGTGTCACCAGCAGGTCACAATTTTCAGTTACCGTTGGCATTACATTTTGTGCAGACATTCATGGCTCTTAGACAATAAATCCTACAGTTGGGATGTCCTGACTTTTTCTCTAGCCTCACCACAAAATTCCCGTTTGTGGTTCACAGTGAAATGTATCAACATTTAAAGACCTTTTCAATGGAATTACATTGCTAGGCAACAGCCTTGGTCCTTGTTCACTTCCTGTCAGCTGATGCCATTCACATTCAATGCAACAGGAAAAAAACTTTTAGACACATTTAGAATGTTTATGTTTACATCTTTGAAAAGGTCTATTGACAAAGTTGTACACATAAGCTTTCTAAATTTGTCCTATTTTATTTCATGTTGCAGTGTATGTGAATGGCATCAGCTGACAGGAAGTTCACAAGGACCAAGGCTGTTGCCTAGCACTGGAATTCCGTTGAAAAGTTCTATCCGGCTGTTAACATGTGACGTAACGCCCTTTCAAAATAGGATTTCCAGGTCCAAGCCTGTCCAAGCCTCGTATTTCTACAACGCCGCAGTGCCGTGTTCCCCGTTGTTTGAACAGATCTGAGTTTTTAAAAAACAACGTAATTGTCATTTTACCTCTTTCTTATTGATGTAAAAGATGTCTAACTGACGAAAGAGACGATCGCGATTGTTCACATTTTTTTGCCGCTGTCGTCTGCTTTGTTTCAACCATAGAATGTACAAAAAATGGAAGTTGGCTCTTCGTCGGGGTCTGTTCTCTCAACTTGACCCAATCGTACTCACCTCTGGGAGTCGCCCTCTTGTCAGAACTTGACCCCTCCCCTTTCCTTAGCCACATTAGCACCCCTGCCCGGGAGCTAGGCTAACAGCACACGCTGCTAGATAAACGGGAGTGGGAGTCAGTGTTGAGATTATTCTTCCAGGACCGGGAGGGAATGGGAGTCATTTTTTTTTAAATTTTGCAACGGGAACAGGATTTTTCTTCGAGGGTAGAGACTGACACGGCACTCCGTGTCTCGAGCAGAGATTACACCGGCTCCCAGAGAAGTGCAGCCAGCATTTATGATGATTTAAACTGATATTTAACAAAGTACCATGCATAGAGACTGTAAAACACAGACCCTTACGGCCGAATCCTCACGCTGCTCCAGATTAGCAACTAGTGTGTACCATAGGGAATTAGACTATATTGCAAGTCCTGGTGTAAGTGCGGCTTTTTAATTAGCATAACAGAGCTGACATGTTGTGTTCCTAAACCATCTGTTTGTGCAGTTGATCGAAGAACAAACCATCAACATGACGGAGTAAGCATGCTAATCCTGACAACTAGCCTCTGAGGAGAAGTGAGGGCCAGAGACCTGCCATACAAACTTTCTCATTTTACCTCTACTCTAAAATATGTTTCTAAAAACACACATGTGAGAATTATGCAATGCTGTTACATAATCTTGATTCATATTTGATCAGCACTGCCTAGCTTCACAGTTTGGTTGAAGTTCAGAGCAGCCATTGACACTACGTCAGAGACTCCTCATCTCTGATTGGTTGTTGGTCAGGTACAGTGGATCTAGCAGATGACAGAGGCAAGGCATCTTTATTTATATAGCGCATTTCATACCAAGGAAACTCAATGTTCTTTACATAAAGAAAAAACATTTTTTAAAACAAAAAACACAACAAAAGCAGGAGGAAATAAGAATTAAAAAAAAGCAAAAGAAAAGAACATAGATAATGTTTAAAGTTATTAACAAGAGCTCAGCTATAAGCACATGAAAAGAGAAATGTGTTTAACCTGTATTTAAAAGTTCTCACAGTTGTGACTGATTTCAGATGTGCTGATAGTTTGTTCCAGTTGTGTGCAGCATCACAGCTAAATGCTGCTTCACCATGTCTAGTTTGAACTGTGCTCCACTATCTGACCTGAGTCTGTAGATCTCAGAGCTTTACTGGGTTTATACTCTACTAACATGGCATTCATGTATTCTGGACCAAAACCATTCAGTGATTTGTAAACCAGTAGCAGAACTTTAAAATCTATTCTGTAGCTGACTGGGAGCCGATGTAAGGTCTTAAGAACTGGGCTGATGTGATCTGATCTCATGTTCTGGTTAAAATTTGAGCTGCAGCTGTTTGATACTTTTTGGGGGGAGTCCTGTCAGAAAACCGTTACAGTAGTCGAGTCTATTGGAGATGAAATCATGAATCAACTTCTCCTGATCAGTTTGGGACATAAAACCCTTAATTCTGGATATGTTTAGTTTAGTTTATAAAAGGCTGATTTGGTGAAGGATTTGATATGGCTGATGAAGGTCAGATCTGAGTCTATCAGCACGCCAAGGTTTCAGACTTGGTCTTTAGTTTATAAAGACAGTGACTCACGGTGTTTACTGACAGCAACCCTCTTCTCTTTATTGCCAAAACCATTGATCTCAGTTTTTAACTGCAGGAAATTTTGGTTCATCCAATTTTTGACTTGCTCTAAACAGTGACACAAAGACTCTATTGGACTACACTCATCTGGAGACAGTGTGAGATATATCTGTGTGTCATCTACATAACTATGATAGTTGGCATTGTAATTCTGCAGAATTTGACCCAAAGGCAGCATATATAAGTTGAACAGAAGGGGTCCAAGGACTGACCCCTGAGGAACTCCACATGTCATAATCACTCAATTGGATTGATAATTACCAGTACAAAATAACTCTGCTCCTCCTGTTCAGCAGTAAACTGTGATCCACAGTGTCAAACGCAGCACTGAGATCCAACAGGACCTGAAGTGACACCTTGCCTGAGTCAGTGTTCAACCTTATGTCCTTTAACACTCTAATAAGAGCTGTTTCTGTACTGTGGTGAGGCGGGAAGCCTGATTGAAATTTGTTAAAAAGTCCACTGGAGTTCAAGAAGTTGCTGAGTTGATTAAAAACCACTTTCTCAGCAATCTTGACCATAAAGGGAAGATTTGAGACGGGTCTGTAATTAGTTAAAATGATGATATCCAACGTTCTCTGCTTTAAGAGTGGCTTGATGGCAGTTACTTCTAGGGGTTTAGGAAACATGCTTGATTAAAGTGAGCAATTTATTATTTATTTATTATTTGCTGCAGATCAGTGTGGACAGAGCTTACAGTAGTTTTGAAAAAGTCAGAGGGCATTGTGTCAAAACAACATGGTGATGATTTGAGATGCTGAACTGTTTCTTCTACTGTTTTTTGGTCAACTGTATTAAACTCTGACATTACAGTTTGTTCCTAGGTGATTTTAGGGATTTCATCATGTATTATTTTAATGATTTGTGTGGATATTTAGCCTTATAGATTTTACTTTTTCATTGAAAAAGCAAGCGAATTCATTACATATTCTGTGGAGGAGAGTTCTGAAACTATCTCTTCTGGGGGGGTGTAAGCTTAGCAACCATAGCAAACAAAGCGCAAATGTTGTTGATGTTCTTATTAATCATTTCAGAAAAGTGTTTCTGTCTAGCCTTGAATAACCCATGGTTAAAATTACAAAGACTTTGTTTGTAGAGGTCATTTGAATTTGAAGTTTAGTTTTTCTCCATTTATGCTCTGATTTCCTGCATTCTGTTTTCAGAGCCGTTACCATCATAGTGTTGCTCCATGGTGATCTCTGTCTGGTCAAGGTCCTCTTAGTTAATCTGTGAAATGGTATCAATGACATTTGAGATTTTGCAGTTGAAATAATCCAGAAATTCCTCAAATGTCTCTCCCTCACATTTCTGTAGCTTCCTTAATCTTAACACTGGTATTCTCATTTATGTACCTTTTATTAACAGACACAGAGGGTAACTAAAAAGATTGGAGTTATCTGTAAGTCAAAGAACACGCAGAAATGATCAGAAAGAGCTATGCCCTTGATATCAACAGAAGTAATGTCAACACCTCTAGAGATAACCAGTTACAGGTTACATGTTCTTTCTTTGTCCACTGTCCTCCATGGTCAATCCTTATCTCAGCGCCCTCCCCAGAGCGCCGTCCTACCTCAGAGAGATGTAGAGTGACATTACTTTTTCACAGGTTGTCTCAATGTGCTGTCAGAATATACTGTATAGAATGTGCTGTTTCAGCAAAGATGAAGAGAAACACAACTTTTTTTTTACAGAGCTATAGCTTTAACGTCTGGTTATTCCAACAACATATTTGGCTCCTGCAACCTTTATTAGTCCAATAATTTGATTTATGAACAAGGACCTATGAAACTAATAACTTAATTCCAATTGGCCACAGCTTTACTTTGTTCTTAAAGGGATACTTTGATGGTTTTGGCAGATCTCCGATGCTCTGTTCCACGGGGACTTACGCTGTGGAGACAGGCCAAACACTGTTCATCTGAACACAATGCCCACATTGCCACAACACAGACCTGGATTAAATCTTTAAAATATGTCTTTAAAGTGTGCCAACAACACTCAACTGAGATGATGACAGATAAACATCCGCATGTTAGCATTATCATAGTGAGTCTGATGTAGCATTTAGCTCCAAGCAATGTGGTACAGACTCAGAGCAGCTCTTGTTTGATGACATTTCTTAATAATGTGGCTAATTTCAAAGAGAACGTGCCTGCCTGAACCAGGCGATAACTTTGTCTTAAACAAAGGGAGTTGTGAGTCATAGTTTGGTTGGGAAAATGATTGGGAATAGACTTTTTCATAAAATCTCTTCTTTTGTTGTCTAATGTTCTCTCCCTGTCTCTCTGTTCTTCTCTCTCTTTGTGTCTCAGGAGAACTTGTTGCGTCTGGTCAACATAGAGTACAGTGTTCGTGGCCAGCGGGACCTGCTGCAGCCTGGCAGGGTATGACTCTGATAACAACATTGTTTCTTTGCCAGCCCACCCTGTCTGCCCTGCACCACCCCTGTGTTGCCCTTTCCACAATCATTCAGCTGGGAATCCCCAGCTGGCCCTGTTTTTAAACAACATTAATTATCGCAGATGCCCTCTGGCTGTCATGATCAGATGAGTTGTGAAGTGTTCAGTTTGGTCCTGTGTATATGCTTTTTTTTAAATCAGGTCTTTGTGAAGGAGGGCACCCTGATGAAGGTCAGCAGGAAGAATCAACAGCCCCGCCATCTGTTTTTGGTAAATGCTACTTCCTGTTTGTAGTGTTTAAGTTAACAGACACATGTGGTGATACTGTGTTAAGTTGTGTAATCTTTATATTTTTCTTTATTGTAACCACAGTAAGTTTTTGAGACATCTCTAAGTAAAATGTAGAGTCATGCATTTTCTGTCTGCTGCGTTTTTACGTCCAGACTGAGCTATTGAGAGCAGGGTTTCCTGGCAGGATGTTTCTGAATGCTGACTTCCTGTACCAGTTCTTTAGTGACAGCACTGGGAAGGTCAACACCAGCTCCTTATCCGTGTGCACCTGTGAACTTAACTTACTCTAATTCTGTTGGGTTAATGTTAGTTTGATGCGTCTTTGCCTTAAAAGGTCCCACATTATGCATATTTTCATGTTCATACCTGTATTGTGGGTTTCTATTAGAACATGTTTACATGCTTTAATGCTCTTTTCTCATCCTGTCTGTCTGAATATACCTGTACTCACTCTCTGTCTGAAACACTCTGCTTTAGCAACTGTCTCATTTAGCCTGCCTCCTAAAAAAACTCAGTCTGCTCTGATTGGTCAGCATTTCATGGTCTCCCACATCTGAGCTCTTTACATCTCTACACCATCATTACAGCCAGGAAATAACTTTTACGCCACTGTAGCACATCTTTATATCTTTATATAGATCCAATTACAATATTTGCTGTACAATAGCTTCCAGGCAGACAACAGTATGCACAGTATATATTGGGCTGTGGGCAGTTCTCTGTGCATTGAGTTTTTTGATACGTTCACAGTATTTATATAGCACCTCAACCTGCTTTAAAATCAAAAAGACATTTTTACAATATGGGACCGTAAATAGACATGGCTTTCAGCTGACTAAAAGTGTGCTGAAGTAAAACAGGGAAGCGGAGCGAGAGGAGATGGGTTTAATCGATAAAGTTGTATTTATAAACTAAACACTGCATTGCACGTCTCGTCTCCACTCGACTCACTCTTGTAACAATGAAATTTGTGTCATTTTTCACTACCTGTCACAGCCAGGTCATCACAACGTCATTTATTTCATGAGAGATGTAAAAGTGGGAGTCAGAGAGAAAACCCTGTACCAGACATTCTGTTTGTAATAATCTAAGCGAAGAGATAGCCTTGAAATCTCATAATAAGGAGAGATTTTAAAACTGAACGCCTTCGCAAATGATCCATAGAGCATCATCCAAGCACATAGCTTCCACCTCCCGGGGCTTTTGTGAAATTTGTGTTCTGGGCTCGACACTAAAAATGCTCGTAAATGTCTCTTCTGGAGAAATGTTGGTAATCATCGCTGCGTAACTTTTATCCTGCCAGTTAATCCACCCAGACACTCATCACGTGTTAGCAACTATTGTTAATGTTGAAGGCAGCATGATAAAATAAGTCTGCAGGAGCTCCCAGTCTCATAACTCAAAGACACACTGGTAAAATGATACAGAGGATAACCATCCAATTTATTATCAACTACTTTGCTTTATATTTATGGAAGTATCTCATCATAAAAACACAAAAATAAACCTTCAACAGCTTTCTAGTAGAGGGGAGACTTTAAATTTAGGTTTTGTGTTGATGTCCAAGTTAACCAGTAGAGAGCTGTACTGTGTTGAGTGGACAATGGTCTGCCTGTACACCACCCTATCAAAAATAAGAGGAAAAATACACACACACGCCTGTTGTGAATCAGGTGTGTGAACTCATAGTGGTCAAGTTTTGTATTAGAGTTCCACCTACTGGAGAATCACTGCACATGCATAAATGATGAAGTCTGTGCAGCGATTCGGACTGTTTTTACCTTCTTTTTTAAATTTGTTTTCTATTTTGATGTGCTCTGATCTGCGTTTGCTTGTCTGAATTATGATTGGTATCTCTCTCTGTTGTTAGATGAATGATGTGCTGCTCTACACCTACCCTCAGCAGGACGGGAAATACAGACTGAAGAATACTTTGCCACTCACTGGCTTGAAGGTCAGATACTTTTATTAAGTCTGATCTAATCTCTCTGGTTTCTGAACATGTTTTCGCTTGGTATGCAATTAAAGCTGGCAGTACACATGTAAAAACAACGGCCATGAATGCATTAAATAATACACGTTGATTTTGTAACATAATATTACATAATTTACCTGTTTGCAGTTAACAAATGTGAGAACGTTAAATCAGACTGGAAAGTTTGACTTCCTGGTCTTTAATATATGATCTTTCTGATTTCCCAGATCAGTAAACCCATCATGGAAAATGTCCAAAATGCACTGAGGATCGAAGGAGCAGACATCTCCATAACTCTGTCTGCAAGGTGGGTCACTGTACTGTGTCCTGTTTGAATAAAGGCTAATATCTAATAATGGCAGTGACTAAAATGTTTAAAACAGTGTATTTAGTATTTTTAGTATTTATTTAACTAGTGCAGTGTCCATCCAGAACAGGGTGATTGCTTGGTACCCGGAAGTGCTTGCAGCGTTCTTGAGAACCGCTCATCTGATTGTGAGATATGCGAGGACAGTCATACATGTTTACACACAGCCACACAGACAGATTCCTTCCTTTTATAGGTAGATGATGCCACTACAGCACCACCTATTGGCCAAGTGGTGCCAAATTTGCCATGTCCACCACATGTGGTTATACAAAGTATTCAGCAGGTCTGACATTTTGTTGTAATATAAGCCTTACCCACTATTTTACAAAACTTTCAGGGTCAGCTGTAGAAAAACATCAAAATTATGAAAAAGTAACTTTTTCCGGCTTGGTCCAGAGGTTTCCTGTACCGAATGTGGTGATAATTGCTCACAAATTTGTAGAAGTATAGAAAAAAACAACATATTAGTCAAAATTAAGTTTTGTTTTGACCTGTGGTCAAAAAGTTACAGGCCAAAACATAAAGTTGATTGTTAATGTAGCGCCAACATCACCATTACACCAAATTCAACACGAATTGTAGTGCAGTGATTTTGTGTGTATTGTTTGTAGTTCCTTCATTGAAAGAGAGGACTGGTTTTACACTCTAAGCCGCACTGTGACTGAACATGCCAGAGGATCTGTAGGATTCAACAGCTGCTCAGGAGAGGTGAGCAAACTCTGCTTCTCTATAATCATCTATTAAGCCATTACTTAATAACATTTTTCCTGAGTCGTGCTCATCCTCACCCAACCCGGGACGAGCTGATGTTATGAGTCATCGGCATCCATCTCCGTGGTGTGCTTTAATATATTTTTCTGTTTCTGTGTGTTTGTTCCAGACCAGAGATCGTCTGCGGCTGACTCTTGGAGAGAAAGCCCCCACACTTGTTCCAGTGTCACAAGTGATGATGTGCATGAACTGCACCTCAGATTTCAGCATCACTCTCCGTAGACACCACTGCCATGGCTGCGGAAGAGTGAGTCACACACAAATAAAAGTGCTCTATAATCCTTTAAAGGTTCCATATTGGAAAAAGTGAGACTTCCATGTTTTTTTGTTATTATAAAGCAGGCCGGGGTATATAAATACTTTGGAAGTAGTAGTAAAAATGTTCAATCCACAGAGAAATACGCACCCAAAATACAAGTATGAACCTAACAAATTAGCATAATATGGGACCTTAATATCTGTTAGGGGATGCAACAACATGTGTCTTTGACCAGAGCGTGTGTGTGTGTGTGTGTGTGTGTGTGTGTGTGTGTGTGTGTGTGTGTGTGTGTGTGTGTGTGTGTGTGTGTGTGTGTGTGTGTGTTTGTGTTTGTGTTTGTGTTTTCTGTGCGTGTGTGTGTGTGTTTTTAATGTGCTTGTGATGCATTTATCTTGTTTGACACAGATTGTTTGTCGGAGCTGCTCCAGGAATAGATATCCACTAAAATACATGAAAGACCGCATGGCTAAAGTGTGTGATCACTGTTACAACGAGCTGAAAAAGAGAGGTGGGTAAACTTTGCTTGAATACACTTTTAGGATTCACTGATCTCTGTGATTATCAGTCCGCAGAACTGTATAAAAGAAAGGAAGGAATACAAAAAGTTACAAAAAAAGAAAGCCATGGGCTGCTATTCCTTAGTGCATGTCAAATACATCATTTCCAGCAGCAATATAATATAGATATATGACTGAATTCAGTGTGTTGCACACTCAAGAGCAGTTGTATATTTCTTCAGGGGGAGAGATGTCTCCACTGTCAGGAACGAGTAGCCCTCGGCCAAACCGCTCCAGTCGTCCTCTCTCTGCTGTTTTCCAAAACATTCATCCTCCCAACATCTGGAGACATCGGAAAGGAACCGCCTCCTTCACCCAGGTACGCCTGCAACACAAGAAAGCCACGTTCACTGCACAGTGCAGATTAGAGTTTGAGGATGTGGATAACAACCAAGTTTTGTAAGTGACATTGGTAGTTATCAGTCCCCTCCTGCTCCTATTTTGTGCAGGTGACAGTGTCAGAGGAAGGCTCCATTAGTGGTGCTCTACAGCGCAGCAAGAAGAGCAAGAGGAACTGGAAGAGATTGTGGTTCCTCCTAAGAGACAAGGTGCTTTACACCTACCGAGCCCAAGAGGTGAGGGGAAACATGCACTCCCCTTTAACCTGAACAGCACACATTGACACTAAAACAGACTTTACACAGTGATAACCACAGCTACATCACTATATATAATTATCCGTTTCTGGTTCCCTGATGAACTTTCTGTCTGCAGGAGAAAGTAGCATCCGAGAGTTTACCTCTGCTGGGATTCACAGTGAAGCTACCTGACAAGCAGGGGGGAGAGGAGGAGGCCAACATCTTCCAGCTTTACCACAAACACACTTTGTATTACTCCTTTAAAGCTGAGGACAACCACACAGCCCAGAGGTAAGAAGCAAGCCTGCTTGATAGCTGCTTTCAAAATGTTTTGAAGATTTAGGCAAGTAAAGGGAGACACTACAGTTAAAAACTTTTTCATGTTTCATTAGCATGAAAACACACCCAACAAGGTGCTTATTTAACTCTTTTGCTTCTTTAGATTCTAAATTACCATTGGATAATGTCTCATTTCCATATTTAAACATAACATTTCAGAATACTGAGTAAGTACTCAACTGGGGAAGTTTAATGGTGATCTCTCTTAGTTAAACATGTTCCCCTATTTACCTGTAGTGTCAGAGAACAGTCAAGTTTCTAACTTTTACATTACTCAGTAGATCCCAAAAGGTTTTAGGGGCCCAAGAATGGACAGTATCCTTGAGCTACAGACGACCATGGAACAGACAGAGTTTTGTTTTATCTGAACAGAAGAAATGTGTGGAGTTTAGACAGAAATTTTGGTGAAACTTCTCCTATAAAAAAATACAATTAAAATGTAAGAGCACGCTATAAAAGTAACAGTTAATAATGTAGCTATGTCACAACGACAGGCACAGAATTGGTATTGTTTTGATGATGCAGAACTGAAATGACTCTTCTAGCACAAGTGCAGTTCAGGCTGTTTTCCTCCTAATGTAAAAACCCTCTCCTCATACAGGTGGGTAGATGCCATGGAGGAGGCCACAGTTTTATAGGATCAGCTCCTCCAGTGCCGGAAATAGAAGTCTGCTGCCCTCTTTCTGCTACAAACTGACTGTGAAACCATGATTGTGTCTGTAAGATGTTATGGGTCTGGCTGGACTGAATAAAAGAAGACACCGTGTTCTTTGAGAGGGGACACGATTACCTACTTTGTCACCCTCCAGTGTCCCCTGCCCGCTGCTACAGCAGGTGTGATGCTGAGAGCCACCAGAGGCGTTGGCCCAGATACCTGCCGGTGTGGAACATTACAGTGATGCGACCTGTATTTCTCCCCACAGCCGCATATCATAGGGGAAGATTATAGACTTTTTTGAAAAAGGAAACATATTCTGTGATCTCAACTATTTTTTCAATGTATCAGATATTTCAAAAACAATTCAAAGAAATCATTTCAACTGAACAAACAAACAATTTCACATTTTTACTGTTGTTTCCAGGGCTTAAAAGAATAGTGCCACCTTTCTCAAAAACGCCCAAATCTGGAATGGCCTGATCTTTGGTAAAAAAATGAATTAGTTATGCCTTTATTTCGACATGTTCTTCCACTGGATTACATGCATCTCTAAGACTAACACTTTGAAGCACAGGCTGTATCAAAGAATGAGTAATTTTATATGTATAGTAGTGTCTGTATCTTTGCCATGCACTGTATTGTTGGCGATGGTCCTGCCAGTAAATATAAACCGTTTATATGCTTTTTTTTGCACTGATATAAAAAGGAATGAACCTGAAAAAGAAATATGAGTGTAGCTTCATTAATGAGGCAACAAGCTTCAGCTACTGTACTTACTTGATTTACGTAACATACTTTTTTAAAAATGTTGCCACATCTTTAAACAAATATAATGTAAATGTTTATTTGTTTAAAGATTCCTCATTCGGTTGTGCACAGATTGTTTAGCCCTGATTGCCCTGGACCGATCTCACTGATCTACTTTGTACTGTACTTGAGGATTTATTAAGTTTTAATTTCTAACACTATTATTGTTAAATCAAGTAAAGGAGGCTTTGACGATGGAAACAGTCTGTGTCTGTGTGTTCTCTTTATCCTCGTCATCTCCTCTAGATGGCAGGTTGGACTAAACGTGGAAGTACAGGCTGGCATTGACCTCCTGTCACGCTGTGTCCTTGATGATGGAGCTCAGGACAAATGTTGAAAATGGAACAAGCAGTTTGCAGTTCACTTGAACCCCCTGTATGCGTCTGCACATGTAATCCATGTTATTTCAGATCACATTTTGAGGTGTTGACACAGGGGACTGAGTGATGCACAGACCAGCGTGGTCAAAGGACGGCCAGGCCTGCTCTGAGCCCCCCCCCCCACCCCCCACCCCTGAGGCTTCCTGACCCAGAAAGATTTCAGGCAGAAAGTTTGCTTTCTGGGGCTCCTGAAAAGTTGCAGACACCTCGTCCTATATAGAGGACAGATCATTTATCACTCTGCTCTCCCTCTCTAGCCCCAATTCTGTTTTCTCCCTCCTCTGTTGCTTCAGTCTTTTATTAAATCATAGTTTTCTTTCCTTGGTTGCTGCTGGTTATGACACAATAAACAGGACTAGACAGATTATTATTATTTTTATTATTATTATTATTATTATTATTATTATTATTTTAATATATTTATCATCCCACACTTCCTGCCCCTGTTCCTTCCTACTGAATCATTCTGCTGTAACGACCTCTCTTAATTGCCTGTGGTTCAGTGCTGAGTGGAACATGTACTGGATGTCATCTTTACACAACACTAAATTACTTTGTTTCACACTAAATCTGAGTAGTTGCCAAGACTTTCCTGTTTGCATTCTTACAATACTTCTGCTTATGATTTTTTTTTTCTGGCCTCAGCAAAGCAGAAAAAAAAAAAGAAAACAGGAAATTGATGACATCAGTTGGTTAAAGAGCGAACATGATTTAAACTGGAAGGTCCAAGTTGAACATCCTCTGCGTGTTAATTAATTAGGAAAAAAGTGATAAAAGCTTGATGTGGTGGGAATTTTTTTCTTTTTTTACACAGTGGGGCAGCAACAGTGACATAATACAAGCTCTACCATCGCTGCGGGCAGGAGCAATGCAGAGCGAAGCAAATAATCAATCATACACACACACACACACACACACACACACACACACACGCACACACACACACACATACACACACACACACACACACGCACACACGCACACACGCACACACACTGATACACACACACACACACACAGTTTACTCAATAAGGTCGGATGCATTCAGCTCTGTTATATGTGCTCTGCCTCAGGAGTCATTAACAGCTGATACCAGAGAAGCTGAATATTTTTCTGAGCTGGTCTTCCTCATCTAATACTTGTTTCTTACCCATGATGCTTTCACAGCAGAGACAAACTCTCTGGCCATTTTCAGTTTTAGTCTGAGAAGGCGATGCTTGTGTTGATGTTGTGAGTTCCAGCAGCATGCCTGCCTTTCATAGTGTTGTGTGGGTGACACATCCATCCTCAGGGGTAAAGAAAATACTTTATTATGTAATAGCTGGAGATTTAAATAAAAAGACTGAGAAATAGGACAAAGGGGGGAAATAGCCATGTCCACTTGACATTGGCATGACATTTCTGGGTTTGCACCTTGTCTTGTGTCTCTTCAGAGATGGAGAGAGAAAAAAAAGATGTGAGGAGGCTGGAAGAATAGAGGGACACACTCTTATGTCCCACTTTGCAAACTCTTCTCAGCCTACACTGCCAATTCAATGTTACACCTATTCCACCTCCCCTAAAGTTTTAAATAGCCCACTTTCCCTCAACAGGACGAACAGAGAAACACCACCTTCAGCACGCTCTGCTCCTACGACTGAACATTTATTATCCCTGTTGCCTAAACATGGAGTCTGCATCGTGCTTTCTGTTCTCTTGTGACCATTCTGTCATCAGCAACTATCTGCAGGGAGAGAAGTATAAACACGTGTCAGCTGTCACTGAAGGAGAAAAAATATGTCTGGAGTCTTTGAGCTAGGACAAAGCTACTCAAGGCGTTGTTTGACATTTTGGGAAGATTGTGTCCTTTCTTACCAAGGATTAGATGAGAGGATTGATACCACTCTTGTGTCTGTCCATTCAGTATAAAGCTAGCAGCACCCGGTTAGTAACACAGACTCGAAACAGGGCAAAACAGCTCGTCTGGCTCTTTACAATGGTAACAAAAGCTGCCTAATAGGACTTTCTAGAGCTCATTAGTTAAGATGTCACCTCTCGTCTTGTTTAATCTGACAAATTATGTTGTTCCAGACTATTTTTTGGTTGGGAGCAGTTGCCAGGCAACCAGCGTAGACTCCAGGACGTCACTACAAACCTAAATGATGACACCAATCAAACGACAAATTGCAGTTTTTACACTTTTTGGTAACGATTCAACTATCCGATGTGATTAGTTCATTGATGGGCGTTACCTTGTTACCAGTCTTCATGCTAAGCTACGATGTAGCCTCATTTAATGGATGCTGTATGAGGGTGGCATCAATCTTCTCATCTGCAAGAAAGACCATGTTGTCTTATGGCTGAACATTTTCTAGTCTCAGTATGAGCTATAGCCCTGACCTTTACTCAACACTCTTTGCCAGCAATGGCCGGTTCCCTTTACACACATTCTTAAGCGTCCTTTAAGATCCAACTATATTTCTTCATCTGCCTTTTTTACAGATGATTCTTTTAATGTTTGAATGTTTATCAGGGTAGGCGAGATGATTTTGTGCCTTTTCTTTGTGGCATTGCTCTGAATGCATTTAACTCTTTTTGAATTGAAAAATAATAGAATATATGCACATTTTTTTAAATACTTAATGACACAAATATCTAATTAGCCAATGACATGTCAGCAACTAAATGCATTTAGGCATTTAGACATGGTCAAGACGATCTGCTGAAGTACAAACCCAGCATTGCAACCTTGAACGAGACTAGTTGTTGGTGCCAGATGGTTTGGTTTAAGTATTTCAGAAACTACTGATCAAATGTTAGGCCTACTGGGATTTTCACGCACAAACATCTTTAGGGTTAACAGATACCGATCCTGAAGAAGAGAAAATATCCAGTGAGCGGCAGTTCTCTTGGCGACTGGTTCGATCTGATAGAAATGCAACAGTAACTTGAATAACCACTCCTTCCAACTGAGGTGTACAGAAGAGCACCTCTGAACGCACAACAAGATGAACCTTGAAGCAGATGGGCTACAACAGCAGAAGACCACGTCAGGTGACACTCCTGTCAGCTATGTACAGAAAAATGAGGCTACAAATGGGCTCTCGAAAAACATCGCCTGAACTAACGAGTTCTTGTTTTCCGCTGCAACATTAAGATGGTGGGGCCAGAATTTGGCATAAACGACATAAAAGCATTGATCCATCCTGCCTTGTGGTGGAGTGTGGGGGATATTTGCTTGTTGCATCATTTAAACGCCACAACCAACCTTGTTGCTGACCATGTCCATGTTTCCAACACCTTGTTGGATTTAAGCCACAAATAATTAATGTTGTTCTGAAGGCAAAGCCGGTACAAGCAAAATGTACCCAATAAAGTGGCGGGTGTGTAGTGTCGACATAGTTGCAATTTAACCAAAGAGTTAAATTTGTATTCTCCCTCTAAGATTGTTTCATTTAAAGTATTTTTAGTTGAGAAGAAGATAAAACAATACCTGTTTGTATATTACCATGCCATAATAGCAAACCCATCTACAAATGATGCGACTTTCTCCTGCGTGTACCCTATGTGGATCTTCACCAGACTCTGTATGCTAAATTTAGCATTCATCTGTTCTATACATCCCACGGGTGGATCAGTTGGTGTGTGTGTGTGTGTGTGTGTGTGTGTGTGTGTGTCTGTGTGTGTGTGTGTGTGTATTTGCTAGAGGAGTAACAGAAGGAGAGGGTTCCTCAAGCTTTGGATGTGCATCTGTCACACCTAGTCTCCGCTGTAGACATCCTGTGTCTGCCCTGACTCACACTTTGTCTGTTATGTAAGTCTTTAGAGAAGAGAGGGGAACACCTGTGCCAGGTCAGCCTCTTCCTGGCAAGTTTCAATTTACATTCCCTTTTGCACTATAACAGCGCGTACAGTGTCATAGTTTTAAACCGCACCTGGACATTTGATCATGACTCACTCTGCAGTAATTCATTCGCTGCGTTCCTCATGTAGGTGTTTGTTCAATTCAGCCAAAATTTCATTAGTGTCATCCAATGAGAATAGCTGCCCTTGCTCATTTATACAAACATACTGTATATTTGGATGCGTGTTTGTGAGTGGGTGAGTGCAGGCATTAAGTAAATAAAGGCTTTGGATAATTTGGTGTGCTTGAGAGCAAGACAATATAATTTGGCTGCAGGAGCCAAAACCTGCCACCTCCTCACCGGCAAAAAAAGAACCTTGCTCAAACCTCATACCCCCGCAGCCTCCAGTACCAGCCACACAAACACAAGAAGTGGAAGAAAACCATCTTCCCCCACATACAAGGCTATGCTACAGTAATCTAGGGCACACTCACCAGCAATGCAGATCTGTATCTAACACTTATAGTTGCCTGGGCAGGTTTTCTATCAGGCGATCAACAGGTCTACATATCATCGTGTTGATCATAATCATGTGTGTGGCTCAATCATATTTGTGTGTGAAGGACAAGTAAATGGTCCAAAAATACACTATAATAACTGACAGGACCTTTATTCAAAATAGGGCAACTGGGTGCAGTGAAACCACTATGTAAATGTGTGTGTGTGTGTGTGTGTGTGTGTGTGTGTGTGTGTGTGTGTGGTAGGTAAACGTCACAGCTTGCCGAGAAAGCCTCTCTGCGAGTGAGTGAGCGCGCCACACTTCCTCAATCGACGGAATCACAGAGTGAAAAAACGAGAGGAAGAGAAAGAGCAACTTTTCGTCGCGCCGCGGTGATAAAGAAACAGCACCGAGTTTGCAGGACGAGGTGAGACTGCTGTTAGTATTATTTTCTTCTAGGTTTTCACAAGAGTAAGGGTCTTTTTACGTTTGTAAAAAAGTTGCTCAGAGACCCCTAAAAAGACTTCTGCTTCTTTCATCTATGGGGAAACAAACTGTAGCGTTAACTCTCCACTGTGACGTTTGCTACTTTGTAACAGTCTGACACAATGTTGCGGCTTCTCTGTGACCATTGAAACATAGTCATTGCATAACCAAATCGTTCTGATGGAAATAATAATCCAACTTTTTTTCGGAAAGCGTCGCCTCATTTAATTAAACTGAAATGGTGCGACGGAATGTGTGACCTGTCAGATTTGATGGCGCTACGGGGTCCACTGTGGGAAAAAGCAATAAAACAGTGACAGGTGAGGTGTTAGGACTCTGCAAACTGATCGATACTGGCTTCCACTGTATTTTTTGACAGCTCTCACAAATGTGTGACCCTATCTTTAATACAATGTGGTCACTTTAACAGCTATTAACGCACTGATAGGTGACCTATAAACAGTTGTGAGGCCATGGTGGTAATTTGAAATTCCGGTCCAGGTCGCAGAATCTCAAGGGTCACAGAATACATTGTTACACCGGGTGTGAGGAGGAATGTGGGCAGGTCTGGGAGCAAAGAAAGGGGGAGTCTTTTAAAAATAAACTACAACATTCATGTGTCATAAAAGATAACCATTCCGGTCTCAAACCCTCTTCTTAGACTTGAAGTGACATAACCAACTGACAATCAACCACATCCGTCAGAGACGAATGCTGAAGAAAGATGCACTGACTAATTCTCGGTTCTAGTCTTTGAACATGGTGTGCAGGATTCAAAACTGGTTACATTTTCACCACGTGTGTTTGTGTTTCTGTGACTCAGAAGTAACATATGAGGACATGTTTCCATCACCAGCAGTAAGAGTGTAGTTTAGTGCAGACTGGCTGCATATGTGAGGTGGTAATTACATATAACCACTGTACAAGGTCCCTCTCGCTTTTTGTATTGTACTTCTCTTTTTTTTCCTGACACAGTGCACCAACGGTACATTGTCCAAGCAGCATTTCTCCTTATTAAATCAGGTAATTATCAAATAGTTTGTTTGTAGTAGTTAGTATACAATTCAGGCTTGACACATACCTGTAGATAAGCTACTAATGCCACTACTGCAACTGTATTATAGCTGCTTATCTTATTTTTTTAAGATAAGATGTTCAAATACAAGCAAACATGCACAAACACAGTTTACTTTAGCGTGATCAGATTACATTGTCTCTAAACTCAGATTCTATATGTAATTTAATAATAATCCAATCTTCGTAATAGTACTTCTTACCTGCTAACAAACACACTTTTGTGTTGGTTATTTATGCGGGTATTAGGAAGTTGGTAAAAATTATTATTAGGAAGGCATTTAGGTGGGAGTTTACAAGTTATATTATACTGCTGCATGGGACATAACTACTGAATTTAACAAATGGAGCAAATCGAACCTGCACATGAACAGTTTGCGAGGTAATCAATCAGTACCGCCCTCAATAACACAGTGTGCTTGCTATTGATGTACTCCCAAAAACCCTGACTTCACAGCCCACAGCAGTTGGGCGAGTGAATATGGCCGTTCATCACCCTCCCTTCTTAGTGCAAAGTTTTTTCTTCCCCCATGTTTTTCTGTGTCTTACATTTCTGGTCTCAGTGTGGGCGGTTATGGGTTCAGGATTGCGAATACCAGCAAGGCCTACTGTGGCGCGCTGCATGCTTGTATTTGGATTAGCAACATGTCAAGGCTCGCTCAGCCACATAGTACATGAAAACACTTCCACTGCTGCAGCTTCAACCTTTCAGAAACTACACAGTTAAGAAAACACAGTGACAGGGAAACAAACAAGTAGCAGAGGCTCAAAAGATGCTGACACATTTGATATTGTGGTTGTGTTTTATACATAGAGGTGTGGACAGAACATGTACAGATAAGTGCCCAGCCAACGTGTGAGAGATATGGGCGTCACGTTTTGCATCGCACGCAGAAAGTGGAAGTGAATGGGCTGTTGCAGAAAAAGTTGTGGTACCATCTGTAACACATGTAAGCTTATGCAACGAGTAAATCATGCACGCAACAGCTAGTGTTCAGCATGTAGTGTTATATTGATCTCTCATCAATATGTCACTATCACCATATAGTTTACCTCTAATGCACAAGGATGCAACTACTGTTCCTCTCTAAGGATAGAGGGTGTTGTATGATGTACAGGTTGCAAATCCCCTAGATGCAAATTTGTGGTAATTGCTATATATACAAAATCGACTTCAAAAGTAGCCGCTCTGTTCTTGCTGACATAGCCATCTACTGTTTTTATTTTTGTGTGCAGGTGTATGACAGGAGGTCAGGAATATGCTTTAAATGTACTTTTCAGATGTCAATTAAAGGAGCACTATCATATCTCCTTTCTCTGATACTGTTTGGTAATCTCTGATAATGTAAATTAATGCAGATACCTATAATAGTTATCTTCATGCTTTACTGTGTGTGTGTGTGTGTGTGTGTGTGTGTGTGTGTGTGTGTGTGTGTGTGTGTGTGTGTGTGTGTGTGTGTGTGTGTGTGTGTGTGTGTGTGTGTGTGTGTGTGTGTGTGTGTGTGTGTGTGTGTGTGTGTGTGTGTGTGTGTGTGTGTGTGTGTGTGTGTGTGTGTGTGTGTGTGTGTGTGTGTGTGTGTGTGTGTATAATATAATAATATAATATATAATAATATAATAAGTAGATTTGATGACGTACTGCAGCTGTGTGTGTAGGTAACATGTCATTATAGATAAATGTCACCAGGGTAACACTGTGTTTGTCCATCTCTGAAAGCAGGTGACCTTGGTACTCGTCACCATGGCTCCTTTCTTGAGGATCGCCTTTAACTCGTACGACCTGGGTGTCCTGCCTCTTCTGGCAGACCCACCTTTCTGTGCAATCAAGATGAAGGAGGCTTTGACAACTGGTGAGAGACTTTGATAGCCTACCCCGATTTTACAGAAGTTATTTCTGTAAAAAGAAAAAGATGTAACTTCCTTCTTATTTTCGGTGCTTTAAAACATCAAAAGATATTTCTTTCTCTTCCCTCTCTGCCCATCTTCCTTTTCCTAGAGCGAGGTAAGACCCTGGTTCAGCGGAAACCCACCATGTACCCGGCTTGGAAGGCAACCTTTGATGCACACATCTATGAGGGCCGTGTGCTGGAGATACTGTTGATGAAGACAGCCGAGGAGCCGCTGGCTGAGGTCACTGTTGGAGTGTCTGTCCTTGCAGAGCGCTGCAAGAAAGCCAACGGGCGTGCCGAGTTCTGGGTACGACAGAACAGCTTTCCTCTGTCCCTGTACAGCAATCTTACCGTCTGTGTGTCTAACTGTCTGTGTGTCTAACTGTCTGTGTGCCTAACTGTCTGTGTGTCTAACTGTCTGTGTGTCTAACTGTCTGTGTGTCTAACTGCGTGTTTGTGTGTTCAGGTGGATCTTCATCCTTCTGGCAAAGTGATGATGGCAGTACAGTATTTTCTCGAGGGAATGGATACAGGTAAAGCAAATGAAGTAGAAACATTTTCTTCCATGTTGTCACTAACGCCAATGTAAACTTGGTTTGTCTTCCCCTACGACATTAAATATTTCAGACTGAAAAAGCAACTCTCAAAAAAACAGTTAATTTCTATTTATCAAGAGTTTCAAAAACTCAGCTGATCTAGTTCATCAGGATTGTGTGGGTGGGATTTGATCTGTCGTAATTGACAGGGGCCTGGCAACATAAGCAGACAACCATAGCTGACTTCAGATTATTTTTATCAATTGATTTTGTTTTTATGCAAGACAGGAACACTAACAGGACAAGAAAAAAAACGGTCTGATTTCCAGACAAGCTCATTGTAGTTATCATTCCTTTGTTCCTGAAAATCCCCCAACCACATATTACACAGTGATACACAGACTGTAAAGCCACGTGTCAGTGCTTGTGCTTGCTAATTTAATATGATCACTCACAGGCATTGAGAAATTACCTTGTGTCCCCATAGATTATCATTATGTGTTTGGTTTGACGGATCTGTGTTTCTCTGTGTATCTTAAAGATAGTAAGCAGGCTGCCAAGGAGGAGGAGGCTCCTACCCTGAACCGTAGACGAGGGGCCATCAAGCAGGCCAAGATCCACTTCATAAAGAACCATGAGTTCATCGCCACGTTCTTCAGACAGCCCACTTTCTGCTCCGTATGCAGGGAATTTGTCTGGTCAGTCTGGCCTACTCTTCAGCTCTGTAAACAAACCTGTAAGGCAACTAAAGGAGAACTCATAAACCACGGATCAGATAAACTTAAGTAGCAGACAGCACGACACAGTGAGATTAAACACATAGTGATTAGTAACTTCCTGATATTTGCAACATTTAATGCTAGAAGAACTAGTTGCTTATAATTTCGTTGATTAAACCAATAAGGTAACATTATCCTTTAAGTTGCAACATCTGTGACGGTGGAAATAGTTACTCATTTTTGATGGCTGCTTTGAAGCCCATTTTAGTCTCTAGAGAGGAAGATTGTTTTCTCATTTGTATCAGGGTTTCCTGATACACAAATGAGCATGTGTGTACTGCAGCTGTGCATTATCACTTACTAGATAAATCAGCAAGCCATTGCCATTTACATGATCAAAGAATGATCCAAACTCACCCATTTGTGTCACTTTGCCTCCCACAGGGGACTCAACAAGCAAGGCTATAAATGCAGACGTAAGTGAACTATCATTTAAAACTACTGTGCTTTGTGCAATACTTGAAATAGCAACCCAGTGTATAAATGGTATATATAGAAATATAAAAATATATGTACTTCACTATTTTATTTGTGTGACCAGTGTGAATGATATGCTCAGATACGCGATATATAAGTATATAAATCTGTTTTATCATTGGTTTTTATCAGAATGCAATGCAGCCATCCACAAGAAATGTATAGACAAAATCATCGGCAGATGCACCGGTACTGCTGCCAACAGTCGGGATACTGTGGTACGTATCACATATTTGTTTAGTACAGCATGTACCGTGAGTGTTCTCCATATGTCTCCCAATTTCAGTTTAGTGTGGACTTTTCTCACTGTGGTTTTCCTGTTGTAGTAAAGTGTCCCTCCTTAACTGTTTGAACAATGATGGTAATATCACTGAACTGGCAGGTGTTGGTTAGAGTTTAATACAAAGTCAGGGTCCACATCCAATAAGACGCCTTTTTCCATGATGATCAATATCTGTGGATAAAGACGATCAAAGACCAACTCACCTAGATAATGGTTACATGGAAATAATCAAGCACACACAATTGGGTGTGATCTCACAAGGCACTTTAAATCACTGTAGCTGTAGACCTTGGAACAAACAAGGAACTTTTTATCCAGTGGTCTGTTCACTTCTGACAAGCAAACGCCAAACCAAAAGACAAGGACAGAAATGAGGCAGATGTGCAGGCCTGTGATGTTACAGGCGACTGATTAGAATTTGGTTTGTTCACGGAGATGATGAATCCCATTTGTCCTGCAGTTCCAGAAGGAGCGCTTTAAAATTGACATGCCGCACCGTTTTAAGAACAACAACTACATGAGTCCCACCTTCTGCGACCACTGTGGAAGTCTGCTGTGGGGTCTTGTCAAACAAGGCCTCAAGTGTGAAGGTACAGTGCAGATGTGATTTAGTAATTGTTAGAGTGTAAGTGTACTTTTATCTTCAACAATCTTTTTTTTGTTCTGTTTGTAGATTGTGCCATGAATGTCCATCACAAGTGTCAGGATAAAGTAGCCAACCTTTGTGGTATCAACCAGAAACTTCTAGCTGAAGCACTCACACAAGTCAGCCAGGTGAGTTCATGGTTCATGTAAAAAATACAAACTATTGAAGTATTAACAGTAACATTACCACCTATATACTGTATGTTGCATGCAGCTTTGTTTTGAATGAAGATGTTGATGATGAAAGATAAAAATATCCCTTTCTGTGTAGAATGAATTGGTGTATGACCAAGTTAGGTCTTCTACAAAGTGTCAGTGTTGACCCTAATCGTGTGATGAAAATCGTTAGGTTTTATTAGTCTATTTGTTGCTTAAATTCGCATTATGAGACAATTGTCAAAGCAGTGAGGATGATTAAGTGGTCCTCTTTCTTCTTTACTTAACGCTGGTCCCAAATGAGGCTAATGAATGAATGACATTAGCAAGAAGCTGTCATTTAGCTGCGGTTAGCACAATCACTGCTGTCTAACATTTCATCCATCCTTTGTTTTGCAATCACTCACTACCATCCTCGATTCCTAGTTGTTCTGCGGTCTTCTCGTAAGGTGCTTTGTGCTAGGTGACGTGAATCATCTTATTTGATGCCATTTTGAAAGATGCCAATTTTATGTACATTTGCACTAAGTGGTCAAAAGGCTTTTAGAAAAAAAAAAAAATCAAACCTGTACTGAAAACGTTTAATTACAGAGACAAGTTTCCGGGTTTGAGTGTAAACATGATTGACCTGATGTTGTATTTATTTTTAAATGTGCAACAATTTTGGGTGAAACAAACCTGCACAATATTATCTGTGGGCATCACATGACAATAAGTTCATTGTTTACTTACACATTATAATCCCTTGATAGTAAACTGATTATCCACGATAGGCAGTCACAATAAAGTGTAACCATCAGACTGAGTGTCCCATAAATGTGAAACCCCAAATCCCCAGTGTGTGTAGACGAATAGTTTGAGTGGGACATCTGACCTCAATGGGAACCTGAGCTTCCTGCCCTGGTGTGTTTAAGAAATGGCTCGTTGTGAAAGCCCCAGTTCTCTTGTTCTTTTTTTACAGGACACTAAATGTATGTAGTTTCCCAATTGCTGGGAAATCATTTTTCTGGCTCTTTCATGCTTATTTTTTGTTTTTCGTTCTGTAATCCATCAGAAACCGTCTACCCGCCGTTCAGATCCAAACCTCCCTAATCTGCCTGATATTGGGATCTATGATGAAGTTAGCAAGCTTGCTGGACTGGAAATCAATGGTCAGTGAGTGTTTTCCTGTATGCGCATGTACTTTCATGCATTCATGTGAGCAGTATAAGCTATGTACTGATAATAATACTTGCAGAATACTAAGTGTTCAGTGTTTAGGATAATTATATGAAATAGTATTTTTTATGTGGTAATTGGTAATTGTTTGTCCATTAGATGGATCCCCCTATGGCCGACTGTGGGAGGGGTCCAACCCACGACCTCAGTCTCGTATTACCCATTTGACCCGCATCAATGTGGACAACTTCGTCTTCCACAAGGTCCTTGGAAAAGGCAGCTTTGGCAAGGTACAAAGCAACTATGTCAGTGTAAAGTTAACTGTGAGACTGCTGTTTTAAATACGCCAACTCAAGACTGATGCCTCTTCTCACAGAGATTCTGCAACAGCCGACTTTTTTCATTCACACCGGACCAACTTAATTACCAGTGTGTGTGAATTTATATAGCAGCCGACCCTTGGGAAGCAAAATCGGCATCAGCGTTTAGTGTTTATGAGCCAAAATACATTAACACTGTTAATCAACCACTCAAACCCACTCTCAAACCACTCACAAACTTTATAAATTATAGTAGCACAATTGTCAATAGACAGGACAGACACAGACTGAATGCCAGTGTGTGATTGAGAGAGAGAGAGAGAGAGAGAAAGAGGGGAAGAGAAGGTGGACTATTGCACGGAGAGTTTCTGTAAGTTATTCACAACAAAGGTGCTGCTTTGTCACGTTTTGACCCTCCTTTGGGTTGATTTTTACATCTCTACTGCGTGTAGTTCCGCACCGGCCGGCTGTCCTATCCACACAGACGACGGTTTAGCGCTGTTGCAGCTCTGTGACTACCACTGCTGCTGGCTCAGAGGCAAAACTGATCTGTCCCCCGTTTCCATCGTCTTTGCTTTCATACAGACCATGGGATGTAATAAAGGAGCATAAGCCCCAAAACAAACAGGCGTTTGAGAGGATAACCATGAGTGATCAGCAACACTCTAACACTTGTCAGCTGTCATACACTGACAAACACAAGCCTTATATAGAAATAATGACATACAATATAGGTGTTTGGTCAAAATGTGTTAAAATGTATTAACCTGACATTTCAAGCTTGTGATAAGACAGAAAATAATTCAAGCTTCTCTTCTCTTCGCCTCACAGGTTCTCCTTGCAGAGCTGAAGGGTCGTGGAGAGTACTTTGCAGTGAAGGCTCTGAAGAAAGATGTAGTGCTGATGGATGACGACGTGGAGTGCACTATGGTAGAGAAGAGGGTTTTGGCCTTAGCCTGGGAAAATCCCTTCCTCACACACCTTTACTCCACTTTCCATACCAAGGTAGTCCACCTCCATCCAATTAGTTTCTTAGTGTTTTTTATGCTCCACGCCAGTGATAGCCATGGTCAGGTTGTCCATCTGTGTCATTGTTTTGAGCGAGATATCTCAGAAACTCCCAGAGGGAATGTCTTCAAAAACAACACAAAATGCATTTTGGGCCATAACTCAAGAAGTCTAATAGGTTAAAAATCATGAAATTATAGCCACTTATGTCCAAAAGGTCAAAGGTCAACTGCACTGTAACATCATACAATGTCTTTCCATTATTCAACGGCATAACTAAGAAACAGAAGGAGAGACATTGGGTCAGATACTGAATTGAATGAAATCTGGTGATTGAATAGATCTTCTATGCTGAAGATGTGTGTGAAGTATCCATTTTTGCCGAAAATACACTTAACACCTTTTATTGAAGTCTTCTCTCAACATATTATGTTAGTCTGGACAGACTAAACTCCAACTTGCCTGGTTGGCGGAGGCATATAACCGCATGGCAGTAATTCTAGTTTCCTATTTAACATCACAGGCTGGACTTGTGTCCACAATACTCAAAGTGAAATTTGTCTGCAGGAACATCTGTTCTTTGTGATGGAGTATCTGAACGGAGGAGATCTGATGTTCCACATTCAGGAGAAAGGGCGTTTTGAACTCTACAGAGCCACGTGAGTCACACCTGTCACACGACATATCAACAAGGGGATGTGGTGCGTTAAAAAAAACCCATAGAAACTCAGGGCTCTGGAGTTCCTGGAGCTGTACAGGGCCTCACATACAGAATCAATGAGCTGATGGAAAGCAGATACTTGGGAAGAAGAGCCCATGTTTACTCTCCCCATGTCGCTCTCTTTGTCTCTGTCCCATTATGGGTTCTTTTCGTGTTCATGATGAACTGAACCCTGATGGACTGGGGCTGGCATCCATTAGCTGCTGCTCCCTAGCCGACTGGCCTTGTAAGGACTAAGCAGCTCTTAGTGCCTGTGTACTGTTTGTGTGGGGAGGTATCAGTTTCTACCACCGCCTCTCTACTCATCACACTGTGGGAATCCCTCCAGGAAAAAAACAATGGCACACTGGTAGAAGAGAGTGTTGTGAAGTCTAAAGCTTGGTGGCACCTATGCCACCGCCAATTTAAGTTTTTAAAAATCTCACATTTACAAACAATGTTTTTGCAGACCAAAAAAGCTTATTTTATGAAATATTTTTTATTGATTTTCACCTTGTTGAAACCATTAGCCTTTGCGATCGTATTGCAGTTTTCCCATTTGTTGAGGAATTGTACACATTCAGTGCTTTTTAGAAGCCCGGAGAGTGTGTGTGCTGCTTTTGTGTTGCTAAGCGCCTCGGGTTTTTGCAGGAGAGCCCTAAACTTCAACTCAAAGCAGAAAAAAAACGCCCAATGCCATTTGCATTTTTCCCATTGTCCAGACAGATGAATTTGGAGGTAAGCCTTCTGTCGTGGTGACGGTGGTCGCCTAGCAACAGCAAAATGAAACACACAAAACTCAGTTTGGAAATGTACGCTAAAGGTGAAGCAAAGCTAGTTTGTTATAGCAAAGATCTACACAGTCAACTTCAGTGCCTACAGTATTGTCCAAACTAGTTTTATGTCTTGAAGAATATCAAGAACATCATCTTTGTAATACACTGAACATACTAGTGTGTCTTTAAAAAGCCGGTTGGACACTGATACATGTTCCTCCGTTACATGTCCTGTAGTTAAATTGGTGGCTGTGTCCTGGACCCATGAGATGACAGGAATAATTCTCTACTTCACAAACACACCTGACACCTGATCTTGTGTTGGCATCCACCAAAACCCTCCTTACTCAGTGACTGTATTCAGCCTGGATGGATAATTTACCCTCAGTGAGTGAGAAAAACAGAGAGTGGGCTGTTTCATTATCTCACAATACAATACAATACAAGTTTGTTTATATATGTTTAAACATACAGCTGTCACAGTGGAATGAAAATTAGCTCCTGGATTTGGTTATGCAATGTGATTCCTCAGGCAGCAACTAAACTGCAGAGTTTCTGATGACCTCTTTATCAGCAAAGTGAGCTTGTTCTCCCAGTGGCCGCTGCTAACCTGTTGACCCACATAGCAGAACCCAACTTATTTACAGTACACATATCTAGACTTCGTTTTACATTCTGTTTTGTGTTTGTTGTTCGTAGAGCTGGTTAGACGTGCATGTACATATATGTGCGCAGTTCACGTTCTAACTCATTCTAACAGAGCTGAAAGGGTTTTACCCCTTTCCATGGTTGAGGGTGGCGGACAGGGGATGTTCAGGGGGAGCAGGTCAACAGTAGATGCCACATAGACATTATATACATCTGGAAGCTGGGAATCTGAAGATAGATGTGAGATGCAGCTCAGCATGTCAAGGTTTTCTAGTCATTTTTTAGTAATCAAAAATAAAAAAAGGAATTAATTAACTAAATAAATAAATTGTGAAAGAGTGTAAAAGCTTAGTAGGCTGCATTAAGATTCAAATATATAAATGCATTCCCATACTCACTTATGTCTCATAAGTTGTTGCAGCATTTTTTTGGTTGATACACAGATTTGGTGCACAATTTAACCGTTTTTTACCTCTTGAGAAGTGATAAAAAAATCCCTCCAAAATAGCACAAGACACCCAGACCTTGAGTAACACCATAGAAAAATCCATGCTGTGATTTGGTATCAAAAACTTTTGACACTTGGAGATTTCACAACAGGTAATTTTATACAGTGAGGTCGAGTTTCAAATAAATGTTCTCCCTTCAATGAAATGGCTACTAGGGGAAGTAAGATCATCACATAAATCTATTTGGACTCATTGAGTCCACAAGAGTCTCAGCTTTCCAGTCAGACCCAAATTTTTTAATTCCAAGGCTGTTTATGGACCCCAGTGTACAGAAATATTCAAATACACCATTTGAGAATCGCTGAAAATAGCACATTTATAGAACTCATTTTCATTCAAATATCTTGAGGTCAGAGGTCAAGCAACCCCTTTGCAAATGGTCATGCCAGTTTTCCTTTGCCAAAATGTACCCCAACTTTGGAGTGTTTTAGCCCCCTTCAATGGATGGATTCCTTAGATTTTCCTGTTCAGGTGATATCAATATCTTCACTCTATCTCAAATAAAACTGAGCCTGCTACACCCTCAGGAAGACAAAAAGTTGGAGAGATGATCCTACATAAACCTGACAGGCTATTCAGTACTTGTCAGGTGGTCATTTACAGTGAACGAGCAGTTATTGGGTTAGAGCAGAGGCTACTCTATCTCTTCTCAGGACTCGATCGTTTCACCTGACACAGATGACAAGTGAAGCAGGTCAGAGACGGGCTAATCTTTCTGCTCGCCGCAGCTCTCAGGTTTCACATTATGAGAGCGTTATTCACCTGTCTGCTACTCCATACAAATGTCCTCCTCAATAATTCATCTCTACACTGAAATGAGTCTGCAGTGACACCAGTGTTCACCTGCCAACTCGGTAGTGAGATAGCTACAGCGCAGACCTGTAGCTTTTCACCAGAGATGAGAAGTTGACATCTCTCTGTCTTTGCCATGTTTGTCTTTCCAGGTTCTACTCTGCTGAGATCATTTGTGGTCTTCAGTTCTTGCATACCAAAGGGATCATCTACAGGTCAGAGCAAACATATGCATTACATCTAGACTATACATACACTAAATGACCATACTTGCATTAATAATTTTACAGTATGTTGTTAATATTAATACTTTTTCCTGGTTAATTATATTCTTTACATCACAGCTGACCATATTCGATATTTCCTGTATTTAAAAAGATAAATAGCATGTCAAGTACAATGTGAAAATTAACTTCATGACATTCGAAACATGCTTGGTTAGGTAATCCCACGCATTTTGACACATTTTTTTTTTCTTCTTAAAGTTTTATTGTGTGGTAATGCAGTTGTGAACCAGGACTGTTAAGAAATTACTTAATTTCTTCCAGTAAAAATCTAACTCAATCTCAGTAATAGTGTCACTTCGTTCAATTGCATAACCATGTAGGGATAATAATTATAATTATTATAAAGTTTCTAGTAAGTTAATGCATGAACAGTAGTCATATCGAGGGATGGCCTATCTCAGGCAAGATTCAGATTCAAATCATAGTGAAGTTTACTCAATGGCTGCCTGGAAATGAAAAGCAAGTTTTAAGGTACTTTTAAGGAACGCTTTAAAAAACAATATCAATATGACAGCATTAAGTGAAAGCAACTTATGATTATTTGAAAATTAATTAAAGTTAATTAAAACAGGCAAGCATTGAAATCGATTCTAACTTAATTCTTATAACACAAAGTTTTCAGATCCAACCTTATAATTGATATTAGATTGTTTTTTTTTTTTTCATCTTCCGTGCTTATTTCCAATCATGCGGTGATTGTTTTGTTTCCAGAGATCTGAAGTTAGACAACGTGATGCTGGACCATGAGGGACACATAAAGATCGCCGACTTTGGCATGTGCAAGGAGAACGTGTTTGGAGAGAATCGTGCTACAACTTTCTGCGGCACTCCTGACTATATCGCTCCAGAGGTATAGTGTTTCATACTCAGAGACGCTTTCCTGTTATGAAATGTTCAAATATGCAACTGATTTGCTTGTATCATTCTGCATGCAAATGTGTCTCTTTCTACTAATAATTCTTATTTATAATATTGTGTGTCAACTCAGATCCTGCTGGGACAGAAATACTCATTCTCCGTTGACTGGTGGTCGTTTGGGGTGTTGCTGTACGAAATGCTGGTCGGTCAGTCGCCTTTCCATGGAGATGATGAGGATGAGCTGTTTGAGTCCATCCGCATGGATACTCCCCACTATCCGCGCTGGATCAACAAGGAGTGCAAGGACCTGCTTGAGAGGGTCAGTACTAGCCTGAGGATAGCCTGTCAACTAATTACACTGTGTTTCCATCTTCAGTCTGATATCAACTGCACTCTTAACTGATTTCCATGAGGGAGGGGGGTTTGATTGCGGCTCTTCTATACTTTCCAAAATGTTATCAGATGGAATTGAATCATATTCTGATATTGAAATGAGTCACTTTGCAACTGTTGCAACACTCAAAACAATTTATCCACCCTTTTACAGTTGCAACAGTATCGACAATAGACTCTACTATACATACAGTTTATGATAGCAATGGAGTTGACATAGTGGACTTTGGAGGAGCATGGCAAAGCATACCTTTTTATACAAAATACATCTTTTATGGTTTAAATTTAAGGATCACATGCTCCTGTACAGTCCTTGGGTTGGGTTTTAGTCAGAGTGTACATAAACCTACTCACACCCTCAACCTTGTTTTGGCTTATGGTGTGGAAATCAATGACTTAATAGTCTTTTCACAGAATCCTATTTTATCAGACCATTATTTAATAACTTTTGAATTCATATTACAGGACTACTCACCTCTGGGCAAAAGTGTCTACACTAGATGTTTATCTGATAGTGCTAAAATTAAATTTAAGGAATCGATTCCATCTGCATTTAATTTAATGCCTTATCCTAATATTCAAGATTCCTGCACTAATGTTTGTCTCTCTGAAATTGGTCATCATGTTGACAGTGTTGCAGGCTCACTACGAACAACACTCAACTCTTTTGCTCCTTTAAAAAAGATAATGAAACAGAGGAAGTTAGCTCAATGGTTTAACTCACAAACCTGTGAATTAAAGCAAGTATCGCGAAAATTGGAACGTACATGGCGTTCCACTAAATTGGAGGAATCTCGCTTAGTTTGGCATGAAACTCTAAAAACATATAGGAAGGCCCTCCGTAATGCCAGAGCAGCCCATTACTCATCTTTAATAGAGGAGAATAAGAACAATCCTAGATTTATTTTCAGCACTGTAGCCAGGCTGACAGAGAGCCACAGCTCTATTGAGCCATGTATTCCTATAACCCTCAGTAGTAACGACTTCATGACCTTCTATAATGACAAAAATATAACTATTAGAGACAAAATCAACTCACTTGGCACAGATTTTTCTTCAAACCCAGGAACCTTACAAACTGTACGACCTGATGTATTCTCGGACTGCTTTTCTACAGTTGACCTTAACAAATGAACCTCTACTATTTCAGCATCAAAGCCCTCTACTTGTCTCCTAGACTCTATTCCAACTAGGTTACTTAAAGAAGTGTTACCTTTAGTTAGCACTCCTGTATTAGATATGGTTAACATGTCTTCATCAGCAGGTTATGTACCACAGTCTTTTAAAGTAGCTGTAATTAAACCTCTTCTTAAAAAGCCCAGTCTCGATCCTGAGGTACTAGCTAACTATAGACCTATATCTAATCTTCCTTTTCTCTCTAAGATCCTCAAGAAATTAGTTGCCAATCAGTTGTGTGACTTTTTACATAATAATGAGATATTTGAGGATTTCCAGTCAGGATTTAGAGCGAATCATAGCACTGAGACAACACTGGTGAAAATTACTAACGACCTTCTAATAGCTTCAGACAAAGGACTCGTCTCTGTGCTTGTTTTACTAGATCTTAGTGCGGCCTTCGACACTATTGACCATCACATCCTGCTACAGAGACTGGAGCATCTAATTGGCATTAAAGGAACCACATTAAGCTGGTTTAAGTCGTATTTATCAGATAGATCTCAGTTTGTACATGTTAACGACAAATCCTCTATGCACACTGAAGTCAATCGCGGAGTCCCACAGGGTTCTGATGTTAAAACTCAACATCTAAAGATATTGTTACTCTGGATGATGTTGTGTTGTCCTCCAGCACCACAGTAAGGAATCTGAGTGTTATTTTTGATCAGGATATGTCCTTTCGATTCTCACATAAAACTAACAACAAGGACTGCATATTTTCACCTGCATAATATTGCGAAAATTAGGAACATTGTGTCTCAGAAAGATGCAGAAAAACTAGTCCATGCATTTGTTACTTCTAGGCTGGACTTCTGCAACTCCTTATTCTCAGGCTGCTCCAATAAGTCTGTTAAGAGTCTCCAGTTGGTACAAAATGCTGCAGCTTGTGTACTAACTAAAACAAATCAAGAGAACATATTTCTACTGTATTAGCCTCTTTGCACTGGCTACCTGTAAAACCCAGAATAGAATTTAAAATCCTTCTCCTTACCTACAAAGCTCTTATTGGTCAGGCTCCGTCGTATCTTAAAGAGCTCATTGTACCATATTACCTGACAAGATCGCTGCGCTCTGAGAATGCAGGGCTACTTGTCGTTCCTAGAGTCTCCAAAAGTAGAATGGGAGGCAGAGCCTTCAGCTACCAAGCTCCTCTCCTGTAGAACCAACTCCCAAGTGTTATTCGGGAGGGGACACTGTCCCCATATTTAAGAGTAAACTTTAAACTTTTCCTTTTTGATAAAGCTGATTTTGTTCTGCTTAATGATGCTGCTATAGGCCTAGTCTGCCGGGGAATAATACTTTTCCTGATACCCTAAGCTTTTATCCTGTCTGTATGTAATGCATGGAGCTAATTCAACTCCATGTTTGCCACCATAATTATTATCATTGCCATGTTCTGTTATAGGGAAGGTTTTCGTTGCCACCGTACTCTAGGGAGGAATTGTTGGGTCTATGTAAAATTATAAATAGGTCATAGAGTGTGGTCTTTACCTACTCTGTAAAGTGTCCTGAGATAACTTTTGTTATGATTTGGCACTATAAAATTGTTAATTAATGTAGCAGAAAAGAAGCTGTTTTTGAGATGTAATGGTGCATATTCTTTCCGACTGTGTTTCCCTGCAGTTGTTTGAGAGAGACCCAACTCGCAGGCTTGGAATCGTGGGTAATGTCCGTTTACACCCCTTCTTTAAAACCATCAACTGGCAGGCCTTGGAGAAGAGAGAGATTGACCCCCCATTCAAACCCAAAGTGGTAAGCCCCACATACAAGTCACTGAGGATGCAATTATGAAAAAATATGGACCTGTGCTATTTATACAGTATACGTCTATAATCTACGATGATTGCCTCTGTTTTATCACTTGCTGAGATATGTTTTTTGTTTTGTTAATTACAGAAAGCACCAAATGATTGCAGCAACTTTGATCGGGAGTTCCTCAGTGAGAAGCCTCGTCTCTCCTACAGCGATAAGAACTTCATAGACTCCATGGATCAGACGGCATTCGCTGGCTTTTCATTCATCAACCCTAAGATGGAGCAGCTTTTAGAAAAGTGACTGTTGCCATGACAGTTAGACCTGGGTTACATCTCTACTGATTAAGGAAAGTTCCCTTATTCTGTCACATTGTTAAACTTCCAAATGAGTGAACTGTTCCTCAATCAGTATTTGTGTGACCTTATTTTAAGCACAAACTATTCTCCTTGGGTACGTGTAGGAATGATAAGAGTAGAAACGGGCCCTTGTACTGTACATATTGACGTTATTGTGTTTGTGTGCATGCCTATTTGTCTATATGGTGAAGGTCTGTATGCGTAATAATGTTAGGGCGGGAGGTTGAAGATCCTTACATTCCACTTGATTTCACCGCTACCATCTGCAGCCGCTTTTTAAACTTGCACAGGAAAAGAAGCCTATAGGAATGAATTATACTGTATACATCAAATGTAGAGTTTATGTGTTTGAATGAGTTTACTGCATGCAGAGAAATCTCAGACCAACACAAATTTATCCATCGTAAAAATATAGATTAATAGTGAATATTTTGTGTCTTTGAAACGTCTCAATTCTTGCCTTTGACTGGACGAATCATGTCTTGATGACAAAGAAGAACTTGGTGATTGACTCTCCAGTGCTATGTAAAGAACAAATATTTACTGCTGGTCTCAGCTGAATTGAAAGGTCCTGTCTGTGTACAGGTGATGCAGTCGGGTGCAAAAGGTCAAGTACGTACAACTTCAAACTGTGAGTGGGGAGTCACTGAAATGCTGTATATAGACAGTTTATATGTATATTGTTGTAACATGTATATTGGTTCGCTAAGGATGTACTTTTTTTTTTTTTACTGTCTCCATCTTTTACATCAGATTAAAAAAACATCAACTCCCATGTCTGGTGTGCTATTTTTAAAAATACATTTTAAAAACAAGAGGAAACTCTGGAAAGTGTGTATTCAGATCAGGGCGTATGTTATTGTTTGCGTTGTATTTCCATATGGATATTCATTTTGTTACAATTTGTTCTCGTATATTTTTGTGTTTCAAAAATTTGTCTTATTTTTATATGTTTGTATGTCTGTCGGTTTTTAAATCTTGGGACCATGTTGGAAATAGCTTCTCAGTTTCCATAGGTTAAAAAAAAAGTCATAGGCTGGTTATCTTAAGATCGATAAAACCTATAGCGGACTGTTTTGCGCTTACTGTTTGAGCAGGATATGCTTTGTTACCTGCTCAGGAACATCAACCTCAATTAACTGAATTAGCAAATTGTTCTTACACTAATGCAAAAGTGCTAGTAATTGTAAGGAGATTAAATAAAAATGCAGTTTGAGAAGTTGTCAGTGAATTGTAGGATTTTTAGCATTGTTTTGTAAACATAAACATACATAATGAAAAAAACAACAAAGGAAGGAGGGTTTAACTTAAAACTGAAAATCTGTTCTTCAACAAGTTAGTTGTAATAAGTCAACACAGAATGATAGATTTCTGTCTTTAATCACGCAACTTTGGACTCTACTTTGGCTGTTTTTCACCAGGTTGTAGACTGTCCCACCAGAAACAACAGTACAATTTATCTCCTGTATGCTAATGTAAGGGATGCATACAGAGTGACTCCCTTCCCCCTACTGGGGAACTCTGATCACAACCTGGTTCCCCTACAGCCACTGTATATACTATACTACCATATTATGTATGGACAACACACGCAAGCCACCTGTACAGGAAGACACAAAGCAGGTTGTACTTCCTGAGGAGACTGCGGCCCTTCAACATCCTCTGTGGATGTTTTGCCAGATTGTGGTCACCAGTGTCCTCTTCTACACTGTGGTGTGCTGGGGGGGCAGCATATCCAAGAAGGACACCTCCAGACTGGATAAACTGATCAGGTGGGCTGGCTCTGTGGTTGGCATGAAACTGGACTCTGGTGACGGTGGCAGAGAGGAGGACACTGGACAAACTGCTGGACATTATGGATAATACCAGCCACCCCCTGCACACCGTCATCAGCACCCAGAGGAGCCTGTTCAGTGGAAGGCTGCTCCTGCCCAAGTGTGGGACCAACAGGCTCAAGAACTCCTTTGTCCCTCAGGACATCATCCTCTACAACTCCTTACTCGAGGGGAGGAGGAACTAAAGAGGACAGAAGGAGTGGGAGCCACTTACTGTAACATTAATGATCTACTCTCACATACCTGGACACGTATATTCTTTTTTTTTGTGCAATAACTTTATCCACCACTTAAGTGCAATAATTTAATCTTACTGCTAATTTCTTTCATATACATTCATTCATATTTTATCTTATACATTTCCTCTACATTTAACTTATCTATTCATTTTAATTAGCTAGTAGTCACATTCAAGGGTGAGTTAAATTGTACAATTCCAAGTTGCTAAGCAGTTAATTTGCATATTTAGAGCTGATATAAGTGATTTACAATATAATAAGAAATTATTTTGAAACGCTTTAATGGTGAGAGTCTTAATGAATTTGGCTTCGTGTATATAATATTTGGCCATTATGATAATTGCGTTCACCAACAAACTTACATTTATTTTATTTATAACTGTTCCATACATTACATCCACATGTACATTTTTATTTGAGCCATTCTTCCACTTGCTTCCATGTGTCCTGAGTTTTCTCTATCTGAGTTGCAGAATGAGCATTCAATGCTCTCAAAGTTGAATCAATTTCATGCCACAGTGTTTGACGCACTCTAGTGACGCCACGTTGGACGTAACGCTCTCTGACGTCACCGCGTAACGTGTTTCCGTCCATTCCGGTGTGTACGGAAGTGTTGCTACTGCTCTTTCTCCCCGCTGGCAAACACATGTAGTCTGTCACTTGTTCATGAGGAATACGGCGCTATTGTTATCGGTTTGCAGGCAGCAGGGCGGACGGGCTTTATAGAGTGTCTCTGTGAAGATTTCCATTCAATAGAAAGAAGGAAAAGTTGTCAAATCCACGCTGGACGGAGTTTTCCAGCGAGTCCGACATGAGTTCTCTGGATGTTCTGAAGGATGCGTCCACTCTGGCATCGTATAATGTTTTACTGCAGGTGCATGGACACACACACAGTCAGCTAATAATTCTGTCTGGATTGTTAAACTACGGATATGATTCACTGTTTGTTTGTTTTGTTTGTTTTATCTCAGGTGATGTTCCGTGTCCTCACCTTCCTGCTGAATGCATTCACTCTGCGGTTTGTGTCCAAAGAGCTGATTGGTGTCGTCAACGTCAGGTAGGGATGACGGACAGGTGCTGCTCACATGGGAAAACATGAGAACTGAGAACTGAACAATGCAAAATAAGGACTAATGCATTCACATTCAACTTGATGGTTCTTAATTTACAAGCACTTTAAAAACATCCTGAATGTACTCACCCATTTGCAGTATAGACCTTTTTAATGGCATTCAATTGCTAGTCAAGTTTATTTATATGTCACAATTCAACAGCAAGGTAATTCAAAGTGCTTGACACAGAACATTTAAAAACATGTGTAAGAAACACATAAAATCACAAATAAAATGACATTAAAATAAAATCAATAAGAAATCAGGAGAAGGTAAAATACAGTGCATGCAATTTAAATGGTTTAATGAAAATCACAGGAAAACAGAAACGTCTTCAGTTTTGATTTAAAAGAATTAAGAGTTGCAGCAGTTTGTTCCAGATCTGTTGAGCATAAAAACTGACGCTGCAGTTCAGAGCAGACCTGACCAGATCTGAGAGGTCTGGATAGTTTGTAGCTGAACAGAAGATCTGAAATGTATTTTGGTCATAAACCACTCAGTGCTTTTTAAACCAACAGGAGTATTTTGAAATAATTTCACTGCACCAGCTGCTGTAACGTGCACCGGGGGAACATAACTAATTTACTCAAGTACTGTACTTCAGTTTTTGAGCTACTTGTACATGCGTATTCCCATTTGCTCCTACTTTGTGATGATACGTGACTATATCTCAGATGAAACTTAGTTACTAACTTTGTACTCCACCTCATTTAGCCTAAGTGATAGATGGAGTTTGTAGTTACTTTGCAGATTTATGCAGAAATTATTCTAGCTTAAGCCTCCCAGTTGTATATAAAGTAACTACAGTTAGCTCCGCATTTCCAGCTGCAATATTGTAGTACATTGATGCATCAATACTTTTTTTTAAATTTTGGTACTTTAAGTATATTTTAATACTAATACTTTTGTACTTTTACTTAAATATGATTTTGAATGCAGGACTATTATTTGTAACTTGCGAGTGTGTGGCACAGAGGTGACTGCAGTCCAACTTCAGTTGCAAATTTGAGGACCCGCCATTTGACTTAGACTTGACATAGATGATTTGAAAGGACTTGACTTCAATAAAATCAAGTTTTCCCCTCTCTGTAGGCATTGAGAAGTTAAGTTGTGTTTTTGAAATGTGACTGAGTGATTGGTCTGCCATGAAGCTGGCAGACCAATGGAGGCCAAAGCTGTATGCAGCTTCAGCAGCTTTCATTAATGTTGAGAATAAAACTACCTTTTGACAAATTTAAATGTGGAAACTGGAGTAGATCATCAGAATTTCACATGAACTGACTTATGACTCGCTCGAACTGAGCAATAACTTGACCATATTCCCACCCCAGTAACTTGGGACTTGCTTTAGACTCAAAGTTTAAGACTTGCTCATGTGTGACTTGGTTTCACCTCTGCTGTGGCATTGGTACTTTTACTTGCATTAAAAATCTGAATACTTCTTCCACAACTGGTCACGTTTATGTGTGTGTCTGTGTCTTTATTATGCAGGCTCACATTACTGTACTCCACTTTAGTATTTTTATCCAGAGAAGCTTTCCGGAGAGCTTGTCTAAGTGGGGTATCTGGGACGAACCACGGCTGGAGACAAGTTATCAACCTGCTGTGGCTGACGTGAGCTGAGTTATTTTACAAAATGAGTTTAGTGCGTTTAATTCTGTGTATTCAGCTTGGACGTTTACCCGTCTTCTTCTTACCTCCCAGGTTGCCTCTTGGTGTGTTATGGGCAACCTTGCTGGCCTCTGTGTGGCTGTGGCTCCTGGAAGTGCCAGACCCCCAGACTGTTCCTTACTACGGCCCTGCTGTGGTGTTGTTTGCTTTGTCGGGAGTGCAGGAGCTCCTGGCTGAGCCCCTCTGGGTCTTGGCTCAAGCTCACATGTTTGTACGACTGAAGGTGGTCGCCGAGAGCTTAGCAATGATCGCTAAGTGCAGTTTCACCGTGGTGCTGGTGGTGTTTGCCCCTGAATGGGGTCTTTACATCTTCTCTGCTGCTCATGTAAGAAAATTAGCTCTCTATTAGTTCTGTGATTACCTTCTTTCTATGTCAAGAGTTTTGAGCTATGGCCTTTCTTTTCTTAGTTGGTGTACACAGGATTCCTGGTACTGTGCTACGCTGTTTACTTCATTCGTTTCTTGGGCTCTAAAGAGGCAGCCAAGAAGGGGTTTCCTCTGCACTGTGTTGGAGAGCTCTTGCCCTGTAGAGCTGATGGAGAGGTAGTAGTATATTACAATTTCTTATTCATGATATATCTTCACAAGATAAACTGTCACAAAACAGGACTAATCATTTACTGCCTGTGTTTGTTCATAGCCGTTGGTTGATTGGACTCTGGCCCGGCTCACATGGAGCTTCTTCAAGCAGTCCTTCCTGAAGCAGATCCTGACAGAGGGCGAGCGCTACGTCATGACCTTCTTGAACGTCCTCAGCTTTGGAGACCAGGGCGTTTATGATATCGTCAATAATCTGGGCTCCATGGTGGCTCGCTTCATCTTCTTGCCCATCGAGGAAAGCTTCTACATCTTCTTCGCTAAAGTGCTGGAGCGAGGACGTGGTGTCAAAAGTCAGAAACAGGTGTGAGTTCTAGATGTCATCTCAAACCAGTCTTTGCAAATGGCTGGAAAGGAGTCGTTGGTTTTAATTCATATTGTGGGTTTTGTCTACAGGAAGACGTTGCCATTGCAGCAGAGGTCCTGGAGTGTCTGCTGAAACTGGTGCTGGTGGTTGGTCTGATTATCTCAGTGTTTGGCTACGCCTACTCTCACCTTGCTCTGGACATTTATGGCGGCTCTCTACTTAGCAGTGGGGCAGGTAACAGAGCCACAACCCACTGGTTATGTTAGATATATGTGACAAATTCTGCTTTGCTTGGTGTTCTTAGTAACTGCTCTGTTTGTTTTGTTGGTTTTATATCATCTAAGGACCCACTTTGCTGCGATGCTACAGCTGCTATGTTCTCCTGCTCGCTGTAAATGGTGTAACAGAGTGCTTTGTATTTGCTGCCATGAGCCAAAAAGAGGTTGACAAGTAAGTAATGTCAAAATTTACATGTACATTCAGTCATCACCGGGGTTTACAGGGTAAAAATGTATTCCGATACAATTACAAATTATCTGTTCAAAAATGTAGTCAGTAACTCAGTCCAAGTATAACAATGTATGAAAGCATTTTTTTCAGCAACGTTAGAAGCCATGATAATTAATTGCCAACTGTTAGCTAATAGCTATGGTTTCACTCGAGACCAGAGTGGTGTTGTGTGAGTAGTGTTGTAATCTGTGTGCATGTGCACAATTGTTATCCTGCTAATAATCCCCATTGTTACTAAATGTATCAGTAATCTACTTATAAAAAATACAGTTACCTTTTTGGTCAGTAAACACCACGTAACCTGCCACTAAACCCTGTGTTTGTGTTTTGTCCTCAGGTATAACTTGGTGATGCTGGCTCTGTCTGTGTCTTTCCTGTTCCTGTCCTACATGCTCACATGGTGGGCTGGCGGTGTGGGCTTCATACTGGCAAACTGCCTCAACATGGGCCTCCGCATCTCGCACAGCCTCCTTTACATAAACCGTTACTTCCAGTCAAGTCAATGGAAACCTCTACGAGGCCTGTTGCCCTCCCCGCTCCTACTGCTGGCGCTTGCTGTCAGTGCCGTTGTCACAGCTTTGTCTGAGGTACAAGAGAATCATGTCTTTTAATTCTCCTCTCAGGTTTTATCGCTAAATATCGACCATTACTTTGCAGTTTTTACTATATAATCTGTACTCACACTGCAGATCAGTGGCACTAATGTGAGCGTCTTTGTTCTCTGGTTGCAGGGTGTGTTCTGCTGTGACAGTGGCTGGTTGCGGAGGCTGGTCCATATTGGCGTTGGGACAGCGTGTCTGCTCTGTGTGTTTGTGGCTGTTCTTCTCACAGAGACTCGGTTAATTCAGTTTGTGAGGACTCAGCTCTTACCTCAGTACAGAAAGAAACACACTTAAATTAGACTGGAAACTGATGTACTGGACTGGAAGAAAGCTTCTGTTTCACTAGTTCTAACAAGAGCTGCTGGTTGGCAGTTACTGAAAGCAACGAGGGAACAACTTCTTAAATTGACGTGTGCGTGTGCGTCTGCGCGCGTGTGTGTGCGTGTGTGTGTGTGCGTGTGTGTGTGTGTGTGTGTGCGTGTGTGTGTGTGTGTTTTTTTTCTGACTCATTCCTGTCTGAACAAATATGTCAAGACTGTTTTCGGATCTAATTGTGATCGATAAAGAAATGAATGTCTTTTATGAAATAAGTTGACTTTTTTACAGGAATAGTTTTTCCTACACAGTAAAACAAGACAGTTTCATATTTGTTGTGTTCTGATTAATTCAATGGAATGAATTTACAAACTGTCAGCAGCCTAAAGGATCTATCGTGTGTCAAAATGTTGGTGTCAAACCACCAAAACTCCCATTTTCAGATTTAATTTCATTTTGGAGAAAAAAACGGTAGTTTTTTTTTTTTTTTTTAGGTAACAATTCAGTCTGTACTCATTGCAACTGAATTTAGGGTCCTTGAGGGCTAAATAAGGAAGTAATTACAGAAAATGAGCAGAAAGTGGTGGGAACAGCATTCTCATTCTCTCTCAGGTTCATACTTGTATTTTGTATTTCTAATAGAACATGTTTACATGCTTCAATGCAGTGTTTTCGGGTCTTACGCATCTGTGCTCTCGGGGTCTCTGCACCGTCATTGCAGCCGGAGAATGAGTGCAACAACACTGTAGCTTCACTTTCTACTCTATTTAGTATAGCATCACAACTGTACAGAAGTCCTGACGGCTCGTTTAACGACACCGTTTCTGAATATGGGCTGTGTGCATTTCTCTGTGAACTGAGGCTTTTCATACTGTCACAATATTTATATAGCACCTTGACTTGGCTTATAATACAACAACACATGATTATCTAATTTTTTACAATATGGGACCTTTAAGACAGCCAGCTATTTATCTTTTGAGCCATACCTTCTGAACTTTGAGTCCAATTTGCATGGCTTGCTACTCAGACACACATTTGTTATATTCTTGCTGTTCTGGGATTAATTTGTGGAAATAATGACACGTTGGCAGCAGTGATCTCATCATTACCTAACAAAGCAGCAGACAGCAACAGACCATGAGAAAAACCAGAGGCAGAGAGACAGGAAAGAGGAGGAGCATATAGACTTTATTCGACTCAAGAACAGATTTATTGTCCACTGGAGAATCACTGCAGGGCAAGTATATATATATATGTGAGTGCATGTATTGGGCTGGACTCACAAGAGAACAAGAGAGACAGCTGACAGAGAGGATATTTTCTTACAGCATATCTTCAACTTCTCAACCAACATGTCTCAAGTAAGACCAGTTCTATAAAGAGATGCTATTTTCTCATGTTGCTCTGCAGATATAGAGAGCTGGAAATTGCAGGTGCGTTGTTTTGCTTATTTTCTATTAATTGGCCCTCAGCCAGGTCAGGAAGAAGATGAACAAATGCAGCGTCCCGAGGTGAGTGAGGAGGACCTGGCCGAAACAAGGAATAGACTTGGTATGAGTGGGCCTGCGAAGAGCAAGACATTGGAAGTAATGGAGGAATGCGGTGAGGACACACACATAAACACACATAGAAATGTCATTTGACACTAGTCTAACAGATGACACTCAAAGGAAACAGTCTTTTGTTTAGTGTATCTGGTCAAGCTGAGATCACATTATGGCAAGATAGAGTGAGTGGGGCGTTTCCACATAATGCTCAAGTTTCCACTCCATATACAGAGAGAGCGAGAGAGGTTTTCTCTCTCACCCAGTGGGATAATCTGTGTGTATTTATACAGAGCACAATATTACATAACCCTTCCTTCTTACTGGCTCGTGAACAGTGAAATATTCTGGTTGTTTCTCTTTCTTGACAGAGAAAGCAGGTAAAGCTGCTCCCTCTGTGTTCAGTGGAGCGAGGTCAGGAACGGAGACCGTTTTGAACGCACGCTCAGGCCGACCAATCAAGAAGTAGCAGACTTTCTGACCATGATTGGACAACACCTGTTCCATGTAAGGGGTTTGAGATCAGATGTTTTACAGCTGTATTCAGTCCATGAAAAAAAAAATTGGCCTCCTCAGCCTTGTGTTTTTGCACTCATTACTGTTTGGTCATGGCATGTTGTTGCACTTTTTAAAAAGTTGATAATTAACAATACTATTAACATAATAATCTCTGCATACTGGTAAGTCAGTTATTTTTAAAGTACAGAATGTTTTGTCCCACCAGCATTTATCCTCTGTTCCAGGTGATACTGTAATTGTACAAGACTGGCAAGATTTTTTGATATATAAAAGAGAAAATCTTTTGGAAATGTGTCATAAAAAGTTATGTTTCATTTATCCTGTTTCATTCTAAGAGCCAGTAATAAACAGTAGCACATGTCAGAATACATGTAATAAACCATTCCAAAAAAAATGAAGAAAATTGAGTCCATTTATGTTTTTGCTTTTTATTCAAAAAAATCTTTTCATCAACAAACAGAATGAATTAAACTTTATTAGAACATAACTACTACGGTAGATGAGAGAATAGGATGAGCCACAGTGTGGAGGGTAAAGATGAAAGCATTTGAAAATGAAGGAGAATCAAAGTGAACAATCCTGCCCATTGGAAATCCAGTTTTATTTCATAAACTTGTGATGTTGATCTTGGAGGATTTTGGCGGAGGACTTTGCGTCGTAGAACAGCTCGTTGATTTCCTCTACCTGCTCCCTTTCCACGGTCTCTTTTCCCTGAACACGGCCCAGCAGGCTAGCTGGCGTCAGCAGCTGCACAGCGTACCTGAGAGCAAACAGGGAGTTAGAGTCTACTCACATATACAGTGTAAGCTAGTTAACGATAAAGAGGAGAGTGAGAGGAGTTGCAGGTCTTAAAAATATTTTCTACACTGTACATTTCCCTTTGAAAGTTATACTTAAATAGTGATTAATTTTGAATTATGTCAGAAAATACTTGATAATTGTTCCAAAAACCTAGACCACTGTGGACACCAAAGTTATAGTAGTTTTGAGTTAGTTTTTATTTTTCTACATCATTTTAAGTGTTTAGATTTAAGTTAGCTTGTTTTAGCTTAGTCTCAGTTTTTCATAAAGTTTTATTTGTTTTTGTTAGGGTCGGGTTTAATGTATCCGAAGCATGTAGCTACACATACATACAAAACACACGCTGGAGAACTGTCAATGGTCTATGAGTTTTAATGAATTTTGTTCATTTTTATTTTAATTATTTTTAATCAGCCAATACCGTTTGGTTCAGTTTAATTTTAGCTTTAAATTTAGTTGCAGTTTACTTTCGTTTACTACAATAACCTTGGTGGACACTGTAAGGTTGCGCTTTTCTTCACTTTATTCAGCAAAACACAAAGTATATTTTTACCTGAGGGTGGTCTTGGTGCCGATCTCTGCCAGGTGTGACAGAGCCTCCTCGCTGGCATTGATGCCCTCAGTCTGAGAACGGATCTTGATGATCTATAAACCGAAACGTAATTAGTGACACATGCACAGATGAATACACACATGACGCAGATACTTTGATGCCCAGACTCACCTGCTTCATCTCCTGTGGCGTGTACAACATGGTGCGGATTATCATGACTCTGTCCAGCAAGTCCAGAGGAATCCCATGTGGAGAGCTGATGTCTTCTGTCCCCCTGAAGTTCAACAAGTGATTGTCAATATTACAAATCTTCCATCCTAGCATTAAAAAGCGATGTTCTTTTCCATTGAATATTTTATACCTCTTACCTAATCAAACAGTTTCCCCTGTTAGAGGCGAACACGACGATGGGGGCGATGGTGCTCTCGAGCGCTCGATGGAGGTATGTGAAGCATTCGATGTCCAGCATGTGAACCTCGTCAACAAACAGCACACCGGGTACAAGCTCAGCTACGCCTTGGTCAATGTAGCGGTTCACTACCTTGTTGATTTCAGTACGTAGCTTATCTAAAAAACAAGAAAAAAAAAAGAAATTGATCAACTGTCAACAGTAGTGACGTGGGCCAGGAAGATGCCAGGTTTTTCTTTACCTGTGATTTCTGTCTTTTTGGGCTTCATCAGTTGTCCCATCATGGAGAGAATATCCTGGCCTCCCTAAAAAAACAAATCATCAAATATTATAGGGGTTAACTCTGCGAACAGACATCTATTTCATTAATTTACCAGACATTTGCAGTTCCATACCTGGGGTCTGGCATTCGCAACATCCAGGTCATGCAGTGTGACATCTTGGACTATCTCCTTCTTTTTATGGACATCGCCTTTGGGCAGCGGCACATACTCCTCTGCCTCCAGGTCGAATTCTGTAGCAAAAGTGTCACAGCGACCTTGTCTCTGCAAAGACACAGTATACCAAAATGTTTTAATTATAAAAATTACAAAAAAAAAATCAACCTATTGTTAAACACAAAAATACTGTCTCATATTTCTCTCAACAGTGACAGTGAAACAAAAAACAGCACGGGGGAGGAGGAGGGAGAGCAGGTGTATGATTGAACCCAGTGCCAGTCCATAGATGAGAGGAGGGCAAGCGGCTGCGGGATGAAAGAGTTTCAGAAGGGAGGTCATGATGCGGCTGTCAACAGTAATAAATGTGTTGTCCAGCCCTCCTCCTCTGGCCTCTGACTTGAACCGACCCGCGCCCCCAGCCCACCTGCGCTGATTAAAGGAACCGTCATCGTGGCCTGTCAACACAGGCCACAAGCCCTGCTGCTGGAAAGGAGGCTTTGTGGGAGATGGAGAGATAGAGGGAGCATAAAGAGCTGCAGGAATGAGAGAAGCTCATTCCAGAGTACAGTAGCAATGCAGCAGAGCTTTGATGCAGAGCCGAAAGAAATGAAAGGACACCACCATGAAGGACATTCAAGACAGAAAACACTGAACTTTGGTCAAACAAAAATAATTCCTTAGGATTTTATTTGACATTTTCATCCGTGCACTAAACTATCTGGTGAACTAAACCATCTGATGTACATTATTTTCTACTCTGAAGGGCTGATCAAATTTTGTGAAAGTTGTGAGAGAGTAATGCATTAAAGTTATACAGCAATACCTTGACAGCTCCACTGTTGGCTTCGATGTAGATGACATCTCCCACTTCCACGCGCTCTTTCTGAAGACTCTCATAAATACTGGGGTCCAGCTACGGTAAACAAGACAATACTTTTAAAAGTAAAACATTGGTCGTTTCCAAGTGGTCAGTGAAAGTTGCAGATAAACAGAGGTTGATTGTTGGTGACAAAATGTTCCTCATGTGGAGAGAGAAAGAGGTTGTTTTACTACTATTATTCAGGTAAGACTCTTTCTAGGGAAAGAGAAATAAATCACACCTAGATGATGCCTTGGTAGAAGATACAAACTATTGCTAGATGCAAGGAGAACGATATAAATGTTTTAGCAAATGCGATGTGCCTTCACAAATTGACAGATGCTTTTTATCATTACACTGTTTATAAACACTTTATAGCTAAGGTTGTTTTATATTCAGCAGACCGAAAAAAAAGGATTACAGCTCCTAGTCTGACCTTGAGCTGCTTTGTGCCTTTGCCCGTCTTCAGGCCAATGATGACGTGGCTGATGGTTTTTCCGTAGCCACCCATGGGATTCTCAGTCTCACAGGGGGTCAGCTCTGTCACCTCTCCTTCATACACCTCCTTTGTTTCTTTGATACGCAGTCCTGAATGTGGGCAACATTAGTCACACACACACAGACACACACACAGCGCAGAGTGAGAACTCAATCGGGCCTTTATATTCCTGTATCAACTAAAGCCGCAACATCCTTTACTCGACTGAACAATGCATCTTATTACAGAGAGGGCACACATGTGCGCGTGCCCATGAAATGCCTGGGCATCGTCTTGTGTAACATGATCACACTCTTGTTCCCCTTTCATGCAGCCGGCGGTTCGGAGTATGAGCAGCATGCAGGTGGCTGATCTGCTGTGGTGAGGGTTTCAGCAATGCTTAAGGAACGGACTGTCTGTCAGGGCGGCCTTATCGACAGAGTGATGACAATTTCAAAATGAAACCACCTACCGCCTGGGGATCCTGTTCTAGGGGAGGAGCAAAGGTGCTGATGACCACCTCTCCCCCTACCTAAGCTCCATTTCCTACCCTGAGACAGTTACCATCAGCAGTCAGACAAACCCACCCCCTCTCCAACCTTCCTTCCTTCTCAACACCATTCTCATAAATCTGCTGTCAAGTGTTGCCTTTCAGCTCATGAGAACAGTGTGTGCAGGACACCTTTCTCTTCCTGCCCAAGGACTCCTCTGAGGGAATGAGTTGAACATATAAGATAATTTTACTCCAAGAGATGAAGAAAATAGAGGAATTCAAATGATTATTTCTAATCTAGCCTGCCATTTATCTAGTCATACAGACACTTTCAGTTTTATGTGCTGAGGGTATGGAATAGCAATTGTGCTATGTATGGTTTCATGTTTTTCCAGAAAAAAATGTAATGTTCAGTATAATCTGCATTTTCCTTCATCCTATCATTTGCTTTCTCTTGGTGTTACAATCCTTTTTAATGGACTGTTTGCCAGTATTTAAAATTACACTTCTTTAACCAATCATGACAGCTTTACAACTCCCAACTCCTACCCCAACAGATAGGAGCCTATCAAAATCGACAACTTCAGTAACAGTGACTTGTTTTGGGGGTAGGAACTATGGCCAAGGAGGCGCCAAATCATATTTAAGTGACACTCACCAATGGCCCTCCTGAAATTCTCCATCAGTACTTCTGTTTTCTTAATCTCAGATGAGTAGACCTCACTGCCAACCATGGGGCAGAAAGGTACCTTGTTTCCCAACTCCTGTGCTACAGCCAAGGCGAGGGCAGTCTGGAGGGGAACAAGCAGAAAAGAGTCATAATCTGCAGCAACAAGATGGCACATTCAAGTAAACTTTACCAACATCTTGCTAGCGAATTAATACTATACACTTTACCTTTCCGGTACCGGGTGGTCCTGCCAGAAGCACTGCCCTTCCTGCCATCTTCTTTGCACGGATCAGCTCGACAATGATGCCACAGGCCTAGAAAGTGACAAATGTATATAGTACCATCATATATTGACATACAATGGTAACATGTCAACAGTACAAGTAGCTGGTTATGGGACACCCCCTCAGTTGAGTGCTATGTTACTAAATTTTAGACTGTAATGCATTCTACATTCAGGTGTCTATGTCTGGAAAATCAGAGTATTATAACCAGATGTCAACTGAAAAATCTACTGACAATTTCTGAAGCTGGTCCTTAGTCCATGCGTGTGGATAAATACAGGTGTTGTATGACATTTCATCTTTACATCTTGATTGATTTAAAATGAATAACTTACAGGTCATCCACTTGACTGATAAAATACACACATTTCGATAAAATCCCCATGGATGTGTGTGTTAGTGTGTTTGTGTTTGTACAGCAGCAGATACATTTGTTGTTGCATTCATTCATACATCCAACACTATTTGCTGTTCAGTTGCGATGGAGACTGGTTAAAATTTAACAAATCATTATTATTATTATTATTTAAAAAATGAATGAATGTGACTTCTATGTAGGACGGGCTTTCGCTTTAAAGATCACCGACCTGAGTATGAAACATAGGTGGTATGAAACAGCGACACTACAGTGCTAACGGAGCTAGCTTGTGGGTACACCAGACAGCCTGTAATGAGCGAAATCACCCCTGCAAAAACACTCAGCTCTCAAAGTCACTCCTCTAAATGGCACATGAATAACGAAGGAGCAGTGAAACATGAATATTACCTCTCTTGCAGCCTCCTGGCCGACTAAACCGCATGCTGCCTGTTTAGCATTCCCAGCCTCGTCTAGCCCGAGTCCTTTGACATGACTATGAGTAGCGATCCGCTGCGTTTTCGTGGTGCTTTTTACCTCCTCGATCTTCATAGCAACTGTTAAGTTACTTTACCAAAAAGAATGTAGAAAAAAACTGCAAGGCAGGTTTACGTTTAAACAATGTGCCTGTGCCTAATTTCTCACCGCCGAAACTCAAACACAGGGAAGTCGGTTTCCATGTGGGTTACTAGGGAAAATCAGCGGAAGTGATTCCCATAAGCCCCGCCCATCTTCTCATCTCTTAAGACGATTGGACCTTGTCGATACAACACACCGATTGGCTAAAGTCAATGACAGTCATTTGCCCATTACAGTTTTCATTTCCGTTTGTGTTTCCGTTGCTATGTCGTAGTAGAAACGTCTAGAAACTTGTCAAGTATAAATCATACTCTCAAATTAATACAGAATTAAAACGAAAGAGGTGTTTCAGTTCAACTCGAAATTGTACAGTTAAAAAACATTATGTCAGCTTGGTTTCCTTTTTATTTCCCTGTCTTTGTTACTGAAAGAATCGTTCCACTTTAGCGTGTTGCCATGGGGATGTGGAGCACCGAGAGCAAGGAAGACGTTACTCTCAACTGTTGTCATGCTGAAGGATCGCTAAGGTCTTATTTATAGCATATATCTGTGGTTTCTTAAACACAAACTAAGCAAAATCAATGGCTGTTCATTATATCCCGAGTTTAATAAGCGTGTGTTAACGAATTAAAAATATTGACAGCGAATATCGTCGTTTGTCACTTCCGTTGGAGTTGAGTTCAAGGTTCAGGTCGGAGTAAATAAAAAGTACACACATCGGTTAACTTCCCATTAAACTGGTGTCAACATGTCAGAGTCTGCTGGCAGTCGCACCAAAACGTTAAACTTCAACGTCGGGGTGCTCGGACATGTCGACAGCGGGAAGACGTCGCTTGCCAGGGCGCTGAGCAGCACCGCCTCCACGGCCGCCTTCGACAAGAACCCGCAGTCCCGTGAGAGAGGCATCACGCTGGACCTCGGCTTCTCCTCCTTCGCGGTGGATTTCCCGGATCAACTGCGGGGGGACGGCGGAGGCCAGCAGCGGTTTGACAGCCTGCAGTTCACCCTGGTGGACTGTCCGGGACACGCTTCTCTTATTCGGACTATCATTGGGGGTGAGCTCTCTGAATGTCTCTGCAAGTTTTGGTGCTAGATGTCACTGACGACAATGAATGAAAAGGTGGCCAAGGACACACGACCAACAGTGGCGGATTAAGGTGGACAGGGGCCCCCAGGCTACTGTTTGTTTGCCCCCCCCCCCCCACACACACACACAATATTAATCATGCTTTATAAGAAAAAAACACTAGAATAGAAGAAGAGTCCACAACCTTAAAAAATCCTGTCAATTTAGGAATTTTCTTTAGTAGAACTTGTCCTGTTGTTGGGCTTTTCTTTTTCGTGGTCCACTATCACATTTACTTTATGATATTTCACTGCTGTACTGTTTAGTAACAGCGAGTGACGTATTAATGGACAACAAAACTGACCTTATGAACCCATCCACATGATGGCAGCTGGTTGGGTAAATGTGTCCCATATCTATATGTTCAGTGACCTATTTTTTAAATCTTTCTAAGGGTCCCAACATGAGGCAAGTTTTTTTCCCAGTGTAGTAAATTAAGAAAAATCTGGGGCCCTGCACACCTGGGGCTCCTAGGCTGCAGCCTAGGCCATCCTGTGCATTAATCCGCCTCTGATGATGATACATACTGACGCAACAGCAATGCCTCACCAACTACACTCAGTTGCTTGTTTATTAGGTACACACATGCAGTCCAACACAACAACCCCAAAATATATTCTACTTGTATGAAGGTTATAATAGAATGTGCACCAAACTGCTTTAGAGAGGTGTTTACTGTTTATTCAACATTGTGGTAATTTCTAAGGCAGTAGGTTGTGATGGTTGTGAGGAGTTGCATTGCCTTAAATTACAAGGTGTTTATCATTTCTCTCCTCCCCATTTATGTCAGTGAGGTTCACTTCTCACTAAACTGAAAATGATAACCTCCATGAAGTTGGAACTTGGAAACTACTAAGTTTAACAGAAAATCCACAAAAAATACTATGCTTACACTACTGTACATCCTCATTGTTATCACACACAAATTAAAGTATCCAGCAGAGGGCGCTTATACTCTTCAGGCAGCTAGGTTGATTATGTCGTATTTTGATAGTTTGGAGTATGAGGAGAAATAACTAGTCCCTAACAGATGATGAGGACGATCACTCTGTATTTCCTGCTTTCTCTTCTAATTCTTCTCGTTTATCTTACAAACGAACACAAGAGTAGTAGTCAGCATACTGTGGTCGAAGTAAAGTACACCAGAGGCCCTCAAACGCTGAATGCTGCTGTGTCGTGTAACCAGCATATAAAATGAAACCTATGAGCCAGTGGGGTGGCACATGCTGTAGATTAGGGAGGAAGGAAAGTGTGAGGATTGGGGTATGTATTTAACTTCCCCTCCTGTCCCAAGTGGGGAGAGCACAGGAAAGAGAGCGAGCCAAATTGAAGGAGAGAAAAGAGGGGAACACAGGAAAGAGAGACTGCCAAACTCAGGAAAAGAAAAGAGGGAAAGGAAAGACAACCAAGGGAGCCGCAGCTCTGGTTTCAACCCTCTAGCCTTTTACTCTTTCTTCGCCTGTGAGCACCCTTCCCCTAATTTCTCCTCTTGTTCTACTGTTATTTTTGGGTATTTGTGTCCATTCTGGTTTGTGTTGCTGTTGTCGGCTACGTAGTCCCTACCCACAGTTTAAACATATTTTCATAGATGCATAGATTCATCTTGCTGCTTTCTTGACATCCTTTTGATTATTATTTGCATGTTCCGCTCTGTCTAGGTGCCCAAATCATCGACCTGATGATGCTGGTGGTGGATGTGGTGAAAGGGGTGCAGACTCAGACTGCAGAGTGTCTGCTGATTGGAGAGCTGACCTGCCCTCGCATGGTGGTCGTCCTGAACAAAATTGACCTACTGCCACCCAACAAGAGACAGAGTGCCATTGAGAAAATGACCAAGAGACTGCATAAAACTCTGGAGAGCACCAGGTCTGCATTTATTACAAGTAATATAATAAATCAGGGGTTTGTGGAAATGTGAGCCTGTCTGTTTCCCTCTCTGCATTCCAGCGGTCTGTCCGTCAGACCCACTTATTTTTTATTTAAAGTAACTTTAATCATTGCTTCAACATCAAAGCATCATGTAATTCCAATGTGACAGTTTTTTCTATTCGCCAGATTTAAGGAATGTCCAGTGATTGCTGTGGCAGCGAAGCCTGGGGGCCCGGAGGCTGCTGACACAGAGGAGCCTCATGGAGTGCCAGAGTTAATAGAGGTAAAGTTTGCAAACACAATGGTCCCCCTCCATTGTTAGTAATTTAGCTCAAAAGAGCACATACGTTCTCACTTTGAACAAGTGCTGTTAGTCACCTGACATTGTTTAAGTGGTAGTAAAAAAATAAAGTCAGTCCTCAGCTGTGTTTACTTACCACAAAACTGAAACTTACAACAGAATACTTTCTTTGTTCAGTCAATATTATATAGTAGTATAGTATTTATTTAGTACAGAACTCAAAAAATATTTACTGGCAAGCTGATATTTGGCTGTATATTACTTTTGATGTGCCACAAAAATGTGATTTATCTCATGGTGGTAATGATTCAAATCATCAAGGAGACGCATTAGTTCAAGAAATTCAAACACACTTAAGTCAGTGTTGTCAACTCTTGTCAACAGTCTGACTAATATCAGAGTTAAAAATCATATAGCATAAAAGGGTCACATGGTCATTTTTAATTTTACACAAACACATACCGTAAACCAATACTTTTGAAAAGGATATGTTAAATTTAAGCTTAATCTGCACACGAAAGCTGTCAATGGTGTGCGCAAAAACAATCGGATTCACAAAACCAGGTGTATAAACCACAGTCTATCAGGAAATATGTGCATGTAGATCAGCCTCATATCCTGCCCTTTAGACGCCCACATTCAACAGGAAGAAATTAAATGTGTTTTAAAGTATAAAATCATGTCATCAATTTTTTTGTCTCCAAAATGTTCATGCGCATGGGTCAGAGTTTACACACATTCTTCCTTCAAGTTTGTTTCTATAGATCACAACTTTTTGTGGGAAGTTTTGTATGTATCTGTTATTGGCCAACATAACATATACGCTGATACCAATGTATCTGCAATAAGCTAATATCAACCTGGCTGATTTATCCGTCAGGCTGGTCAGTCTTATCAAGCTTACCTAATACAGTACGCCACAGATGAAGAGGTTCTGTTCTTTTTTTCTTGGGGTGTGAAGCAGTATGAAGCAGCAGACGAGAAGTATGACTCACACATTGGTCTCAGAGCAGCACTCATAACACAAGTGACAGTGTGTGTTAGGTTGTGTCAGACTTCACACTCGCTAGATATGGATCCAATTAGTGCGTCTCTTTTATCTGGTTTCATATTTGTGTATGTGTGACCTTGCAATATTATGACCCCAGTTTTTTTCTTGTGTGTATATAACTAAATGTGTCCTTCTTCTTGGCCTTGTGGTTGTCTGTGTCAGCTTTTGAAGAGACAGACATACCTCCCTCAGAGAGACCCCGGAGGTGACCTCCTGATGGCCGTGGACCATTGCTTCTCCATCCGTGGTCAGGGAACAGTCATGACTGGAACCATCCTGCAGGGGTCGCTGGCCATCAACGACACTGTGGAAATCCCAGCACTTAAGGTATGCTCTGAAAAAAAGGGGCACGAATTCTGAATCTCTGATTACAAGCAACCGAGTGGGTGCAGAGGATGTGTCAGTTTAATGTCCGGAGACTGGAGTCTGACTGGCAGAGCAGGATTTCGGAAATTTAGACTTTTAACTAGACTCAGCAGTTTTGTTTGCAGTTTTCATGTTTACCTCTTGGTGTCAGCAAATGGCTAAATTAACAGTTATTTGATTCAGAGCTCTGATCTGTGCCACTACTGTTGTATATAATGATTTGGTCAGTGTATAACAGACAACAAATGACAATGTGATATCCCACAATCATAGACGGGTATATGGACAGGTAGTAAGACAGATATCTTTTAATTGTTAATTTGTGTACTTGTGATTACTTTGGAGATGTAAAGTTTAAACAAATCAAAGCACAGCATCAGCTATAATTAGGTTTTTTAATTTAGTTGACCAAAATACCCTAAATCCTCTGTAGGGCTTTTCCTTTGTTATAAAACATCTCTGTACAATGGAGACAATAACTGATGTTTTCTTATGTTTTTGTCTCATGCTGTATTCCGTATTTCAAAACTTTCTAGGTTTTAAATGTAAAATTTAAGTTTGACTGAAGAAAAAAGCTAAATACATGCATAGCTGAAAGCTTTCTAAACTACAGACTTTAGCAGCAGCTATAATGTAACATTCTGTGAATGTATGATCTTTCTTCTTCTTGTGAAATCGGTTCTATTTGGGATTTTTATTGATGATAAATTAAATTTTAAATTGTTTTTTGAAATCTGTTATTGTGTCTCTATGTTCTCTGACAACAGGTGACCAAGAAGATAAAGTCGGTGCAGATGTTTCGGCAGCCAGTGTCGGGGGCCATGCAGGGGGATCGTGTGGGTGTGTGTGTGACACAGTTTGACCCTAAACTGTTAGAGCGGGGTGTGGTGTGCACCCCAGGTTCGCTGCGCGTCCTCTATGCAGCTGTTATCTCTGTGAGGAAGATAGGCTACTTCAAGGGCTCTCTTGCCACTCGTGCCAAGTTCCACATCACCGTGGGTCATGAGACAGTCATGGCGAGGGTTTCCTTCTTTGGCCTGCCACCTGTGGCCTCAGAGCCCCCCTCAGACACTAAACTGGCTCCATCACACCCATGCTCACTAGATACACCCTTCACCTTCGAGAGGGAGTACTTCTTTCAGGATGAATACATGACCGGTCAGGGAGAGGCAAGTCCAGCACCTGACCCAGAGCAATGGGCCCTGTTGGAGTTTGAGCGGCCAGTCACATGCCCCTCACTCTGCCTGGTGATTGGTTCCAAGCTGGACACAGACATCCACGCCAACACATGCAGGTTGGCCTTCCAAGGCCATCTCCTCCACGGATTTGAAGATAAAGGCTATTCTGAGGCCGTCCTGCCTCGTCTGCGCATCTACAAGACAAAACATAAGGAGGGACAGGTGGAAAGGGTGAGTGGGACACTTATTTTAAATGACAGTCATTCTCTCTGCTTACCCTTGAGTGTTGCACTTGCTGCTCTGCCCTCTCTGTCACCTTGTACTCCTTCTCCAGGCTCTGTGTCTTCTTTGGATGTTTTTCATTGCTTGTTGCACTGAAGCATGTCTCTCAGACGGAGCCCCTATTGTACAGTCGTTAACATGCACACACACACACACACACAAACAAGCATGCACAAGCAGCCTTGGTGATCAGTGTTCGAGGTATGGATGGGTATGCATGCCTTAGCATGGACTGTGACACAGAGGTGTGCGTGGGTGGCCAACTGACGCCACTAGCCCTGTCTAGCTGTCAGAGGCTGGCACTGTTTGGACACACCTGAGTAGCACAGGAATACCCACATGACTGTGTGAGACTTAACCTTCCCCAATGTCTCTTTGGCTCAGCTCCTTTCTCTGTCTCACACATGCCGTTCTGTTTTTTTCTGTGACTGCCGTTACGCCCTGTCCTAAATCCTGGGGTCTAGTTCCTACCGATCCATATCTCATCTTATCTAATGCTGATGTTTTCCCATTGACTTCAACACCTGTATAGGGAATTTTTCAAAAAGTCAGCACCCCCCAACTTCTCACAGTTTGTATTTTCATCCGTGGGCTCACTGAAGATCTTATAACTCTTGTCATTCTGCTTTGTACTGTTAAGTTTCTCTGTGTGCACGCTCGTGCAGGGTGAGACTCAGGTCAGGGGTCAAGTGTGCAAACTAGTTTCTTGCTGTTGGCACCTCAGGCTGTTGACAGCTTCAGTCAATGACTCAGGAGTAAAACAGGCAGTGTATTCAAGAGGTCATACCCTGGTCATGTGACGTTGCATTTGTCCTTGATCTGTCTCCTAGAAAGAGACAGTTATGTTTCAAGACTTAAGAATTCCTTTTTGTAAAAGAACACATTACTGGCATTGTTGAAATATGGCGGTCTCATCCAGTCACAATTCATACGGTCTGTTAGACGTGTACAGCAACTGTATTTTTTTTTTATCAGCGCATCAGTCACGCTTGAGGGGCGTCGGGGTCAAATGTTCAAGAATGAATGAGGGTTAGGCAGAAGAGAGGAAGAGCTGGCGGTGGGGGGGATGAGTTGGAGACAGAGTGGTGCCCTCATGTTATCAGATTAGTGGCGGGTTAGATCGACTTAGGGATGGACGATAAGAAAGAAATACAAACAAATATAGCATAAAATGTGCAAGAGGATGAAAGAGGGGGAGTGAGACAGCCAGGCGGCGAGCCTCGAAGAATGTGGCTTACGGCAAGTGGTACAGTTGATGAGGGCACAGGACAGAGGATTGGCTCTTCTTCCACTCTCTGCCACGATGACAACAGTGAAATCATCACGGCTCACAAGATCTAGACATCAAAGGAAGGAAAAATAAGATAAAACTAAAAAACATCCTGACATTTTCACACTCATAATTATATCACATGCTTGCACATCATCTAACTAAGTACTTGTAATCACGTGTCATTTTTTGTGCTCATTTGATCTGTCATTAGTGCTGAAGCTCATAAGGCTCCTTCTCCCTGTTGCGCTCAGGTGACCGACGATTACACTGTGATCGGTCGAAACCTGTTCAAGAAGGAGACCAACCTCCAGCTCTTTGTAGGGTTGAAGGTCACCCTGTCGACAGGAGACACTGGCATTATCGAGGGTGGGTTTGGACAGAGCGGGAAGTTCAAGATCCGAGTACAAGGTAAGGATTACCTGGGGTGAGAAGTTATTGTTTCTTCACCTCTGTCACACCAGTGCTCAAACTACTGATACTGTTTAATGGGGACTGATAATGTTGCACAAGTCTCCCTTTTCATCAATCTACACATCCAGAGCACTTTCTCTGTCTTTTCTTGGACGTTGGGGCTTTGCGGACAGTTTCCAGGATGCGGTAAGAGTGGTAGGCCCGACATCCTGAGCCACATTCCCAGGATTCCTCTGGGGATTGCCTGTGTTCCGGGGGAAGTCTGTTCTGTGTTTATTTTACCTTCTGTTGCTCCGAACCCACTGCTCCACACCGGGAGGGAAGAGAAAACAAAAACATTTAGAAAGAGAACCTCACCTACATCCTCCTCACTGCCTCAAAATCTCAGACATACTAATGCACACATCTTCATGCATGGACATAATATAAACATCCAGTGGTGTTTATCTGAGACTCCTGCCAGCATTAAGGCAAAGATGGTACTAGTCTGTTGATAAGTGGTAGGCATAGGTGTCATTTACGCTGGGGATGCTCTGGACACGTCCCCACCACTTATGAAATGGCCAATTTTGTCCCCACCACTTTTTATAAGTATAATTTGTTAAAAATGTTAGAAAAATAATAGTTATTTTTTATGTGAAAAAAGTGTCCCCGCCACTTTTCAAAACAAAGTGACCCAAACGGTGGTAGGTCATATTACTCATACAGCCTGAATATGCCTGAATACAGACTCCTATAATACTTAATCTATACGTTAGTGTCAATGTCATGATAGGTTTAGGAGTGTCTATTAGAGATGCACATATTCACTTTTCAAATTCCGATACCCGAATTTAGATGTCTGCCAATAAATGATTCCAATACCAGAGCTCTTTTTGCACCAAAAAAAATGCATTGCATTGCAAGTGTGTAGTTTTTAAACATAAAAATGCATTTTGATCAAGTAATGAAAGGTGAGGCCAGTAACACGTGTGGTGCTCCTAATAAAGATTGATTCAAATGTTTGAGTGAATCTTTATTGGGCACACCATGACTGACTCTCACACATCCTCTCATGTTGTCCATCGCTGTGACACGGCAGGCTGAATTTGCCTCTCACTGCCCTTCCTTTACTTCCTTTTCTGTTGATCAAACCTGCATTATGTCTAGGGCTGCAACTAATGATTAATTCATTTCACCCATTAATCTATCGACTGTTTTCTCTATTATTCAATTAAAATAGTTTTGTTCATCAAAATTTCCTGAAGCCTAAGGCGATAGGGGAACTTACAAACAAAAGCAGCAAATATGCACTTTTGAGAAGCTGGAATGAGTGTGTTTGGAAGTTCTCTGTCGATTAATTTAGTATACCCAATATACTTAACTCCTTTATACTCTTATCTGATATAAGCACAGAAAACAAAGTGGCCCAGACCTGGTGTTATACTGATCCTCCAAAATAACCTTGCAGCCAACCTAGCTACTAAAACCATTTTATTTTTCCACCACAGCAAATGTCTACCGATATTTGGTGCTTATTGGGTGTTGATTTTGGACCCTGTCTGATAAACAATGTGCCACAACTCTTATCCTTAATGCAATTATCAGGAGTCTTAGGCTTCAGTGACTGTACTATTTCCCTTTCTCTATTTTTATTACATAGAGGTTCTCTTTTTAATATTTTCTACACACAAATACCTAAAAAATGTATTTGAGGACAAACGTGTCAAAGTGCATTTCCTCTGTGTCACTTGAAAGTCAACACAAATAATTTAAATTTGAGCGTGATAGCGTGTTCAGCTGATTGTAGATTACAAGAACAGATTTCTGTCTGCGATGCAACCATAACAACCCTCACATTGGCATAACCATAACAACAAGAATGCTGGCGCCGTTGTACGTGAGGTTAGACAGCCAGCATGTGAAGCAGTGAACCCAGAACATTTCTTGCCTTCCGTGTGCAAAACGGCAAAACAAGCAGCCACATACAGAATGACACGGGGGTAAATATGATGGCAGAGAAGAATTTTTAGTGAATGCATGAACTCAGCGTTCACTGGAAACAGCTCACTGAGGCTGAGAACGAGGACGAGTGTCAGGATGAGTCAGACTAACGCAGAGACTCGAGACGACCTGGTTCTCTGCACATTTTCATCAGTTACATCAGGAGGATGAAGCCATCAGTTGATCTTGAGGTCAGCACACAGAACATCCTCCAGCGCTGATACAGCACCTACTGCACCTACTGCACCTACTGCACACGTAACAGGGAAGAAAAGATCTCTATCAAGCATCAGATATACCTACACTGAGATGATTGAGTTAACCCATGTATTGTACATAGTGTAAGACAGTATAATCTAGATTAGTTACATAGGGAGATCTATTTATATAATGATTGTTTTGTTTTTTTTGATAATCAACCTTTTTACTTGACCTGTTTATGTTTCCTTCAGACGGTCTTTGTCCAGAAACCAAGCAGTTGTTATCCTCCACTGCTAAGAAGAAAGGGAAGGGTGGAAACAAAGGGGAACCGGCAAATGAAGAGGAGCCCAAAACCGATTCTCAACCTGTTAGCATTCACTTGCATTTCAAGCGGTATGTCTTTGATCCCCATAAAAAGATGGTTCAGTCTTGACCTTTTGTTGCACGCACTTCAGTCTGACATTGTGTGACAGTGCTTCAGACAGGCAGAGAGCAGTTTCAGAGGTCATGCAGAGGTGACGGGAATACTGGCCTCTGTATCAGTGGTATGATCACTTTCTTCTATCAGCCTCCGATGGAGACAGTCTGCTGAAATGCAATGATTGTGGAATGCTGAACGCCAGTGAAACAATGTATTTTTTTATCTCCCTTAATGGAGATGGACTTAATCCAGTTTGCTCCATCACAAGGGTGGAAGCCACTCTTCTGTTCCTGATCCATTTGAGTCGTCAGTACTTTTGTTCTTCTTGAATCAATTTCTGACTCTTTTTTTTTCTGAGTATGTTTCTAATTCAACTGAGCCTTGATTGGCATAAACACATCAGCGAGCATTACAGCAAAACTGAACTCACAGACTTCAACAGATCTCCTCTCTCTGCATTTTGCTCTCTAGCTGAGATAAAGGTCATGTTATGTTTCAGGTTTCATTGGCTGTGTGATTTCAAAATTATTTTTCTAAATATTTTTCTTTTTCATTTCATTTTACTCCACAGTTTCCATTTTAACCAGAATAGCAGTTATTCCAGAGGGTTGCTTTGAATTAAATGAGTTGAATTAAATACTGATCTTTTCAGAAAGATAAAATAAAACAAACCTGTACTGAAACTTTATTTCTGACTGTTATTTCCTGTGCAATCATTGGTAGTACCATATAACGTAAGAATAAAATATCAATGAATGTAATTATTGCATCCCAAAACTCTATTTGCACAACTGAATGAATCTGTAATTATGAAAAAAACTTTTTTATATGAAGCACTCCATGCTAGCTGCAGTATGTTCAGTATGTGCAGTCGCTACTGTGGCATACAGTATGTACAACAGTCTAAATAGATACTGGGTCCACGTATACTATGAACTCAATGCATACTGAACCATAAACTTTAATGTGTGTCTAAACCGCATTTCTTTCTGGTTAGTTTGTTGTGCTGTCACCCATACTGTACAGCATAATGGGCACATTTTAAATTTTTTCAGAGTTTTCCAGAAGTCACACTGTCCAGAATCAATTGGATACATATACAACTCTAGCTGTAACTAATATCCATAAGAGATGTACCCACTACTGTAGCATACAGTTAGAAACTACCTTCTGAGTCGTATTTCACTGGTCTGCTAAAGCATGATCAATACATGCTGTGAGATTTTGAGATTAAGAGAAGGGATCTCTGGTAATTCTGCTCTTTTATGTATATTATAGTCATTTAGATACTGGTTTTAAAGTTGCTATTTGAATTGAAAAGCAATTAATAAATCATATACTGGTATTTACAGATGGACATTATGTACTGCATGTGTAAGCTTTAAATGGTAAAACAGCAACTTGCAGTGCCTGACTCCTGCCAAGGAGGCTTTAGAAGTCACAGCGTCGTATTGCATCAAATCATTGGGGTACAGCACTGGAGCAGTAAAATCTGTTCTGCACTTGCTGAAAGGCTCAACAGTGGGTGCTCGATCATGGAACATGGGGATGATTGGATAGTTTCACTGGGGTGTCTGCATTCGGTCTTGGACTGGAATATATTTTATACAAAAAATGAATTCATGTTTATTGGGCGCTATCCATCCGAGCGAACCACAGAGCACCGGAGCAGACATCATCCCTTTATTTCTAGCGCTGTCTGCTGTAACCCTCCAACACCACAGCTGAATGAAGTCTACAGTCTCTGCTGTGACTGCTCCCACCTGTCACTCAAAGTGGCCAAGCCCTTAATTATGCATAACTTAAAGCCTTAATATGATTTAAAAGGGTGGGTTATAAAAACATTCACCCCCCCTACAGTTGTAACAGACTGTAACAGACTGTAAACACGTTTATTTCTCCTGTAAGTTTTGCATTTTAAAATAGGGGTGTGGATTGACTAGCTTTTGGAGCCAGCTCAAGTGGCCATTCGAGGAGCTGCAGTTTTTGCCACTTCTGCGTTGGCTTCAGTTTTCAGTCCTGCAGGTTGCTGCTTAGTGTAACCATGTGATGCTCTTTTATTCTGCATATGTTTAACCTTCTCTCTCTTTCAATGAAGATTTGCCGTGTTTGAATGAGTACAATGAAAACATTAAGGAAATGGTAAGAATAATGTGAATAACAATGACAACCCATATTGTAGGTGATTGATGGCTGTATTAATCAGACAGCTATTGAGAATTGTACAGGGTGGAAATGAGCATGTCTGTGTGTGGCTGTCCATCCTGTTACAGAAGTGTTGTGGGGCGGGGCAGTGAGAGTGCAGGACACTCACTTTGTAGCAGATGATGTCAGCAAACTGTCCCTGTGAACAGCGACTCTATCTCAGCAGGAATCTGTGGAAATTGGAGAGAGAGGGAGGAGGGAGGAACAGTCAGAGCAAGAGGGGACACTGGAAGGATTGTTCCTCTGAGTGACAGTCCTTTTAGTCTTATCTCCTCTCGTTCCTCTTATAGAAAACCAGACTCAGTCGCTTTTTTACTCTTGTGTCTCCAATTTCTCTTTCTCGCTCCATTCCCCTCTTTCATTCTCCATCCATTCCGTTTTTTTTATTGAAAATCTTTTTCTCTGTCCATTAATGGTCTGATGTCTCATCGTGAGACAGTAATGGAAATCATCTTTTAGGCTACTAAATATTTCTGTTAATGCTATAATTTCACAGGCAGGCCAAGATGCTGCTCATATTTGTGTCTGTTATGGAATATTTCCCTTTCCCTGAACAGTTTGTGTTGTTAATGATCAATCATTCTGTATGATGATATTATGACTTTCTGTTAGATTACTTCTGAGTTCAGTTAGGTCAGTTAGTCTGCCCTGTAAAGTCTCTGGGACCGGCCAAGGCCATGTTATCCTCTTGGAGTCTGCTATCTATTTTTTTGCAGGACTAGACACAGCTGCAGACTTAGAAGATAGAGGTCACCGTCACTCTGTGGCATTCTACATTTCCTAGCTGGTGTGGGTCCTTAGTGTCAGGTTTATGCATTATATCACGCTGCCTCGACCCACCTTCCTAGTATAAGAATCTGAACTTTACTGTTGAGCCTTAGAATTGAGGTGACTTCACGCACTACTTTGTGGTGACAAAACTTCTGTTTCTCCTTGATCAAGAATTATTAAACCTCTTCAGTATCAGACATACAGGACTCTGGCAATTTGTCTTCTTTCTGGCACCACAACATTGCTGTCATTGCTGCAAGATAGTTTTTTTTTTTTTAATTGAATGTAAATGAAAAAAATTTGATCCTAAAATAGTGTTCATATTACTCAGAACTATATCTAAAAAAAATTCCGAATCTTTATCTGCATGATGCTTATTTAAACTATTTTAAAAAACACATACACACTTTAATTGTCTGAAAGACATTCTTTTCTTGCATTATAAAATAATTGAAGAAAAAGCATTTTGCCTTAATATAATTGTAAACACTGGATCAATTTTCCAATGCGTCTTATTAGAAGCTGATTATTTTCATCCTCCTTGTCTTGATAAAGATCCTCTCGCGTTTCATTAACACAGAAGCTGTGTGCACCGCGTTTCCCCCAGTATGTTTTAACATGCATGCTAATCCTGTTTTGTGTGTGTGTGTGTGTGTGTGTGTGCGTGTGTGTGTGCGTGTGCGTGCGTGCGTGTGCGTACGTGTGTGTGTGTGTGTGTGTGTGTGTGTGAAGAGAGAGAGAGAGAGAGAGAGACACCACAGGCCTATCCAAGCTTAGGTGAGGAGGTTTGGGTGGATTGCATAATCCGCTTTTAGAGCCGTAGCTGATTGTGGAAGGAGGTAACAGACAGGGAGTCTATGGGACTGCAGCTGGTAGTGTGTTCTCACCTCGGCTCATCACACACACACACACACACACACACACACACACACACACACACACACACACACACACACACACACACACACACACACACACACACACACACACACACACACACACACACACACACACACACACACACACACTGGCCCAGATGCCAGACATAGGAAAGTGATCACACCTACTGTTTTCCTGTTTTTGATCTGTATTTTGGGTCCAGTGCTCATATTCCTAACTACAATTCTCCATTAACTGTTCCTCATTGTAAATCACTCCTCTTCCACCATAGCGATAAGACACAGCCATGATAATTTCCTTTCAGTAACCCTGTCTTTTGGGTTGGTGACCTCCAGGTCAGCGAGGAGTCGAGGGTCAACATCTTAGCTCCTGAATGTTTATAGATGGCGAAACAGTCACTGATGAGCAGAGATAACAGGCAGACGTGTAAGAGAAAGAAACAGAGGGAACGGTGCCTGGATTATTGACAAGGCAAAGGAGGAGGGCAAGAAAAGACTTTAAAATGTGGTTCAAGGCAGAGGAGATTGAAAAGACTAATTAGTAGCAATTTGACTGATAAATGAGTGCAACATTAATTAACAGTTTAACCAGTGGGGAGGTGGTTAGGCTGCTACTGTGATCTCGTTTGCTCTCATAGATTCCCATTTTACTCTAGACTATTATATTCCCTTTTTTAAAATAGTTTGACAGCATTTTTGTCAAGCTTTAAGCAGCTCTAAAAGCACTTTTTTCACGTGTCTGGTTTATCCACCACCAGCTCTGTTTACATGCTGGTGGTGTTGATCTTTACTACACCCGTTTTAACAGTATCACCTCCCTCCGACAGAGATTGTGTTTATTGCTGATTATTTGATGACAGAAGCTGTATCAGACAGCTCCGCCGTACTAATGAGCACAGACACAGATAGAATCACCCTCAGCCCCCTCACTCCTCTCAACCCTCGCTTGCAAATATAATTAGCTATGATTAAAATGGCCATTGTTTAATTAATACCACACCAGCCTCTTTCAGTCGACTCCTCCATTTCCGGCACTGCTTATCTCCCCCCCACCCCCCACCCCCATCAGCTGTGGACGTCTTTTTATTTTTTTACTATTGCCTTTGTAAATCGTGGTCACAAATATGGTCTGGCCAATAATACCTATATTAAGGTGTTACGTTGGTTTTGCTTTCACTGCTCCTAAAACAGTTTGAATTATTATTATTGTAGTACTCAGATCACCACAAAGTAGTTTTCCTGCTTTCAAAGTAATCCTATTAGCAGCGAAATTGACTTAATAATAGTACAAATGTTACATCAACATAATTTTTTGCAATTTATACATTATTGTGTAAGCAGTGTGTTAATGCAGTAGCAGGTCACGGTGGTCTCAGTCTTTTATATTCTGTTAGATAGAATTAATTCTATCTACAAATTCAGCTCATGAATCAAAGTGGAATAAAAACCACTAAACTTCCCTCTGTTGTGCAGGCAGGGAAATAATGTGGTGTAACTATTCAAGTAGAAGTTTAAAGTTTTCACAATGCTATTATACTACTATAAGTTCCTCTAAATTGTATGGCATTACTTGCTGCTTTGTGTGGTAGCGGCAAAATAAAAGCTTCTAGGAAATTAATCAGCGAAAGAATATAATCAGCAGAGCAGCTTACTGTAATGTAGTTAAGGAGTTTTTTTTCTCAGCTTATGTTTTGCAGCACATATCACGAGGAGGTAAAATGTCAGCACTCGCATATCCCTAAACAAGTAATTAATCTAAAATAACATGTTGTAACTGTTAAGAAGTTGCATATATAAGACAGAAAAGGAGCAAAATATTTGACCTGTGTACAATCTAATCTTGTACGAGTGTTAGTGTTTCAGCGTCTTGATTTAAATCAGATGTCCATCAGTGCGCTCATGTTTAACCCTCACGCGCTTTCAGTCTTAACAGGGGTTTCTGACAATAGTGCAGTGTTTTTTGTAAATGGGATGAGTTTTTTAAGATGATGACAAAAAAATAAGAGACCAGTGATAATTTTATGACCCTGGTCCATTAAGGATTAACATGTTGTTAAAATGTGTTTTAATTCAACATTAACTTATTAAACATTTCTTAATAAACAAATTTAGAATTTTAGTTTAAGCGTGTCTGTCCTTGAAATCAGCTACTAAAACCAAATTTCCCGGGTAAGCGGCACACCCTAATGAAGGAAACGCCTTTAAGTTCACTATTGTTCTCCAATCACCACTGAATTGTTTGCATCTCTATTCCCGTCTCCTTTACGCAGACAGAAAAAAAAACATGCAAATTCGTGCAGGCACCTCAATAAAGCAATGTTTTGACATACTGCTTCTATGCCTTGACACACACACACACACACACACACACACACACACACACACACACACACACACACACACACACACACACACACACAGTTTTTTTTACTACTGCTGTCATCCGCTCGTCTTCCTCCTCATCACCTCAGGACGAGGGGACAGTCAGTGAAAGGCCGAGGCTGATGGGCGAAGAATAACAGTCAGTCATTACAGCTGAGCTCAGCAGAGTCCAGTCCTCCAGGTCAGAGGTCACCTTACGCATCACCTTGAAAGAAAACACCAGCCAGAGGATGTCACCTTCACATAGAGAGGCGAGGGGGAGGTAGAGATGTATTTGAACACAACCTGGACCTGCAGTTGTGACTCAGATTGAAGTGACGAGCAAAAAAATGAGTGAGTGAGATGATTCAGTTAAAGGAAAATATCAGCAAGATGGAGGACACATCTCCCATAGCCTCCCTTCATCATTCATCCTCCTGAAACACCTGTTAATCACATGGCTGTGCTCTCTGTAGTTCACATTTTTGAATCCCAAGTAGAAAAGGTTGTGCCAAATTTATGCCGTTATATTGTTGTAAAGATGAATTGTAGAGATGTGGTTAATGATGGATCTCCTCACAGTCAAATACAGCATCAGATGTCCGCACAGAGACTACGCATACACCCTGGTGAAATTTACCTTGCGTGGACCCTACCAGAAAGTGTAATCCAGCCTCAGCAAAAACTGTAGTTCAGAGAGACATTATTGTGGTATTTTAGAAACAGTGTCACCGTCGCGTTGTTTGAACATCAGAGAGCACAGAGAGACAACTGTATTTATTAACCATAAAATTTCACACTCCGTAGATACCTTGGTAAAGTTTCTTTAAAATAAAAATAAATTATTTATGTTTTATGCTTTGTTACCGTATTTTCGCATTTTTTTTTCTCAAATTAGATTTTTTTTTAATTTCTCATACGTTTTAGTGTCAGCGAGGCTCTGTTGACAGTGTTTTAAGTACTTTCTTCACAAACAGTAGGATTCCAGGTTGATCTTACTTTTCTCTCTTAATCAGATTTCTTGTTAAGCCTTCAGCTCAGTGTAGAGCCTTAGCTATTAATAAACTATTGAATTTTGGTTTGAGGTCCTGTGTAGGCACAAAAATGTTCCTGATAATTATGTTAAACCAACATAGTAATGAATTTGAAGGAAAGGCCTGAAGCTGTTCCCTTTCGAGCGTTGTGTTACTGCTGAGAGGACTTCAGGCTGCAGGGAGGAGCGTTTAAAACTGAGGGTCCAGATCAACTAAAATTGCTGCTGGTGGGGTCATGTGATGTGTAGGGTCATGTGAAAAGCCACTTCCACTCTGGATAACCTTGTAAAGGATGTCAAAGATATGTCAAGTATTCTTGGATTTCCATGCTTGTTTCACAATGTAATGAAATGTCTTCAGGGGAGTCCATTTGGTCTGCTGCAACCCAGAGGTAGATGTTATGTTTGGATTAGTCACTAAACAAAGAAACCAGTCCTAACTCACTCCTTATGTGTCACGCAGTCTGTGTCGTTAGCTTTCTGAATCCACTGAGTTTAAAATATCTTTAGCGAAATATTACATTTATTAGAGCAGTGCAAACAGTATCATGTTCGTGTTAATGTGTCAAACTTAAAAGTGTCTGAATTGGGAATTACCTCAGAAAAGAACTAGCACCACAAAGTTATTTTCTTACACAATCTTATTTTGTTGTTACACGCACAAGTTAAAATCTCTTTATTCTTGTCTTCTGCATTGCTTAGCATCAAGACTGAGACAGGAATAATATTATGGCTGTTGAATTTAAGTTAAAATCTTATGACTAAAAAGGCCCAATGACATGTAGTTGTTCAGTAGTGCGGCCAGTATTCAGATCATTTACTTAAGTGAACGTAGCAATTTCATACTGTAAATATTATTATTACTGATGCATTAATGTATAAGCAGCTTTTCACTGATGATGCTGGATTTAACAGCTTTGCAAACTGCTGGCTAGTTTGATTTATCACAATGCATTATATGTTGAAAGACTGTTTTATTATATACTGTACAATCTCAAGTTGTAAAGTAACTAGTAACTAGCTAGCAAATTTGAACTTAAGTAGTGCTTGAGTTAATGTACTTAGTTACTTTTTACCACTGTAGTTGTAGTTGCAAGTTAATTGTAATGACTAGAAATGTTAGTAACCGATAACAAGTAGCACGTTCTGCAGCCTAAATTTAAAGGTCCCATATTATGCAGAATTTCAGGTTTATACTTGAACGCATTTAGGGTTTCTAGTAGAACATGTTAACATGCTATGTTCAAAATACATTATCACGGCGTCTCCGCGCTGCCACTGAACTTTCTACCTATATATAGTATAATTGTCCTGACGGCTCGTTTTAAACCACAGTTTCTGAATACGGGCTGTGTGCATTTCTCTGTGGAATGAGCATTTTGATACTTTTACAGTATTTATTTAGCACTTTATGATCAAAAAAGACTTTGAAATATCACTTTTTTTCAAATGTAACCTTTTGGACGACACCTTTTTAAAATAATTTAAAGCTGCTTGGCGGCAGAAGAAACATGCCCTAGATACCGACATATTATACCTCTTAAGTTGATATGGAGAACTTGTTAACAAAGAAGTAATTTAGACATAAAACAGATAGAGCAACATTATTATTCATTTAATTTTGGTGTTCGAAGAATGTAAGTCCAATCTACAGCCTTCTTTTAGCTCTGCTCTAATCAATAAAATATTGAATTATAGCAGCTTTAAACACGGATGATTAGGAGAAAAATCCTCACTGATGCTCAAGGGCTCTGACAGCAGTTATCTACTTAGGACCTAAGTTGCTGGGCTAGTCCTGTTGTATACAGTAGGTGTACAGTTTTCTTTCTTGTACATATTCATAAACATTTTTATGTTTGCGACAGCTGCTGCACTGCCATGCAGAGGGCTTTGGTGTCACAGAAAACCATAAGCACACTTAAGAACCTCAGAACCTGCTTTTGGAAACCGCAAATGGTTCTTTAGAAAATAAAAACTGCTTACCGATTTAGAGTTTCTTCATAGAGTAATATGCTAACATACCATTTTAAACCCACACAAACTTCTGTACTTTCTTTTTTAAGCAAACACAAGGTTATCAGATTAAAAGATATTTATTGTGCCCTGAGGTCTACGCTGTGTGTATTGTAATGGGCCAGTGTGTATACAGAGTTAATCCAGGACTGACAGGCAGGGACAGTGGGGTTCTGATGGGGCCGGGGGGCTCAGTGTCTGCAGGGGGACCCAAACATGACTCTGGTTCTGTCTGGGACCCGTCTGAAAGCCCGGCACTGTCAGGCTGGCCCAAACACTGCCTGATGGGGCTTTTAGAAGAGCAGAGTGAGTGACGGAGGTTTAGAGGAGATCTGACACTGCAGCCTGTGGTGCTGCTGTTTATGTATGTATGCTAGCCCTCCAAAAACTGTGTTTATGAAAACAGTGGCCCGCTGCCCATCAGATACGAGCTCCGGGGCTGGGACAGGGACGGCTCCTCTGAGGGAACTAAAAGGGAGACAGAAAGACGGACAAAGACAGAGAGAAAAGGGACAGAAATAGGGACAGTAGGACAAATGGAACATATAAAAACAGGGCAGGGGGGTTCATTTGATGCAAATGTGGTCTGAAATAACTTCCAAGCCAACCAGATTTAGCAAAAGCTCTCTTCATCCGTCTCTCTAACTCGTTCTTCCCTGTTTAACGCCCCACTTTGTCTTGCTCTCTCACTTTGTGAACGTTTTAGCTAAACTAGAAAAAGTAGAAAGTACTTTGCCTCTCTTGCTAATCCCCTCCTTCCTTTAATTTGATTTCTTCCCTCTGTTTTGCCCCTTCGGTTGTCTTCCTCCTTAATTAGCTCATATCCCTCTGGTTTGCCAGATTGAGGGTGTTGACACGCACACGGCACAGCCCCAAATCAAATATATGTATTCTGCCCTCCCAACAACCAACATAACACACACTTTCTCACTTCTACTTTTACTTTTTAGGAGTCTAGATTCCATTTTTGTCCCTCCCCATGTTTTGTTGGTGCTTGGCCACTGGCTGCTGCTATAATCTGGGTTTTTTTTGGTTTGAAGTGGCAGATTCAGAGCTGAGAACCTCGCAGTTTATGATTATTATATTGTCATTTTATAGATTTAACATTAAATATACTGTATTTTGCAGATATAATTGTTTGGGTTCCTCATGTAAACAAAGTCAAAACACTTTATTTTAATACAATGTTGCTTTTCTATGAATACATTGCAGCGACATTGTCAGCGGTTTTGTACAGTGTTATGCTCACACACTTTTCCTCTAAGTTTATTTCATTTGTCCTTGATCATTTTAGTGTTATCAAAGGCAAGCGGAGGAAAAACTGCCTTTCAATGTTCACATTTCAAATATTTTAATTGTTTTATGCAGCTTTCATTTATTTTTCTAATAATCCCCTGAGGCGGCTGGAAGACTGTTTACTGTCTTTGATTTGCCGTCCTGTAGCTTTTACTTCAAGCGTTAATTAACCTTCAAATGGAGAAATTATAGCACACGAGTATGTGTGCACACACACACACACGTACACACACACACACACACACACACACACACACACACACACACACACACACACACACACACACACACACACACACACATACACACATACACACACGAAGACTGACACGAAGACACACAGACTCCAACAATGGAAGAGTGTATTTTTTTTCAGCTTTTCATCTGAGATCTCCCTTCCTGCTTCTTTCTTTCTCAGACGTGTACCAGGCGTACAACATGCAAGTCGACATTTATTCTCTCTCTCTTTCTCCTCCTCGTTCCTTTTGTGCACCAAAGTCTAACTCAATCTGGGCCTTCGGATTCTTTGAACTTCTGTCGGCAGCAATAACATTACAGGTTCAAAGAAAACAGATATCTGTTTTCTGCTCAGAACCAGTTAATCTGCCTGCCTTTCACTTCCGTTTGTCTCTCTCTTCAGCTCCTTTTCGTCCTATATGTCATCATCACGTTTTTTTTTGTTCGCTTCTTACATGACTGGTAAAACATTGTATTATTTTGATATAGGCTCTCATTAGCTGTTCAGTTTAATTAAAAGAGCTCATTCATATGAAAATGGGATGCTGATAGTGATTTCCTTCCCTAGCAACAATCGCTAACCTTGCACAGCAACTCTTAATTAGAAAATGGCTTGATTGACATTGAGTACGCACTATACACACTTATACACACATGCATACATAAGCGCTGTAAAACAATATAATATATACCTCTAACGTGTGTAATAGCAGTAATACTAAGAATGTATCACCTCCAATTAAACTAAAAGAGGATATTTGTAGAGAAATCAATAATATATATATATATGCACACTCTCAAAAGCTCTATTGTCTGTTTTTAAGGACATTATGTTATCGATGTATATGCACTATTGTATATTCTCTCTCCTCATTTGTTTCCTGGTCACGCCTCACAATGTCAGCGCTCTGATAGGTTAATTCATGCAGTGTTTACTGTCCCAAAAAGATTCCCATCAAGCCTTTCTCCCCTCTGTTTTCCTTCTACCCCTCGCTCCTCTTTTCACTGCTTCATGGCTGCATATTAATCATCAGGTGTGTGTACATAACATCATTGCGGGGAGACAACAGAGGAGCAGAAGCCGTTGGAGGGTGACACTGAACGCCAGATACAGTGACTGATAGCGTAGAACAAAATATCTCCTTCTCTTCTTTCTTCATCTGATTCCACATCTGTGTCCTGAAGCATCGAATGGGCAGTTTATTATGTTACAACTCTCTATAGGACGTATCAGTGCTGGACACACACAAGTACACTCAAAATATATGACACACTGGGCAAAATCATCATGCATTTTGGGTTGGTTAACGCTTTACTTTGACACCCATATTAAGCATTTGTGAGTAGTCAGTTGCTTCACTTAAAGGGGCTCTACTCAACATTCATAACATTCATATAGCAGCAAACAAATATTTTCTATTTAGAGATTAAGTGGAACAAAGGGGTCCTGAGCAGAGAATGAAGTTGATCTCCCTCTGTGTGTGTTGAAATCAGTTTCTCTGTTGCTTGTTTTGATAGATGGTCATGAAAAGACCTTATTTCATGTGTTGCGATGAGAGCTGCGTGGAGGCAATCCCTTTTTTTTTCAGTATTTCTAGCATTTTAATAAGTGTTTATGTCCCAGCTTAATGTAGCTGTAAGGTGATATACAGACATTTAGGTGTTTATTCATTTTTTTTTCAACAACTCTTTCTATGCAGCATCCCTAACAGGCGTATAAACAGGTAATGAATGATTGATATCACAGTGTGACATAGCTGTAATCACATTTATGAGGAATCATCACACACATGATCACATCTTTACAGCATGTAAGAAGAGGTGTCCATTCTCATGGTTCTGGCCTCCCCATCGTCTATCATTTCCTAATGTTGCCATGCTTGCCAAAGAAAAAAAAACAGTTGTTCATTGTTAATATTGGAAATAGTTTGATTTCTAAAAAAACGTCTTAACTGGAGGTCCACTTCCAGATTTCTTTTAGAGTTTTCAGCTACATGAGCGGAGGCTGTGTGCTCAGATGGCTCAAGAAAAAGTTACTCGAAATAAGTTTAAGAATAAGCACTTCATTATTGGAACCAATAATATATGAAATAAATAAATACATTCATACACACACATTAATGAACACTTAATGTTGTTATCACTGCTTTCAACTAATACCTTACAAACCATTTATTATTTATTTTTTGCTTGTAAATGCCATATATTGGGGGAATTAAGTAAAGTTTTAATTATTAAGGTAATTCTTTTAAAGGTCATGTCAACTTGAGTTTGTTTGCACAGTACATTATCAAATGTATAATGTCTCAGTAGACTCAGTAGCAATTTGCAAAGAAAATCAGCTTCTGCACATGAATATGTTTGGTGTGTTAACCTTATCCTATGAATCACACAAATGATTAAGGATTTTTAGTTTAAAATACAGCAAACATTTCTTAAGTTTTTCAAAATTATGTACACATGGCAACCTTTTCTTTCCTCCCTTCCCTTTTCCTTACTGGGATTTAAAGTTCAGAAAATACCACTTTTACTAAGGAACCATCACTTTTACTTCTTATCTCTTTTGTATGTTTCAAGACATTCAATATTTACACACTTAATTTTCCCAGACACACAAACAAACACACTTGAGCATATAAATAACTAATCGTTTGGGCCGGTAGCTTCACCTGCCCTGCCACCAGCGGCTCTGACTGTCTGTCTGCTCTCTTGAGAGGAGGACCAAACTGAAAAATCAGATTAGACATACTCCCCACTCTTATGCGTAGCTCACAGTGTGTGCGAATGGGAAGATTTAATGGAGGATTGGGGTTGAGGGGTTGTCTCTTTACTGATGTCAGGCCCAAGGCTCAAGGGTAGTGTCCCACGGAAATGGGCCATTAAAATTGAGGATTTATTTATTTTTCTCCTTCTTTTCCCTCTCTGCATTTGGTATGGGGTGCAGAAGTCAGGCAGACTGGGAATGATTTGGGGAGACTGGACTACAGCCCCCCGCGGTAGACCAGCCTGCAAGTTAGATTTCATAAATGGAAATGCAGCTTCGATTATCATGCTTTTATTATTTAATCAGCAATATCTGGGAGGGGGTTGGGTGTCTTGAATGCTTCCGATTTGCCCAGGCAGTAGTTCAAGCATGTAACTGGATATCTTCCTGTCACAGCAGACATTGCAGTAAAGTTAAGTGTGCACACCATGTAGCATTTTTCTGCAGTTTTGTTTTGTGTTCCCAAACATAATCACCAGACGCACAAGTACAGGCCAGCTTCTAGCTGATAGGAAAACTGTACAGCAGTGAGGGATGTGGTTGAAGTTATGGATGAGGTGTTGCTTTATCAGCCAGTGCGAGGGCAGGATTGGTACGCTGAGCAGACCTTTGATGTGAGTTGTGATCCAGACGGTGAGGAGGTGAGCTATCACACAGCAACGATGAGGGACGATGAAGTTTAGACACAGATGAGCAGCACAGAAACACCAAAACAAACTCAACCCATACCATGTGATTCTCAGCTACAGAACAACTTGAAAGAGGACATTTTACGGTCTGGTTCTACAGATTTTTCTATTTGGTGAAAATGATTTGTCTTAACCCATAACTTGTTGAGCTTATCCATCAAAAATACAACGTTAATGAAACGATCGAAAGAACATAATCGCTGACACTCTTTGTAATCCATTAAATCAGAGGTCAGTTATAAAATACAAAAACGAGACATTCTCCAGTTTGAGGTTCTCAAATGTGATCATGTTATGCTTTTCTCTTTCATATATTTTTTTTTATTTAATGCTAATACAAAAACTAGGAGACAAACGAGACAAAATAAGAAGTCACCTTGGCAACGCTTGATATTAAGGATGGCCTGTAGGGGCAATGACAACAGCACAAAGCACAAAAAAGCAGAACAAATGAAATGATTACATTAAACAACACTGGTGGTGGCGGCAAAGCAAAACAAAAGACCCATGAAGAAAGTCACAGTGACAGCCACAATCATGAGGAAGTGTTGGTGGTTGGGTCCTCCTCTTCCTCCCACTGCAGATCGAGCCAATGAAGTGATGTGAGCTAACAGTATAAAATTAAATTCATTGTTTAGAATGAAAATATTACCTCAATTTGGGACATTGGTTTGAGATTGTGATTGGGAAAAATAATCAGTAGTTGGCTATTTGCTGCAGGAATGATCTGTAACCCATCCAGTAGTGAAATCAAATACTGTAAATCATTGAATATACTGTACTTTAAAATGATCACAGACAACATGCAGTAGGAAATGATAGTGTAGGAAGAAGCGAGAGAATGTTTTCATGCAAAACAAAGTAAGAATACATTATACTCTCATTTGCTGATGTGATGAATACAAACTGTAAAACACCCGCTGTGTACAGGTTTTGTTACATGCTGTGTTTTCTGTAAGCACCAGCAATGAAACATTGAAGTTTGACCCTCATCTACCATGAGAAGTTGACACACATTATACTGTATTTAGCAATGTTTACGGTTTGCAGCAGTGATTTGAATTGCCCAGAGTTTGTGTAAATACCACACTTACCACAACCATGGTGATCATTGTCATGGTCAAGCTCTCCCTGTGCATGAATAATAATCCATATTCCCAGTGTCTGTTTAATAAAATCTGTGGTTGATTTAAAGCCTCAGTGAACTCTGTGGGCAGCATAAACTTCAGGATCATTCCATTTGGGAAGAGTTAGCTCACTCATCTGGATGTTGTTTTGACTTATGAAAGATACATCTTGGTTCACATTTTCTCCTCTTTGCTAATCTTATGTTATGTTTCAGAACGCAAACATCGCTGCTCTGCTTATCTTTCTCCCTTCTGACAGTGGAGGCGTCCCTCAACTCTCCCTCCTGCTCTTTTGTTTCTCCTCTGGTTTTTATGGTAACACTTGACAAAACAACAATGTTAAACAATCTAACACTTTTTGTTGCATCTCTTTGATGCTGACAGCCCTAAAGTACACTTCAGCTACCCAATTTCAGTCAAAGAGGAATTCTAGGCACCCAATCTATACATTTCTTTTCACACTAATGTTGTTACAAGCTATTCTAAGACACATTACAGTCTCTAGATAATGAGAATTACAATAAACACAAACACATGATCCATACAGTAGGTTTATATATATTATTTTCACCAGCAATCTTTGGACTGTGCAGCTTTACATTAGAGAACAGTACTAGTCAAACTATATGTTGTGATCAAAAACAGGAATACTTTTAAGCATCTTTTTCTCCTCAATCACATGAGCTGTTGGACCGTACCCATCCTGCTCCGCAATATTTGTAGCAGGGCTGTAACTAATAATTATTTTCAATGTTGATCTGTTGATCATTTTCTCGATTAATAGTTTTTTGGTCCACAAAGTGTCAGAAGATAGTGGAAAATATCAATCGTGTTTCCCGAGGGGCAAGATGCGTCCTCAAATGTGTTGTTTTTGTCCACATTCAAAGATATTTAGTGTACTGTCAAAGCGGAGTAAAGAAACCAGACAATTTCAACATTTAAGTAACTGAAATCAGGGAATTTTACTTATTTTTCAAAATAGTTGCCGATTAATTTAATAGTTGACAACTACAGTAATCGATTATTCAATTGATCTTCGTAGGTCTAGTTTGTACAGTGTGTGTGTGTGTGTGTGTGTGTGTGTGTGTGTGTGTGTGTGTGTGTGTGTGTGTGTGTGTGTGTGTGTGTGTGTGTGTGTGTGTGTGTGTGTGTGTGTGTGTGTGTGTGTGTGTGTGTGTGTGTGTGTGTGTGTGTGTGTGTGTGTGTGTAGACACAATATGTGCTTAATACTTAAAGCACTGCGGAGAGTTAGTCTTCCCTGTTCATGTATTCTAATGTCAGTGCCCTGATAGTTTTATACTGCTGAGAGTTTGGATGGAGTGATGAAAGAGAGTGCTCCGTCATTATGCATTTATTCGCTTCCTCTATCAGTCTCAGTCCGTCCTATTTTCCTGTTCAAGCACTCTTTAACATTACATTCTTACCCTTACTTGTCCTATAGTTTTGGACTGCGTTAGTAAAGCTTTGACACAAACCTCACTCCACTGTCCTCCTGCTGTATTTTGATAATTTGTATGGATGATTTTCTCCCTTGGGTTTTCAAATCTCTGTTTCTTTTGTATAAATATGAGTGAATCACCGCAGTTCGGCCGTGTGCAATTTGATTAATTAGAACATGTTGAATAATAATTTCACCGACTTCAGTTGCCTGTGAAAACACTGCAGGCGAGGTATGAAGCGACGTGAGTGTAACTGACTGTACACACACAAATAGGCATGCACATAATTGCTACCACAGGAGGAACGAACACATGTAGACATTTACAATCAGGTTGCCCTACTTTGATGCATTGGTCCAGGCCTCGAGGCTTTGAAAACCTTTCAGTATCTCGCTCTGAGCTCAGACCATATGGCTATTGTGGTTAGTCTAAGTGTAATATAGAGGGTTAATGTCATAACTCCCACCTGGAGAAGTAGGCTTTGAACGGTCATTATTAGGCCTGGTGCAGAGATAAGGTAGCCATTAGCCAAGCTTGATCATTTCATGGCTACTGCAACAATAAGAGCGACAGCCCCTTAATGTTAACTGCACCCACAGAGACGCGTTGCTTTCTCTTATTTAGGCATGTCTGCAGGGACGCGGTGGAAGGTATTGTGTGTGGGTCAGAGGCCGTTTTAAATAAGCAATAAATGTTAAATCTGCCTGACATCTTCAGTATCCATTACTGCAAAGAGCATGCTGGAGAGGAGTCGGAGACGAAACAGTGGGAGTGAAACTGGTAGACAGAGGAGATGAGATCAATAGAGGCAGAATGGAGGATTGATTCAGGCTCTTAGATCTTTCAGATTAGTGGCTCGATTAGAGACAAATATGGAGGCTTATTCATGTGACCTCAGCAGTGACAGCCCGAACTAAGTGGTCATAGAGTAATTACATTCAAACCCCAATATCCCACTGATGCTGGAGATTTGGAGATGACTGCTGCACTGGATTTTCTACACTCTGACCGGACAAATAATGTCTGTATGGCCCACTTTTTGACAAGGCTGGTATGCTATGTCACTATTATTGCTCTGTACTTGAGATTTCACACTAAGTCTTTTCATTGATCAGTGAGGCTACGTGTTATTTGATTTGACTGCTTGAGGACAGTTTCTGTTTTCCAACAAACCCCGCGGCTTTTAATGCAGCAGTTATGAACAATGGAGGCTTCATGTGTTGTGGATGTCCCAGTCCAAAAATAAGGCTCATGCAAATGTAAGCAAATACAGCACATGTGTATGTCAGTGTGTTATCTGTTGACTCTGCGAGTTTATTTGTATATAGTTGTAATTCAAAGTGCTTTAAGACAGAAATGCATTAAGATAATATATAAAATAATATAAAAAGACACATTAATAGGATTTTAAAAAGAGTAAACCAAATAGAAGATAGACATAAGCTTAAATAAAATACAATAAAAAATAAAAAAAAAAGCTCACCTAAAAAACAACAACAATATAGCATATAAGTGTTAGAATTTTATTGCTTTACTTTGCCATCAAACAGCCCTGTGTACATTTTTACAGGGCGACTGAATTATTATTTTTTATATTCTGTTTGTGTGCTTTGTAACCTTGTTAAGAAAAGTGGTATAGAAATGTAATTTTATCATTAGTATATACCAAGCTCCATTGACAAAAACTGTGATTTTACCTTGCAGAACGCAGGAGTTGCTGGGCTACCACTGCCTCGATCGGATACTGTGTTAGTTTTGTGAGTTTCTTACCCTTTAAGCACAAAAGTAATACAATAAACTAGTTAACTGATCGTGGCAACTGTAGACCAGCAACTCCTGTGTTATGTGAGTAAACAGGGCTGTCTGATTGCAAGGTATACTGGTGAAAATATTCCATACATAGCATACATTAAACTGAAATTGACTTAACCTGACACAACCCCACTTCAAAAATGTGAACTATCCATTTAAAGTTTAACTTAATAAAATACAGTGGCGTAGAAAGGCGCCCTTATTTAAAAGATTTGGAGCAGATCACAAGTTTTTCGAGGAAACTAACTCTATAATACAGTATAGTGCAGTGTTGATGGATTCAGTAACTGTATTTTACGGATTTGTCCTGTGTAATTAATGTAGCTGGCGGGTTGTTTATGATTGGCAGGTGAAGTTTGCTTCTGTCATCCACTCTGATAGGACTGCGACAACAAACAACACTTACAGCGAGAATTAACGTAAGGAAACCCTCTTTCTACCATGCACAATGCTTCTGTGCGGATGGCCTTTTTAAATTAGATGAATAAATTTAGAAGCTTAATTATTTTTGGTGCTTTGAGCTATTATTCTTCTCTATGGGAAAGTAAGGGATGGGATGAGAGAAAGGGAAAGGATACATGATCCCTAGAAGACAAATGTATTTGCTCAAAATCTCAAATATATCCCCCCACTTCTTCTGTCTCTCTCCTTCAGTCCCCGATAGGCATAACTTTATTTCTTTCACTCATTAGATTGGCTCCAAACAAAACAAACTCAATTAACCTAATTTCTCCCCCTTAATTCTCTATTTCTACACACAGACACACACACACACACACACACACACACACACACACACACACACACACACGCACACGCACACGCACACGCACACGCACATACAGATATGTGTAACTGGCTCTGATACTGGTACTAAGATGGTAATAGTGTAGAATTAATGTTAAAAAGCGATTGCAACAAGAGCCTTAATAAGTGCATAGAGTTGTTATCAAACGTGGCCTGTCAGTCCCTCCACTTTCAGCCACACACATGGTGTTTTTGGCCAAGTGTAATTCAATCAATTCACACTAACTCTCTCCTCCTCCCCTCTTTTCCTGCTGAACTTGCCAGGTCATGTTCTGTAGCTCATATGTTTGATTGAGGCCTCCCTCTCGTGTCTGGGAGAGAGAGGAGGTGGGCTCCGCGGGGAGAGACGGCCCAGTCGCATCGGGACTGAACTTCCCTGAGCTGGGAAACAATTACAACCCCCCCTCCTCACCTCCTCCTCCTCTTCATTTCTCCTCCGTCTGTCCGCCACTAGTCCTTTCTTTCTGTCTCTTGCTTTAACACTCTGTCTCTTCCATCCCAGTCCTGGGGCACTATATACCCCTTTATTTATTTATGTATCAGGAGACGGAAATGGACTCCCACCCAGGGAAGAGGGGTGAGAGGGAGGTGAATTGTGAGTGTGTGCACATGGGTGTGTGGGTGTGTGTGTGTGTGCGCGCGGGTGTGTGCGTGTGTGCGTGTGTGTGTGTGTGTGTGTGTGTGTGTGCAGACATACTGTATATACAGTATGCGTTGTGATGTACTGGGTGAGATGCAGTATTTGCATGGGCATGATGATGCATGTGCAGGAGTTGAAATACATAATCCTGTTGCCGCTTTCACGCTAGTCTGCTGATTGACATGCTGTTGGTGGACATGCAAAGAAATGTAGCGAAGGCACTAACAAAGGCATTGAAGAAGACTGCTAGAGATAGTAAACTTGTAAATATATGTAAATTATTTATGAGGAAGAAAATGTATTCAGTATGTTTGTCAGGTCTCAAGGATTACAACAAAGTAACACTGAAAGTAAACCAGGGCACGGTTAATTCATATTTACTGTTGTGTATTTTGTAACTTTGCAACAGGCAAACCATTAAGGGATGTTGGCATGGCAACAGAGCATCTCATCTGTGCCCTCTGATCCTTTTACTTTTTGATTTTTGTTTTTAATGGACACACACACACACACACACACACACACACACACACACACACACGTTTTGAGCCTAATGTGAGCACATTTTCCTGAGAAAACGTTTTAAATAGTTGAAGAGCTGATTGTTACTGATCTGGACTTGGACTACATTTTAAAGCAGCAGATGTGGTCCTGATATTTCAAAGTTTTCTTTTTACCAGGGGTGACTTACAGTGCAATTAAAACGTCTGCATTTAAAACCTCAGCCACACAAAAAAATACAGAAAAATCAACTAAAATGGAAAAGACAAAAAAAAAATGAAGCAGCCTTACCATTAGATGAGAAGTTCTGATTGCGTCTTGCACTTCCTGACTCCTTCCTGTACGTGACCTTTGCTTGGGAGACCCCTTTGAAAGAAGTCAAGGACTTCTGCTCAGACGCTTTGGGCTCGAGGTGGAGGAAGACGGGTTGAGCTGAGGTTCAGAGTGCCAGCTTTGTGTTCGCCCCAGAGCGCATGTTATCACCTCCATCACTGCAGCACGCTGTTGTAATTGCAGCCTGTGATCTCTTTCTGGCCGAGCTTACATTTTTTTTAAGGTCTTTCAAAGGTTCTCCTCCACCCTGTTGTCACCCTTCAACCCTTTCACTTCAAATACTTGAAAAGAAAATCAGGTTCTTTGCAGAAAGAACTAAGTAAACGTTGCCAAGGCTGTGTTTGAACTACATGTGTGATTTATTGTAAACATCACAAATAATAAGTAACCAGCCAAACAGTGAATCAGACCTGATAATGTTTGATTTCAGTTGTATTCTGCTTGACATCTCTGTACTTTGCCGACTGCTGCTCTGTCAGAGTTTTGAATAAAGTGGATGGTTGGGGGGGTATATAATAGTGTCACAGCTTTCCAAAGAAAACACGCTGTGCTGTAAGTTTGTACTGGCTGAGGCAGTGGCATGCAAACTGTATGAGATATGTAGCAACATTTCTGTTTAAGCATGAAAAGTGTTTTGTCTTAAAAATACAACAGTCTCAATCTAAAGAGAGTCAGCATTTTAATTCAATCAATTTGTATTTAAATTAAAATGTAATATTCAGCATTCACTCCTACCAGTTACACATCTGTTAAGATTCAAAAATGAAACTGGTTTGGTGAGTTTGGAATAACACAGCACAAGTAATTATTTTAATAATGTCAGTGTTGTTGTGTGGTGAAGTTGTGAGAGTTTTGTTGTTTGTGGTTCATGTTTTAAAAACACTTAATATTAAACCAATTTGAAAAATAGTACCTTTACTATTTATTCTGAACTGTATTTTATATTTTTATTAACTTTGATTGAAAAATAAAAACAGCCTGTGACCTGGATAGATTGTTAAGATATTAAATACAAACTTCATAAAAATTTAACTTATGATACCCTAGTGTGTGTGTGTGTGTGTGTGTGTGTGTGTGTGTGTGTGTGTGTGTGTGTGTGTGTGTGTGTGTGTGTGTGTGTGTGTGTGTGTGTGTGTGTGTGTGTGTGTGTGTGTGTGTGTGTGTGTGTGTGTGTGTGTGTGTGTGTGTGTGTGTGTGTGTGTGTGTGTGTGTGTGTGTGTGTGGTGTATTTGCATGCGGAGCTCATCACCTGCAGGGTCAGGTCTGCTTCCTTATCACTTTGTACCTCTCTGATTGGCTTTTATCGGCCCTCTGAGCTCTGATTGGCCTTTATCTCTGTTCGCAGCTCTGATTGGGAGGTCATAACGCCTCGCTGCAATGGAGCATAAATAGCCTGATAACACACCGATACCAGAGTTCAGCTCCAACACACTGATAATACTCAACATTATATCCTGACCCTCATCCTGTTTCCACCAGGTCCTCGCCCTCTCCATCCATACGCAGTCACACCAAGTTCTTAATGTTATGTTAAATGCAATTTAATGAGCTCACAATATAAATCAATGTGGCTTTAAATAAAGAGTAATCTACTTTTTGTTCTTTAGTTTACCTGGCTGTAATGTAAGTACAAGTACACTTCTGCAAAGATTTTAGGTTATTTTTTGTGGTGTTCTACACTTCTTACTCCACATTATTTTTAGATGGAAACATTTTACTTTTTACTCCACTGTATTTATTTAACAGCTTTATATATACTATTTTATTAACACATTTAACATACAAAACATATATGCTTATACAGTGCATATTTAAATGCTTAACTATTTAGCAGTGTTTAAAATAGTTAAAATGAGCTCCAGCCTGACCTGCTACTATAGTAATGCATCAGTAACAATAATAATAATAATTAATTAAAAATTACCAATAATAATAATAAAATTATAATAAATAGGGCCCAACCAGTATGAGATTTTTGAGACCGATAATGATTTTAGAGGGAATATTTCACAGATTACTGATATGGTGGCTGATATTGTGAATTTTGAGCTGAAATTAAATTAGATCTTTTCCTGTAGATTGTGCAAATGGGACTCTGCAAATTTACTGAGAAGGCTGCTTTCCACAACAAATGACTTTATTAAATAATATTTAACGTATTACATTGTCAACCAGTTCTAGAAATGAACATGGAGAAAATAAAGAAGGAAAAAAAATAGATAACTAATTAAAAATCAGTACTGTGGGGCGGCCGGTGGAACAGTGGTTTGAGCAGTCGTGGAGAGGCTGGGGGTCCTCGGGCGGCAGCCGCGGGTTCGGCTCTGATCTGCGGCCCTTTGCTGCATGTCTCCCCCTTTCTCTCTCGCCCCATTTCCTGTCTACCCTGTATGATGAAGGTTTGAAAAACTGCCAAAAAAATAATCTTTCAAAAAAAAAAAAAAGATCAGTACTGTGTGTTCAGTATCAGTCATTTGCTGACCACGCTCCGTTGGACAAATTACATAATGAGACCGCTTCTAAATTTCTCCAAACATCGTTTACTGCATTATATGTTCTGTAAAAACTAATTTTCATACCTCTCAAATACAAACTTTATTATCGCTGGAGACTTTAATGCAATTTTAGACTGGCACCTGGACAGATCTTCAAAAAAACAATTAAGCCCCTTAAATGCATCAGTATAATCTCTTCAACTAACGTTTAGGACATTTGGCGTTTGCAGCATCCAACAGATAGAGAGTATTCCTTTTTTTTCCAAGTTGCATAATTGTACTCACAAATAGATTTTTTTCTATTAGACTCTAAGCTCCTATCAAATAATCTGGACACCAAATATCATAGCATTGTCATCTCAGATCAGGCTCCGGTTAGTGTTAATTTAGACTTTAACCAACAAAAACAGCAAACAGCTTGGAGGCTCCGTCTTTACTTACTTAATGATGCAGATTTCTGTAAATATTTGTCAGGTAAATTTGACAAATTCTTGACACAAATGACACCTCTTCAGATACTTCAGACTCTAACTTATAGGAAACGTTTAAAGTAGTCATGAGGGTTCATACTATTTATTATGAGGCATCATTAAAATAATCAAGAACCTCAAGATTGGTTGAAATTGATAGTAAGTTACCTCAGCTGGAGACACAATATAAACAAAGCAACAATAATCAAACACTACAAGAAATTATTAATCTTAAATATGAGTACAATACATCTTAACAAAACAAGTCAGTGATCAACTGCCCCGTTTGTGGACATTTTAATTTGAAATAGGAGACAAGCCTAAGCATTTCGTGAAGTTTTATCAAGAACTATGCAAGGCAAAAAAAGGTGGGTTCTTGGCTTAAAAATGGTCCCCTTCCTAAATTAGATGGTGCTTCACGAGAAGCTTTGAAGGCGACAATAACTATAAACGAAGTGACAGATTCTTTCAAATCGTTTACTAATGGAAAGGCCCCAGGCCGAAGGGTTTTGGACCAGAGTTCTATAAAAGAAATTCTCTGAAAGAAATGACACAAACCCCGCCTTAACTGTCTAATTTCTATACTCAATGTCGATTTTAAGATTTTTACTAAAATATCAGCCAACAGATTAAACCAGTATCGCACTAGCCATTTGAGCCACTGGCAATCAGTGTAAGGGGAAATCATTTTATTAAGCCTGTCATTATTGATGGTATTAGCCACGAAATATCGCTTTATGCAGATGACATTGCTATTTTTTGACAGACCCAGAACAATCTGTCCCATACTTGCTGGATCTGATAAATGAGTTCGGTACGGTTTCGGGATACACCATAAACTGGCAAAAGAGCGACCATTTGTCGCTCACAGCTGATTTAGACCCCACATTCGTGACCTTGACTCAGTTTAACATTTCAAAAAACTGGGTTAATACCTAGGTGTTAAACTCACTAAAAAAACAGAATTACTTTTTAAATATAACTTCATGGAGAAATTAGACGCCCTGAAAAAGAATATTGAAAAATGGAGAACATTGCCTCTGTCATTAATATGCCGTATAAATACAATTAAAATGGTCTCTCTGCCAAGGTTCCTTTATTTGTTTCAGAATATCCCAATTTTCATCCCGACTTTAAAATGATTGACTCTGTGACTTTACCATTTATTTGGGGATATAAAGCAGAGCAATTCTCTTTTCATCACCAAGGTCGAGAGCCCATTGCAAGGGAGAGCATTACATGATATCTAACGCTCATAAAATCTGGATGCAGATCAGAAAATGTTGTGATTTTCCAAAGACATCAGTGCACCCCCCTATATGGCATAACCATGCCTTTCTCTCTTCAAACACAGTTGCAGTTTTTAAGGAGTGGAGTAGGAAAGGAATAGGGCCCATAAGAGATCTCAATGTTAATAAACATCGATCTCATCTCATCTTCAACCGCTTATCCGGGGTCGGGTCGCGGGGGCAGCAGCTCTAGCAGGGGACCCCGAACTTCCCTTTCCCGGGCCACATTAATCAGCTCTAACTGGGGGATCCTGAGGCGTTCCCAGGCCAGTGTGGAGATATAATCTCTCCACCTAGTCCTGGGTCATCCCCGAGACCTCCTCCCAGATGGACATGCCTGGAACACCTCCCTAGGGAGGCTCCCAGGGGGCATCCTTACTAGATGCCCGAACCACCTCAACTGGCTCCTTTCAACGCAAAGGAGCAGCGGCTCTACTCCGAGTTCCTCACGGATGGCTGATCTTCTCACCCTATCTCTAAGGGAGACTCCAGCCACCCTCCTGAGAAAAACCCATTTGGGCCGCTTGTACCCGCGACCTTTCATGACCATAGGTTAGGGTGGGAATGAAGATTGACCGGTAGATTCAGAGCTTTGCCTTCCGGCTCAGCTCTCTTTTCGTCAACTCCCACCGGGAACGAATCCGACTTACTGCCGAGGATCCGGACACAGCTCTCGCTTTGGGTGTACAGAGATTGGATGGCCCACAGAAGTGACCCCCTCACCCCATTCTCCCTCAGCACCTCCCACAGTATCTCCCGAGGGACCCGGTCATATGCCTTCTCCAGATCCACAAAGCACATGTAGACTGGATCGACATACTCCCAGGCCCCCTCAAGGATCCTTGCGAGAGTGAAGAGCTGGTCAGTTGTTCCGCGTCCAGGACGGAATCCGCATTGTTCCTCTTCAATCTGAGGTTCAACTTTAGGACGAACCCTCCTTTCCAGCACCTTGGAGTAGACTTTACCAGGGAGGCTGAGTAGTGTGATAACTCTGTAATTGGCACACACCGTCTGGTCCCCCTTTTTAAATAGGGGAACAACCACCCCTGTCTGCCTCTCCCTTGGCACTGTCCCAGACTTCCACACAATGTTGAAGAGATGGGTCAACGAAGACAGCCCCTCCAAACCCAAAGCTTTCAGCATTTCTGGACGAATCTCATCAATCCCTGGGGCTTTGCCACTGTGGAGTTGTTTGACTACCTCAGTGACTTCCGCATGAGATATTGACAATGATTTCCCATCAGCCTCCAGCTCTGCCTCTACAAAAGAGAGCGTGTTAGTCGGATTAAGGAGTTCCTCAAAGTGCTCCTTCCACCGTCCGATTACCTCATCGGCTGAGGTGACCGGCGTTCCATCCTTACTGTAAAGAGCTTAGACGGTTCCCCGTTTCCCCCTCCTGAGGTGTCGAATGGTTTTCCAGAAGCACCTTGGTGCCGCCTGAAAGTCCTTCTCCATGACTTCTCCGAACTCCTCCTACACCCGCTGCTTTGCCTCTGACACAGCAGAGGTTGCAGCCCTTCTGGCCCGTCGGTGCCTTGCAACTGCCTCCGGAGTCTTCGGGGATTACATATCCCGGAAGGACTCCTTCTTCAGTCGGACAGCTTCCCTGACTACCGATGTCCACCATGGTGTTCGAGGGTTACCGCCCCTTGAGGCACCTAAGACTTTGAGGCCACAGCTCATTGCTGCAGCTTCAGCAATGGAAGCTTTGAACATTGCCCACTCCGGTCTAATGCCCCCAACCTCCACAGGGATGCCAGAAAAGCTCCGCCGGAGGTGTGACTTGAAGATCTCTCGGACAGGGGCCTCCTCCAGACGTTCCCAGTTCACCCGCACTAGTCGTTTGGGCTTACCTGGTCTGTCCAGAATCTTCCCCCATCCTCTGACCCAAATCATCACCAGATGGTTATCAGTTGACAGCTCTGACCCTCTCTTCACTCGAGTATCCAAAACATACTGCCTCAGATCAGATGATACAATCACCAAATCGTTCATCGACCTTTGGCCTAGGGTGCTCTGGTACCATGTACACTTATGAGCAGCCTTATGTTCGAACATGGTGTTTGTTATAGACAATCCGTGACTAGCACAGAAGTCTAATAACAGACAAGCTCTCAGATTTAGATCAGGGAGGCCGTTCCTCCCAATCACGCCTCTCCAGGTGTCTCCATCATTGCCCACGTGGGCGTTGAAGTCTCCCAGTAGAACTATGGAGTCCCCTACTGGAGCCCCATGCAAGACTCCATTCAGGGTCTCCAAGAAGGCCGAATACTCTGAACTGCTGTTCGGTGCATATGCAATAAACAACAGTCAGAGTTTTCCCCCCTACCACCCGCAGGCATAAGGAGGCAACCCTCTCGTCCACCGGGGTTAACTCCAACACTGCAGCGCTCAGATGGGGGTTTGTGAGTATCCCGACACCCTATCCAGGAGTACGGTTCCAGAACCAAGACTGTGTGTGGAGGTTAGCCCCACCAGATCTAACTGGTAGTGCTCCACCTCCCGCACAAGCTCTGGCTCCTTCCCCCACAGAGAGGTGACATTCCATGTCCCCAGAGCCAGCTTCTGCTGCCTGTGTCTGGTCCGTCGAGGCCCCTCACCTTCACTGCCACCCGTGCAGCAGCGCACCCAACCCCAGCGGTTCCTCCTGCAAGTGGTGGGCCCACAGGATGGAGAGGAGGGATGTGCCATGTCACTTTTTCGGGCTGTGCCCGGCCGGGCTCCGTGGCAAACCCGGCCACCAGGCGCCCGCCGACGAGCCCTCCGTCTGGGCCTGGCTCCAGGGGGCCCTGGGCTTCCTCCGGCAGAGTCTCTCCTTCTTCTTCGTTTGTCGATAGAGTCTTTGTGATGTCTTCGTGTTGACGGGCCCTTACTTAAAAGATCTAGGAGTACTCCACTGGTAGTAAATGTTGACAGTGCTACATTTGAATTCTCCAGTTTTTTATTTGTACTCTAAATCAGTGTCTGAGATTGTGGATGCACAGTGTAAAAATAGATTTAATATCTCCAGCTAATATAAGTCATACTACACTGAAATAAACTGGGACTGTAAATTCCTACCAACAAATTAAATTCTTTTCTGTTTTATGTCAGATGTATTTTAGAATCCTTGTGTTGTTTACCCACTATTTCACTTTCTCTGCTAAATGTTGTTGTTTTGATTTCTTTTTCTTGAGGAAGAGCCTAAAATGTCTTTTGTGTTGTGGAGAGGAATATTCTGTCCGCAGCATATAATTGAATTTAAAAACGCAACAAAACCGTACACAGCTGTACATTATATTTAATCCAGTATAACGTGACCAGTCACTTCTGTTTTGTTATTTGCATTTCAACACCTGTTTTTTTTAAGAGAACCCTTCTTTGAATATTTCTAAACCTCACTGTCATCTTGTGTAATAGAGCAGCAAATGTTGAACAGAGTTGAACTGAAGTGTATGACAAATCATTTAAAATGCTCATGAGGTTTTCCACAGTGGAACATTTCCCTTCGCCCGAACTATTCTCTCCCTCAGTAACCAGCTCAGACCTTTAGTTTAATGGTGTATATCAAACACATTCAGATCTCAATTATCATTCTTAATGAGGGAACGACTCTAGAGGGATCCCTTTTCCATCTGCAACCTTCAAAGGTCCTTAAAAGAACATCTGAGGCTTTTTATCGGACAAAGTTTCTCCTTCATTTGAATAATTCTCCTAAATCGGCCAGAGGGAGATATGAGAGTGAAGAGCGAGGTCCTAAAGTCCTGAAGCTGAAATGAGATCTGGGTATCGCAAGGAGGGAGACATACTGTAGCAGCCTATGATATGGATTAGAGTTTAGGGATCTGTATCATTCTCTTCTCCCCTTTTTTCACTCCTTTTTTACCTTTTCCCTTCACTTGTGTTTGTCTGGTGTTTGCACTACAGATTTCAAGTGCACTGTATATCCAGACACATTAATGTAACCACTTGCTCTGAGGTAAAAAGAGGGTCAGGAGGTGTTGGAGGCGGAAGATGTGTGTGTTCAGAGGGCCTGTATCTCATTACATAGGAGTGTGATAGCCATCAGAGTCAGAATAATATTTAGCACATGCTGCCTGCTAATGAAGCGGTAATGTCCACAGACTGGAAATGAGAACCAGAGTGGCCTCTCCTTCTTTTATCCCCTCATCTTTACGGCCGTCTCCCTCCCATCCCTGCTTTCTGTTCAATATTGATAATCAAATGACTGAATACTGTTATTTACTGTGTTTGGGACAACTTTGTTTCCAAAATCCTTACTGAATAACTCTTACAGTGGATGAATTTTGAGAGCTGCAGAAAATGTATACATGTGATTAAAGTTGTACTACCTTGTAGTGATTTGTTGATTCTTGTGATTCATTTATGAGCTGAATCACTCAATCTTCACATTCCCTGCATGAACGACTGACTGTAAGTCTGCAAGCTATACTGCCCTACAAAGCCAATAAAGTGCAGTAACTACGAGAAAAGCTGAGCTAGAAAAAGGCTTTAAGTTTTTTTTACTGCCCCAACAAATGTATATTTGACACATTAATGATGAATTATGGTTTACTAGATTCCCATTTCATAATTTTTTTTATCCAAATCAACCCTAACCTCCATGCTTTCAGGCCCAAAATTGTACAGAAATCATGTCATTTGGGATTTTGTAATTATTGCACCAAGGCTTTGTAGTGCAGTAAAGCTGATTGAGCTCTTTGGTGTGTATTGATTTTACAACATCAAGGGAAATAACATTGTTGGTGAAATAATAATATTCAAATAATTTACTTAAGTAAAAATAGCACTACCACAGTGTAAATATTCTCCACTACAAGTGAAAGTCTGGCATTCTCTTCAAGTATAAAAGTTAAAAGCTAATTCCACCAATTTTATACACTGTTTTAAATCACTGTGTTAAATGCATGGTATTTTATTTGCTCATTATATATTCGAATATTTATTGACAAAGTAACTGTAGCTGTTAGATGTACAGTAGTGGAGTATAATTTACATTTGTTCCTTCTAAATTGTAGGGGAGTAGAAGTATAATGTAAGCCAGTGAAATTTAAATATTCAAGTAAAGTAATTATCTTATCTAGTTTTTGTTGAAACAAAACAGTTACCGTGTTGAAGCTTTATTTTCACATAATTTGTTGATGCAAATCTATCCGTCAGGATGGCATCTACTGTATTACAGGCAAATCAGCTGTAGGGCTAGTAAATATCCACAGCTGCCTTCTTCATCTGTATGTTTTACAGTAAGTTGTAAAAGTGCTTAGTTACAGCCGTTATACCAGAGAGAATTTTCATTATTAACTGTGATCACAAGAACAATCTATCCATAACAGCAGGCTTTTGTGTTTCTTCCAATGCATGTTTCCGTGTTCAGAAGTGCTCCTACACAACACAATGAAGTACAAAACAAGCAGAATTTCAAACTACATTTAGGATGGATCTACCTGCTTTATAATACAAATTTCAGCATTATGTACCAATGGATGCACACTAAAATAAATTAACTACTGGTGAATATCCTTTGAAGATACTCGGACCACACTCATGGCTCTGATGGTGGATTAGGTTTATGGTCAGAAGAACATAAAGTTCAGGTTTTATAGCTGCACAATAAAACACTCTTTATTTATCTTTATTATTCTTACTTAGATGTACTAACGATCCCCTGCTAGTTTATAGGTCTTCATTTGGTTATTGGTCGTAATGACGAATGGATTCATCTTTGCTGCCATGTGTGGGTTTTTTGTGACTGTTTTATGAACATGCCTTATTTTATCAGTTAACAGTTGTTACAGGACAAATCATGCTATGTATTAAATGCAGATATCATCCAGCAGAGCTGTGGTTTGTATTACAATATTATAGGACATTTTAAGAATAACGGCCTTTTGTAATCCTTGCACTGAAAAGATTAAACCCTCACAACTTTTCTCATCTCTCTGCTTTACACACACACACACACACACACACACACACACACACACACACACACACACACACACACACACACACACACACACACGCACACGCACAAACACAGTATTCAGTGTTTGCAGTCGCTAAAGGGCAAATGCAAATCATCTGAAAGTTAAACCAAAGGAGAAAGCAGATCTGAACTCAGCTTATTTGGTTAATGCCATTAAGTCTGTCTGTGTCATTCACCCTCCACACAGTCTTTTCTCTCTCTGTGTTTCACACAAAAACACCTGCACAAAAGAAAAAGTGATTGTTTCAACTTTCACCCGTGCCCCCTCTTTTCTCTATTTTCTCTCTCCAGCCCTCTTCCTTGTCGAGAAGATTTACATGCTCTTTTTTTCTGGCTCTTTTATACTGAGACTGTCCTCCTCTGTAGAGCCCCCTGTCCCCTCCCACCCGGTCACTGCACAAACACAGCTGACAGGAGGTGGAGGCGCTGCCATGACACAGTCGCGTGCCGTCCAACAAATCCTCTCAATGTGCCAGCCGGCCCCGAGTGGACTTGTGTGTGTGTCTTTGAAACTGTGTTCAGTTTTGGAGTGTGCATCAGTATATTTTACAGGCTTTGCATTTGTGCGTGTGTGGGTCCGTCATGCTCCATGAATGCTGTGTCTATTTTGGCTTTTCTACGTAGCTTAAACTCTAGTAATTATTCACGATTGTCTTAATGCTGTTTGTCCCCCGGATCGAGAGTAGAATATATTGATTATTGCTTTTAAAAAGAGAAAGTTACACACCAGATTGATTGACTTGGAGAGACAGTCAGTGTATTGGACATCAGATACAATTTTTTTTTGAGCCTGCTCGTTGCATTCATCAATCCTGTCTGATCAGTTTGTCAATCTTCATTAATCAATAAGTCTATGTGGTGGGCCAGTCTTTCTATAAATCCATCTTATCTATTTTTGTAGTTAAACATTTTTTTTAAATGACTATTGTCTACTTAGTAAATTAGGTTTGTGAAATCTAATATGCTGCAGCATTTATTGCTAATTTAAGTAGAAAACTAGAAGGGAACATGGAGAGCGCAGAGCTCCGCCAAGGCATGCTCTATCTCAGTGTTAACGCAGTGCGAGTTTTCCCCATTGAGAGCTAATTTCCCAGATTATTCTGACACAACATGTTCATAATGACAATGCTAACCTGCTGAAATTTAACATATTCACCGTCTTAGTTTAGTGTCATAGCATGCTTACATTTTCTAAATGCAAAGTACAGCGGAGGGTGAGAGGAATGTCATTTGTAGGTATTTAGTCATAAACCAAAGATAGCCAGACAGACAGATAGACAAATAGATCTTTTTTGTCATGTTTTTATATAACGAAACACAGGGCTTTCAAGGACTGGCTATATAAAAATATAAAATAGTAAAATATAAAAATCAGTACAGATATACACAATGCAGCAGTACTATAAAAAAGCTTCAAAAGTAAGTGGAGGGTGGGTGGGTTATTGCACTTTCAGTTCATCAGGGATGTGGGCTTATTGCACTGATGTGGGTTAATTGCAAGTATTGGACTATCTTAAATTTTGACCTGATCATGACGTTAGAGGAAAAGTCTGGGTACCGCCAAAGTTATTGTAACCCATCCGGAGGGGAACTTGAATGGTAATGTTGGTCTTTTCTCTCAATTCATCCAAGGCCTAAACAATTATTATCATCAATAATACAACTACATATCATTTTGTTCGGAGACTGGTTTCTATTCAAAATCCTTTTTTTCTTCAACAGGCTTTTCATGCATGACCTTTGCCCTTCACACTACATAAAGAGGTTGCTGTTTGTCTTTGCTGTTGTTAGGACGTTATAAAACCATGCTGATAGACTATTGTGATTTAAATACAGGCTGCTGGTGGTCTATTGTCTACGTTGTCATAATGTCAAATGCTAGACAAAGGTTGTATTTATTTAAGTAAATGTTTTGACATGTTCAAATTGGGCACGTGACGTATCACAAATGCTCACATTAGATATTTCCAGGTGTTCATGTTGTGTGTGTGTGTGCTCTTCATTTTGTCTCAGAGATAGAAGTCATTGATGGATGGATGTGCTTTGCTGTGTGGCATTTTAACCAGGTCTTTAGAAACAACTCTGCAGCTGCCTCCTGCTACATGGCATTGCGGGTTAAACACACAGACACACACACATTTACACAAACACAGACACACACACACACACACACACACACACACACACACACACACACACACACACACACACACACACACACACACACACACACACACACACACACACACACACACACACACACACACACACACACACACACACACACACACACACGCTGCAGCCCTCCAGCTCTCCTCAGTCCAGGGGGCAGTAAAGTGGTTATCTCTGTCTTTCAGATCCTAATCTGACAGCAGCTCCTGCCTGTTGCCAGGTTACCCCTTGGGCGTCAATCTCCATTTAAATCCTCGTCCCCTCCCCGCCCACCCATCAACACCAGTCCTGTACACCCTCCACTGCCATTCTTCACTCCCCCTTTCTGATCCCCCCTCAGCCCCGAGGGTCCGCTCTCTCCTCCCGCACAACTCCACCCCCCGTCTGACTGTGACTGGCATCAGGCTGAATTCACACAGGGCAGCAGGTGACACATGGATGCTTTGGAATCAGCTGCTATTTAGGAAAAAGACGGATTGTGTGTTTTTATGATGCAAGCTCGCACGGTGGAGTTTGTTCGACATGCTCTGAGCTGGAGGCTGTTCCCAGTGTGCTTTGGCATGAGTTCACACGCAGTGTACAACCTGGTGTTGTAGTGCACAGGGATATGGGCTGAGTGGGTTTGTTTAAAGGGAAGGGCGGCAGACAGGGGTTCTAGTAGCTGTAGGAGGATGTGGGCAGAGTCTGCTCTGCTCAGACAGATGAGGGGAAACGATGGAGAGATGGAGCGATAGGGAGACTGATGTCTTAGAGAACGTTCTTCTCCTTCTCTCTGTCCTCCCCTGGTTTGTGAATGGAGGTCCATTGTGTATGTTGGAAGGGACGTCTTAGATGTTGACCCTTACCCGGAGGTCACAAAGGGAGCTGGGTGGATGAGAGAGAGCACATAATTGCAGCAAAAACACAAAGACGGGCCCACTGAGAGGCCCAACCGTCGTGCCAGTTTGAACTTGGAGAAGCTGTACAGTAGTGTGCCTGTCCGCTCTGTTGGTTTGATCTATTATCTATTGTTGACTGGTTAAAGCCTGGAGGCAGAGGAAGTTATAGCATTGTTTTCCATAGAAGGAAGAGGGAAGCAAAGATACCTGTCAGGAGGTACAGATGGAGGCGGGTTTCCTGTGTTTTAAACTGTTGTTAAGGTTTTAGGGATTTTCTAGGAGAATTTGACACTTTATGTGTAGTCCTATGAAAAATTTAAACAGTTTCGAAACTATTATGACTTTTCCCTTGTATTTTGTTAAAGCTGGATAAAAACGCTGCTTGTTAAAGCACCCACAGATAAGAGACACAGAGATCAAGGCTCTTCATAGTTCATGCAGACACCTCGGAAGGGAGGGGAAGGAAGGGAGGATGTGATGAGTAACATTAAAGGATAGATTCACCTTTGTCCCCCCATCACTTACCAGAATGGACATGACGAACAAATACAGAAACCTTTTCAACATATATATGGCTGTGTCAATACTGTTTTGAAATAGATTTCAAAAAGTGTGAACTTATCCTTTAAGCTTACTGTGCCTCAGGAATGAATGTTTTCTTATTTTGCTCTTTGCTTTCTTTCTTTCCCAGAGCAAAAAAAAGGAATATAAGAAAATCCTACATGGGATTCATAAAACGTGCACTGATAACCAATCTGTTCTTACCCTTATATTGGACGATTTAGTACCTTGTGATTTATATTCAGTGCCAACATGGAAAGTGATGTGTTCTTTATGTAGTGTAGTAGGGGTGTGGATATTGGAGTGCTGGATGTGTGTGTAGTAGGCCATTCAAGCAAGTGACATATTTTATTTGCCATAATAACAAAGCAAGAATTTAAAACATACTTTATACTTAATTGATTCGTCCAATATCTAAGTTATTGTCTGGCAATAAGATTTGGAAAAAACATACCAGTGGAAGTTGAAAAGAGAGATGGGGGTGAGATTTGTGTGTGCCTTGCAGTGGAGTTGACATTGAGCCATCTTTGGCACTTCCACGCTGGTGCTTTGTGCCAGGGACCTAGAGGACCTGAGGTTTTTGGTGGAGATGTGTTTGTGTGTGTGTGTGTGTGTGTGTGTGTGTGTGTGTGTGTGTGTGTGTGTGTGTGTGTGTGTGTGTGTGTGTGTGTGTGTGTGTGTGTGTGTGTGTGTGTGTGTGTGTGTGTGTGTGTTGTGTGTGTGTGTGTGTGTGTGTGTGTGTGTGTGTGTGTGTGTGTGTGTGTGTGTGAGTGTGACTGCTGTCCAGTTGGCTCACTCCTGGTCAGTGTGTCAGTCAGTCTGTCGTGTGAGAGGGCATGCTCGGTGCATCTGAAACCTCTGGGCTGACGGCCGGCGGGCATGGCTCAGCCGCCGGTGCTCCACCTGGCTGATTGATGCGGACCTGTTTGAAGTCCTCTCAGGGAGAATGAACTCCATTCATAAGCTGCTGCACCCTCCACACTCCCGGCCCCACCTCTCCCTGCTATCCCTCCACTCTGTTAACAGCTGAAATGCTACACTGCTCAGAGCTCGTAGTGGTATGAAACAGAGGTGGACAGACAGCAATATGATAGATAGCCTCAGGATATTCTCCAACTGCAAACAGTTGTGGCTTTGGTTTCCTGCTCATCTAAATTGAATGTAGTATACTGTGTGTGAACATATGACCATCCCTAAACCATGTTACTGTTGTTATTTACCAGTGGGTCTACTCAGCGACCACCCCACAATAGTATTAGCAATTTGTTTTTTGAAACAGCTGATTATTTCGTCAATTAATCTATGAGTTGTTTGGTTTATAAAACATCAGAAAATTGTGGAAATTAATCACAATTTACTTGAGCCCAATATGACATCTTCAATGGCATCATCCTTTGTCTGAACAAACAATAACATACCATACCATACGTTTACCATAACGTAGGATTTGAAAATTTAAAGTTAGGAAATATTTGGTTAGTACATCTTTTGGTAAGTACACTGTTTTGAGAAGAAGCTTAAAAGATTGCTACCATACTCGTGTTTGTACAGTAAATATGTAGCTTAGCTCAGCATAAATAATGGGAACAGAAGAAATGTTTTTTTTTGTTTACCAGTCTAGGACAGAGGCAGGCTAGCTGTGTCCCCCAGTTTTCAGTTTTCATGCTATGCTAAGCTAATATAACCAGCTGCTGGCTGTAGCTTCACATTTACTGTACAGAGGTGAGAGTCATATCAATCTTTTCATCTTACTCTCTGCACGAAAGCGACTAAACTTATTTCCCAAAATGTCACACTATTCCTATACAAAAGTGACAACTCATCATTCAAGGCTCCGTAATGAATTTCCAAAATTGGAAAAATTTTGAATGAGTAACTTTTTGTATGTGTCGGCATGTGCGTGTCTATGCACGCACCTGGTCATGCGTGTGTTTTTCTTGTGCCTTCTTGTGTCATGCACATATGAGTATGGGTCCTTTGCAGTTTCTATCAGAGAGATCTGCTGTTGACAGGCAGAGCCAAGGTCAGTTCCTGGCCCTCTCACCACGCTTTGTCCATGGGATACCTGGAATGTGCAGGAATGTGGGCTCCGACAGGTGGAGAGGTCCTCCTCAGAGACAGACACCCAGACACAACCCCAAACCCCCTTCCCCCCTCTTTCTCTCCTTCTACCTCCACACTAAACCCTGCCTGGTCCACTTCCCCTCACCGAATTATAGAAAACTGCTCTCCTCTTTTCTCTCAGCTCACAGTGAGCAGAAGAGAAAGGGAGGTAGACAAACTGGAGAGAAACAGTTGATTTAACATGAGTACATGAGTCCAGGATTGGGTTTGGACACCATTGTCACCACATACAGAGATATTTTCATTCTTCCGCAGGCAGACTGTCAAGATGTTTCAGGAAAAACCTGGCCTCTGGCTGTTAACGTTCATTCAGTCTATTTCAGCAAGAAATTAGACAGGTTATTTCTCTAGGTTAAAATGGAGAAACAGCCTGCCTCAAGTAGAACACCCCCCCCCCCCCCCCCCTAATCCATCTACCACCCTCTTTCCTTCACTCAGATTGTTATCGGCAGTTAGATTATTGCTTCCTGTAGAGACCTGGAGCTGCCACTGCTCTCAGTTTTATGCTCCTCATGTTCCTGAATAGAACGTATGGCAAAATTACTATCCACACACAATGAGATGTACATAGACTGTATACAGTATGTCACAGTGTGGTTGAAATATGATTGTTTCTTAATTTATTTGCGTATTGTCTCCACTACTTTTATATTACTTAATGTTATGTGTGCTCCTGCCTCTCAAATTTTGCTGCAGTTCTGACCATGTCTTCCAATTCAGCTTCCATTAACTAGAAACCATTTTAACACGATACAGTCGTACAAAACATCAGACAATGATGACAAAACAATCAGCATTAATGAAGTGCATATAAAAATATTCTTCCACCTTGGACATGTTCATGTTTTATTGAATCAAAGTACTGTAGATTTGTTGTGGCTTTTTTGACACTGATCAACAGAGAAAGATAATTTAAAGTGGTAACAGCCACTTGGAAATCTTCTTCTATCTTTCCCTCAACTCGTGCTTTTCAATGACCTTTTCATTGCGATGCTGACCTCCTGGTTGGCCTACAAAAATACGTCATGTTATCAGCAGTTAACGTGTCCACTTCTCAGTTCTTGGTATACAAAATCGCAGTAGTTCAGATGTTGTCTTTTGTTCTTTACAGATCTCTCAAAAATTAATTCAGCAAGTTTCTTGTTCATTCATTCTCTACTTCTCATATTGACCTTCATTCTGATTAATTTTTCTCCGCCATTGTCTCTAAAATAGATACCTCTGCATTTTCTGTGTTTTTATGTTAAAGTGGCCAAAATCTAATAATTAGTTGCCAACATCTTAAAATGGTTGCCAATGGCAACCTGGCCTGCACGGATATGAAACATTGCCTTAAACCATTATTTCAGTATATTTGCATTGTGATTTTAATTTTCCTACGCACAGTTGCACACCTACTATTCAAATATCTCATGTCTACATCCTCCTCTCCGTCCTCACCCTGACTACAGTGCGGTGAACCATTCGCAGTCCCATTACTGCATCACCTCTGGGGTAACCAGAGCCACCCAGGCCCCTCTGACACCCACTTCAACACACTCTGTCCTGCAAGACTTCTGTGTCCTCTGATTAGATTTGACTCCGCAAATTTAATCTCCCTCTGAAACAAACACCCTTTTATGCACAAGAGCATACACACAAACACACATGAACTGGACATTGAAACCCTACTTAGTTGATTGTTTATGCTGTGACTCTTATTCTCAGTAAAAGCTGCTAATAGGAGCAAATTACTGCCAACAACTTGGAAATATCAAGTGCCTGTCTGCTCCGTTGTAATGGAGTTAACTGCTGACCAATCCAATTATGGGCCTGCAAGGGGCTCAATGGAGCCTGGGGTGGGACGGATGGGATGGAGAGAGGGGCGTGTTGGCCCCAGGGGACGGGGGAGTGGAGGGTACCTGGCTCCTGGGCCGCTAACTGTCACTGTTCGACTGTAATTGCATTTGGAGTGGACCATGGGGTAGAGTTGCCCCTGCCATCCAGACTGGAGCAGGAGATGTGATCTGATCAGAATTTATTAGCAAACATAAAACAGCTGCTCAGCTCAGGGCATCTCTTATTCCCTGTCTATCTCAAAATGAGTCTTCTTTTGTCTCTCTTAAACTGTTCAAACAATTATTCCCAGCACTCCATTAGCACTTCCTGAGCAGCACTTCATGCAGGGTTGACATATCTCCATTTAAGAATCAGAGAAGTTTTGTTGAACTAAAATGCTTAAGATGATTGAAAGTTTTATTGAGGTTAAGGACATATAACACTCCTTTGAGTCAGAGCAGTTTCAGCCGTTTAGGGCCACGGTGTGTTTGTTTTTGTTCTGCTTTGTGAGAGACATTAGGCTGGTAGTGACCCGGGAGGTCAGTGAGAACACAGCTCTCAACCCGCTGGGTCAACTTTGTTTGACGTCTGAAAATGTTTGAGCGGTAACTCAAACCAGGCTTGTTAATCAAAGCTAATGCAAGTTTGATGCAGCTGTATTTCTCCCTCTATCTCCACTTCATTTAACCTCCATTACCTTGGCCTTGCTTCCTCATTCCACGTCCCCGTCCTCCCTCCTCAGCTCCCCTACCCACCCCCTTATGTCTCCCTGTGGTGCTCTGTTCAACTGGCTCCATAACTGGGACCCCCCCTTCCTTCAATCCCACTCCCCTTAGGCATCCCAAACCTCATTTACAGATATGTTTAGCCAGCACAGGAAGCAACCCGTGCCCTTAACAAAATTACGGTCCAGCCAGCGAATGAGCCGCGGGGCTGGTCTGCAGGGACCAATCATAGAAGGGCTCGGCTCTACCACTTCCTTCTTTGAAAAGAGAAAAGGGGGCTCCAAAATGCTGTCTTTTTTGTACTCCCCCCTTTCTGTGAGACCCGACGGTAGAGCTCACCTCTCCCAATGTGAACTAATGTACTCCATTACAGCTTTTATATGTGTAGCTTTGAACGATGTTAACGATAAGGATGGTAATGATGGTGATGTAAATGCACTGAGTGCTGCGTTAACAGACCCAGGGTGCACAGCCACGCTCTGATCACTATCACTGCGGCGCCTCAGTAATTTGGCTCTGAAGTTTCGCTCTATTAATGGTGCTCTGCTTTTCCTTTTTCCCTCTCATATCCTTTAATTCTCCCCATCCCCGCATTCCTCTTTATGTCTGGTGAAACTCTCGTGTTCTTCCAGGCGGCGTCTTAAAGAGATCACACTGTTTATATAGAGGTCCCATAACAAATGTGTCAGAAATATTTGATATATTTTGAGGCATGAAGAAAGTCTATTTAAGTGCATCTATTTTGCATTAGCACCTCACAGCACGCCTTTACTTAAAACACCCCTTCATGCTTTTTTTGCTGCAGTGCTGCAAGTCTGTGGCTCTATGGGATACAGCCTAAAGATGAGTGTCTCTGTTTGATTCCTGTTTAATATTCCAATGTTGTCTGTGGTCTTGGAAGGAGCATGAGGCCACTTAAACAAACCCCTCTTCCCACTCCTCCCCCTTAAATCTGTTTCAGTATGCATCAGGGACCGGGGAGGGTAGCCATGTGAGATATCTCTCTCTCACACGTTCCAATCACCTCTCCCTCCATGCCCTCTGCTCAGGTAATTAACTTCTCCCTCCCATCTCGATCCCCTCCACGCCCAGCCTCTCTCTGCTCCTTATCTGGGCTCCTTTCAGACTGTTAAAACTATCAGCCTTCTTCCCCGTCCCCCCGTCTAATTCCTCTGACTGAAGGTGGGGAATAGGTAGAAACTAATCCAGACCTGCCCCCCTTCTCCTTCTCCTCCACCACCATCACTTCACTACCACTTTCCCATCCTGTCACTCCCCACCTCTGTCTCACTTCAGCTGAATCACTTTCCATCTGTTTTGTCCTGTTTTTAAGAGAATCAAGGCTCATCTTTTTCACCTTCAGTTTGAATGGAGAATCAAGAGTCCGAGATTGGATTAATTAGACATGTTATATCCTGATCAGTGGAAAGAGCCTTGATCCATGCTCACTATATCCTGATTAGGACACACACACACACACTAACACACACACACACACGCACACACGCACACATGCACACGCACACTCGCACACTCGCTCACAAACACGCACACTCGCACACACACACAAACACACACAACACACACACCTACACACACACACACACACACACACACACACACACACACACACACACACACACACACACACACACACACACACACACACACACACACACACACTGAGGAGGTGAGGTGAGCAAAGACAGGCTAAATCTTTGACTTTTGGAACTGCTAGGGATTAAAAAGAGATTGTAATTGGTTTTTCTCCCTCCCTCAGTTCATTTGTATTGACAACTTGTTACTCCTCTGTCACACCGCAGAGAGCAGAGAGGTCGCAGCTCTATGAATAGAGTCGGGATGTCAGTTGACAAAGACAGAGCATGAATGAGAGGACAAGGAAGAGTGGGAGAAGCTTTCATCTTTGCTCTAGGCTTCTTAGGCATTAATGCCAATTTTTTGATCTGATTCAGAGCGTCTGTAAATGGTAACGTGCACACAGTTGGCACATGTGAATGGAGAACACTGAGAAAGGTACAATCTTTGGCAGATAATCACAGTCATAATTACCTTAGTGTGATAATGGGGAGAGAGCTCTGATTGAATGTGAGAGGAATTAAAGACATATACGCTTCTCTCATGCCTACTTTCTTTTCTCTTTTGCCTCTCACTATTTATATCCCTCTTTAATAGCCGATGACTCATAGTGTGTGGTAGTGCTTGCTGAGTTAGAGGTCAAGTGTTAAGTGTTGTGTGTGCGGTGAGGATTCGTTCCAGATCATGTGTGGTTAACCGAGACGAGGTGAAGTGCACTTAAAAATGAGCCGCACTCATAAGCACAAAATATCAGGCCGTAGTAGATTGTAAATGTACAGTCAGCAGTGAGTTCACTAACGAAATGATTAGAAATTATGATATAAGCTTGTAGCATTAATACAAGAAATCACCATTTTAGAAGCTCTTAGATGGTCATTTCTGGGGCCACCGAAATAAATTAATCTGTATAATCTGCCTACTTAATCAGTTTGTGGTTTCTTCATTTAAATAAACAATTATATATATTTTTTAAAAATAGTATGACTTTACCATACACTGCTTATGCTTTCCATCATAACAGTAAATTAAATAGGGCAGGCTTATCAGCTGACTTGTGACAACTGAATTGTCTAATCTGAACACTTCATGTCAAAAAATTATTAACAGAAAGTTGGGGTTTAGATTGAAGTTGATAGTGTATCTTTAATGTTACGACTAGAATAATGTTTAGCAAAATAAAACTATTTATTAGGTTCCTCTATGTATTATAACTTTTCCCTTCTATGTCTTTAGTGACATTATTACATTAATGGTAACAAGAACAGGTTTTGTTGTATGTAGATATAGTGTAAGTTAGAGTTAATTGATTTGAAATGTCATCATCTCATCTCATCTTCATCCGCTTATCCGGGGTCGGGTCGCGGGGGCAGCAGCTTTAGCAAGGGATCTCAAACTTCCCTTTCCCGGGCCACATTAACCAGCTCTAACTGGGGATCCCGAGGCGTTCCCAGGCCAGTGTGGAGATATAATCTCTCCACCTAGTCCTGGGTCTTCCCCGAGGCCTCCTCGCAGCTGGAAGTGCCTGGAACACCTCCCTAGGGAGGCGCCCAGGGGGCATCCTCACTAGATGCCCTAACCACCTCAACTGGCTCCTTTCAACGCAAAGGAGCAGCGGCTCTAGTCCGAGTTCCTCACGGATTGCTGAACTTCTCAACCTATCTCTAAGGGAGACTCCAGCCACCCTCCTGAGAAAACCCATTTTCGGCCACTTGTACCCGCGACCTCGTTCTTTCGGTCATGACCCAGCTTTCAAGACCATAGGTGAGGGGTAGGAACGAAGATTCACCAGTAGATCGAGAGCTTTGCCTTCCGGCTCAGCTCTCTTTTCGTCACAACGGTGCCGTAGAGCGACTGCAACACCGCCCCAGCTGCTCCGATTCTCCTACCAAACTAACGCTCCATATTCCCCTCACTCGTGAACATGATCCCGAGGTACTTGAACTCCTTCACCTGGGGTAAGGACTCATTCCCTACCTTGAGTAAGCAATCCACCAGTTTCCTGCTGAGAGCCATGGCCTCAGATTTAGAGGTGCTGATCCTCATCCCGGCCGCTTCACACTCTACTGCGAACCGATCCAGTGAGTGCTGAAGGTCACTGACTGACAATGCCATCAGGACCACATCATCTGCAAAAAGCAGAGACGAGATCCTCAGCCCACCGAACTGCAACCCCTCCCCACCACAGCTACGCCTCCATATCCTGTCCATGAAAATCACGAACAGGATTGGTGACAAAGCGCACCCCTGGCAGAGGCCAACCCCCACCGGGAACGAATCCGACTTACTGCCGAGGATCCGGACACAGCTCTCGCTTTGGGTGTACAGAGATTGGATGGCCCACAGAAGTGACCCCCTCACCCCATACTCCCGCAGCACCTCCCACAGTATCTCCCGAGTGACTCGGTCATATGCCTTCTCCAGATCCACAAAACACATGTAGACTGGATGAGCATACTCCCAGGCCCCCTCCAGGATCCTTGAGAGAATGAAGAGCTGGTCCGTTGTTCCACTTTCAGGACGGCATGCACATCGTTCCGCTTCAATCTGAGGTCCGACTATAGGACGAACCCTGCTTTCCAGCACCTTGGAGTAGACTTTACCAGGGAGGCTGAGTAGTGTGAGACCCCTGTAATTGGCACACACCCTCTGGTCCCCCTTTTTAAATAGGGAAACCACCACCCCGGTCTGCCACTCCCTTGGCACTGTCCCAGGCTTCCACGCAATGTTGAAGAGAGGTGTCAACCAAGACAGCCCCTCCAAACCCAAAGCTTTCAGCATTTCTGGACGAATCTCATCAACCCCTGGGGATTTGCCACTGTGGAGTTGTTTGACTACCTCAGTGACCTCCGCCAGATATATTGACAATGATTCCCCATCAGCCTCCAGCTCTGCCTCTACAAAAGAGGGCGTGTTAGTCAGATTAAGGAGTTCCTCAAAGTGCTCCTTCCACCGCCCGACTACCTCATCAGCTGAGGTCACCAGCGTCCCGTCCTTACTGTAAACAGCTTGGACGGTTCCCCCGTTCATCGACCTTTGGCCTAGGGTGCTCTGGTACCACGTACACTTATGAGCATCCTTATGTTCGAACATGGTGTAAGTTATAGATAATCCGTGACTAGCACAGAAGTCTAATAACTGACGACCAATCAGATGTAGATCAGGGAGGCCGTCCCTCTCAAACACGCCTCTCCAGATGTCTCCATCATTGCCCACTTGGGCGTTGAAGTCTCCCAGCAGAACTATGGAGTCCCTACCGGAGCCCCATGCAGGACTCCATTCAGAGTCTCCAAGAAGGCCGAATACTCTGAACTGTTGTTCGGTGCATATGCACAAACAACAGTCAGAGTTTTCCCCCCTACCTATTGAATTGAGGACCTGATTTGAAATGTATTTTAGATAAATTAGTTCTTGTTACTTTACAGTGGCGATTTCTCTAAGACCGCAAGGGAAGTTCAGCTTCCCCTAAAATGACACCAAAAAAAAAGCGGTGAAATATATACTGCTGTGTGCATTTCATTGACTAAATACTCGCTAGAAAGCCTTCATCTTTTGTTCAGAACCAGCTTCTTATCACAGGTAACCAGCGCAACTTCCTTCTCATTCATTGCCACAGCTCCACAGAGCTTCACACAGGCGGACTCTCAGCTTCTTCTGACTTCAATTGGGAAGCGTAGAGCGGAATGTTCCACTGCAGCGAAACTAGACGCTCATTGGATAAATGCTGGGCTTTGTCCCGCCCATCGGACGCTCAGTGTCTCTGGGCATCTATGGGACAGTGGGCTGGCCTGGATGCTCGGCTTCTGCATGATGATTGGATGAGCTCTCTGAGGCAGAATCCTTTTTTGATTGACAGCTAAATGAGTGAATCAACTATCTTTAAGAATAAACATCCAGCGGAGCATTTTCCAGGTTTTTCATTCCGTTATGAACTGATATGAAGACTTTACCGATCCCCAGTGACTTTGTCTTTGTTAAAAACGACTAGGGTTGTGTTTGCCGACTCTGTTCTGTCACTCTGCGGTTTCTTTCCCCAACAAGCAGCGGCAGATGCAAAGCTTCTTCCCCGTCACGATCACTCACACTCGCAGGCGGTCACACTTCACAGTAACCTGGTGCAGCAGCTCCAGCTGGGCCAAGGCGTTTAAGCAGCCTAGCTCTGCTGGCCATTGAGAGGACACTGGTTAAGTCCCTGGAAAAGACGCCTAGTTGGTACGACAAGGTCACAGATCATTTTCATGAAAAGAAACGAAGGGTAGAATTTACATATAAATAAACACATTTATGATGTAGGTCAGAAAAATGAGCTTCCCCTCCTTGAAAGACCAATTCAATTCAATTCAATTCAATTCAGTTTTATTTATAGTGCCAAACATAACAAAAGTTATCTCAGGACACTTTACAGACTAGGTAAAGACCACACTATGTGAGTTATTTATGATTTAATAGACCAAACAATTCCCCTTTAGAGTACGGTGGCAACGCAAACCTTCCCTATAACAGGCAGGAACGTCGGACAGACCCAGCTCTGTGGAGGGCGGACATCTGTCTTGACTGGTTGGGGAGGAAGAAAAGGAGAGAGAAAGAGAGAAAAGACAGACAGATGGACAGAGAGAGATAAAGACAGACACAAAGAGAGAGACAGACACTCTTCCAGTAACTATAATAATATCTATAGCAATGTGAATATGACTTATATGTTATGGCAGTTAATACAGCAGAATAGTAGAAACAAGCACAGCTAAGGATATAGATTATAATAGTAGCAGGAACGACACGCAGGACCACGGCAGCAGGCACCACCATGATCAGCAGAGACCTGCGACACGACAAAGCACAAACAACTCCGGGGAAGAAGTTGAATTAGTAACATGCATTGATGAGACATGAATGATACAGACAGAGAGGAGAGAAGCTCAGAGTATCTGGAAAAGGATTATCCCCCAGCAGACTAGGCCTATATCAGCATCATTAAGCAGAACAAAATCAGCTTAAAAATAACAACATTGCTAAGGGCTCGTAAGTCCTAGCTGTGAGCTTTATCAAATAGGAAAGTTTTAAGTTTACTCTTAAAAGCAGCCACCACTGTAACTCTAACGAGGTACCATACAGGATTACCCTTTTACACTTTTTGATACAGCTATTGGGCCCCTGGCTGTATCAATAAGGAGTAAAGCAGGTGGGAAATGTGTCAATAGAGGAAACCTACACATGTTATCTTTGTATGCAGATGATTTACAAACCTGCCATTTCTATCTCTAAAGCTCATGACAACTAGTTTTTGAGAAAATTATTTCCAGTGAACATTCAGTCAAGCCTCATGGATTTCGACCAGTTTCCATTTAAAATAGCCTGTGACACCTTTACTTACCCACTGAGTAATGTGTGCATTTAAATATTCATTCCAATATAGTCTTAAACTCATGTTGGAGAATCTGAGTGGACAGTCCTCACACGCTGTTTTGTAAGCTGGCTTCTGTCGAGATGAACATCTTGCCTTAATCTTTGCTTCTTATACTTTGATACAGGAACTTCTTTTTGAACACAAGTGGTTCATTAAACACTTCTTACTGAAATAATCAGAATTTGTCCACATGTCTATTTCTGTAATCAACAGTGGAATAACACAAAAAATGTAACAATATTAGTCGATAATTAGATCAATAAGTTATTCAGGAAATACGTTAACAGTTTCAATTATATTTTTACGGCAATGTCATTGACGGGAGAAAATAGAAATGAATTAAAATAACAAAATAATTAGGTACATTTTCGAGATTTTTTTTTGCAGTGTGAAAGCTCCTCCGTCGAGCATCTCCGGTGGGTGTTCATGAAGGGGAAACTCAGCCCACTTGAACCTGAGCGTTTACCATCAGCTGATCAGAGGTGCTCTCTTGATAAACACAAAACCAGAGTTCACAGTTTCACTCTCTGCATTGTGCATTTGCTTTCACGTAACAGCCACAAAAACAATCGTGGATAGTTTCAAATGAAATGATATCTGTCTTGAACAACTCTGTCACGGCCACAGCATACAAGAGAATAAAAAAAGAAAGAGGCCTCAATTCTGAAATTTAGACCTCCTCCTTTTTTTATTCTGCAGACTGTATCATATTTCCAGGACAAAGCCATGTGGATCCCTACTCCTTTTACACCTCTGTCTATAGTCAGGGACAAAGACCTGATTCATACACTCTCCATGCACTCTTCCCTCACTTTGAGTGTTTACTGTTTACCGCTCTACACCGAGGGTGGCCTCTGTCTCAATCATCTCTGCTGTTGCAGTGAAAGCTGGATGGTTTAAGGCTGGTGGAGCTGTACAGGTCTCAGTGGGGAAACAGGATGGATGGAGCAGGAAAAAGACCAGATAAAAGTAGAAATGCAAAGACGGAGAGCTGAAAATGAGAAGGTGCAATACGAGAAAGGAAAGCAGGAGATTACTCACAGTGCTTATCTCAAAGTGAAAGAAGGTTACAGTGACAAGAAGGCAGGAGGGAGAGCCGTTTAGTGTTTTGGGCTGGTCAGCACAGGGGAGACGATGACTGCCGCTCCATATAAGACCTGGACCTTTGCTGGAGTCTGATCTCTCTGTGACGCTGCAAGATGAAATATAACTGTCTCACAATCATTCTTCCTCTCCTCCACCTTCTCGTCAATCCTCTCAGAGAGATGGTTGTTTGTAACAGCAAAGCAGAGTACGCAGGGTTGGGTTTTGACCACTAGTGGCACTATGGAGATGTCTGAGAGTGACTTGATGCACATTTCCTTTTTTTCATGCAATACATTTTGACAGTTCACAGGGGGAAAAGTACAGGTGAAAATAATGAAATTAAAGATGTCTGAATTCCATTGAGCTGCTTCAGTTTTAGTGTCCTGGTATTGTGCACGCTGACTCACTGTCACACTGCCACACTGCCATGACTTACTGTGATGCTTGAATATAATGCTGCCATCATTAATGTTATTAGTAACACCTGTGCTTTTCCTACAAGTCAAAGGTCTGTTGTTATCAGTCAGTCAGTCAGCTTTAAATGTGCTGGTAGGTGGATATTTTATTACATTTGATCAGGCTATCTGTTTTCCAGTCCTTATGCTAAGCTTACAAGCTAGTAGTCAGTCTTAAATCTGACTGACAGAAAGAAAATTAATTTGTGTATTTTCCAAATGTCGAACTATTCCTTTAACATGATTGATGATAATGAAGGTTTCAAAATATATATTTAAAAAATCTGTTGTCAACATAACTGTAAATTATTAAGCTTAAAAATAGTGGTTTGACAAAATAATCCCAGCTCAAGGTCCATTTATCAGCTTTTTCCGAGGCTTTCAGCCATATCATGTCTTCATCAGCAGCTATAGAGTTATTATAGAGTTTAAGTAAGAGTAAACCTTAAAATGGCATTGTTTCATGGCAAGTCTTTAAAGTGCGAAGGACGACATCATAACAACTACTGATCTTACATGTGAACAGACTGTTCTACACCACTGTAATTATTAGGATTTGTTGTGTTCACAGCTGTAAATGTGAAGTACCAAACTGATATTTTATTTTCATGTTTGCATCGTTGTCATGTTTCCTCTTACTGAAATGGGTTCAGTCACTCTGTGCTCCTGTCATCCATTACTCCCCACCTGTACTCAGTTTAACAAGCAGCCCAGTCTAAGATTACCCACCATATCCCGGCAGCTTTGTTGGCATGACAAAGAGTGGAGGAGGCACTCAAATGACAAACTGTGGAGTTGCATAAAACAACCACCACCCCTATATACAAGCACAAAAACAGGCAGTCATGTAACACACCCACTATATCCTTCTCTTTGTACCGGGCGTGCTGTTCTGCTCTTTTTCTTCTTTGTGTGCTGTTACATGTACACCCGCTCCTCCTCATCCCCTGAACCGCTATCTTCCCCAGCTGCTTTCTGGGTAGACCATCATCTTCTTCTTTATCTCATTGTTTTTGTAGGTTATATAGACAAATCATCATTTATGTATCTTTTTTCTTACTATTAGTAGCTGGTTTTTATGTAGTATGCAATTTAATTTGTCACAAGTTACAATTATAAGATGAAGACTTTTGTATTCAGGGTTATAACATGTTAACAAAACACTGTCTTTGAGACTGTTTAAGGTTGTCGGAGTAATTTAAATGCTGCTTCAATCACTCATTCACTATGTGACAGATGCTACAAAGTGCCGTTACAAGCAGCTCCCAGGGGAGGGAACAGATAACAGTGTGGGACTCCGCAGGAAGGGGCAGTAATGGGATGCACAGGGTCAGTGGATGATACGATTTATTTTCCAATCAACCATAAACCATGCAGAGAATATAACTTTTAAACATTAACATTACAATACTCACTTAGAAAATACCTTCAAGAGAAAGAAATATTTGGTGACATAGAGGTGGCAGCTGTAGTAAGGTGTTTTGGATGGGTCTTCTGCTGCGCCCCTCTGGGTCTGTTTCATTGTGTCTAACTGGATTAGGATGGACAGATAAAGATGGATTCGGCAGGGAAATAATGGCATTAGTACCTGCAGACTGAGCACCCGTGATCCTTCGTCAATCCAAACCCACTTGGCCATGATTGACTAGTGATAAAGACTTTTAAATGAAGAGCACTTTGCCCTCCATGTGATAACCATACATTTTAAGAAGGAGCATTCACAATCTAAAGGACAGAGTACACTTTACATGTATTAGCATTGGTTGTTTTTAAAGGTTTCAGTCATTGAAAATCAATCAGATGGAATCTCATTGTAAACCAGCTTTCCATCGACCATCTTTTTTTTTGAGCAACACAATAAGAAGTGACCGACTTACTGGAATGTGTTCAGCGAAGAATGCGCTTTGTATCTTTGTTCCCAGAATAATCGGTGGCGGTGGCTGTTTCCTATAAGTCAGCCAGAAATCCCCTTGTAAAGAGTAGAAATACCAGACATGAGAAAAGATAGCAGAATGTAACGGTAATAGTGAATTTGTGAGCCACAATCTGCTAAGATCTCCATTAAGTGGCAGTGAGCTGAGAGCCAGTCTGATAACCTTGCTGTCTGAGAGCCTGCACTATCTGTTAAAAGAAGACATCATTGGATTAAGCATACTCTCCCACAACCCAAAACATCTGAACTCTAACTGATACATGCCATTATTAATTACCAAGTGCAGTTACAGCTGGATAGATGGTAAAACAGTCATTAGACTTCGGGCACATTTCAAAGCCTTACAGTAACAGTTTAGATGCATGTATGCTTTTCAGAATATGAAAATGGTGGCGGGCTGTGTGCAAAACCTTTTAATGTAAAAAATAAATAAAATATTCCTTAAAAAACCACATGTATTTATTTATTCATCCAGTCGTCCAACCCATATGGATTTTGATTTTAATTTGTTTCTTCTCAATGCTTACCTTTTCAACTGAGTGTTGTCTGCACAGCCAATGTTTCTAAGGCACATGGAATTAAAAACTCAAGAGAAAATAGCACAAGTATAAGAGTCTGGTGGCAGGTGGGATCAAATCTCACACATGTAGCACACTTATCGACAGAAGTACAGTTCATTCAAGTTGTATATTGTTCGGAGGAGTGGTATTGAAGAAAGAAGAAAATTGAAAGATCATGAAAAATTGAAACCGAGACAAATAAATTACAAGATCAAGAGCTGGGCTAGCTACTCTGTGAGGTACGTTACTTGGTTAGGCTTTGGAAAAAGATGGTGGTTTGGTTGAAAATACTTAAATTTGCGACTCTGGTTAAGAACGCAGCGTAGTAAAGTTAACCTATGTCATTTTCAAATTTGACTTTTGGTTTCACATGGGAAATGTCAGAGTGAAAGTCTTGAGTTTCCACCACCCCAACGTTCCTCCTTGTGCAGAGTTCCGCTGCTCCCTACCATTGTTGCTCTTCATAGTACATCTGTCATCGTAGTCATCTTACAGAGCTGTGTAAGAGTCTAAAATTGACACGACTGGGTGATCCACTAACAAACAGATGATAACAGTTTGCTGAGCCAACTGGCAGGCAAAGCAGGGCCACGCCACCGCATATCTATGGTAGTGATAAAAACCTGATAATGCCCATTGAATCGGTTGATAACATTCATAGCGGGTGGCATATGTTTAGCAGTTATAATAGTTAGCATTTTCACAATATTTAGTGTTGAGTTTAGTGTGTTAGTCAGTGTGGACCCAAGTGATGGTCTGATTGACTAACTGGACAACATCCCTACAGACATGCTGTTAGCATGGCTGAAAAAAACCGACAGAATGATCCAGTTTCAAATATTTTATTGTGAAGCACACATTCATTCATCTTCAACCGCTTATCCCGGGGTCGGGGTCGCGGGGGTGCTGGAGCCGATCTCAGCTGACATCGGGCGTGAGGCGGGGTACACCCTGGACAGGACGCCAGTCCATCACAGGGCACATAGAGACGTACAGAGACAGACAACCATTCACACCTACGGGCAATTTTAGAGTCATCAATTAACAGAATATCAGAAATACTGTGCATCCATCTTTGGTTTATGCCATGCTCCATTATTTTGTAATATAAGTAACAAAGGTGTCCTACAAATAAGGAAACAAATGAAAAACAATAGATGGGAGAGAAATTAGGAAAATATACAAAAAAGTAAATAATAAATACATTTATTAAAATAAAATGAATAACTCCCTCCCTGAACCACCCCGTACTGCTCAGGTTGTCCTATATCATGTTTCAAGAATGAAATAATTGGTTGCCACATCCTTTTGAAGTCTTCCAACCTACCACTAAGAGAATAACAAATCCTTTCAAGGTGTAATGTATCAGTCAGTGCCGTTGACCATGCTTTGATAGTAGGTCTTCTTTTCCTATGGAGGCACCAGTTTGGTGCTTAGCGTGCAACAGTGAAGCAGATTTGCCTCTGCTTGGTTACATTTTCCACAGATGGGTGATATTTCTGGGGATATTCTATCTACTTTTAATGACAGAATGATCCAAACATCAAATGTCAACTATTGTTTTGAGTATTGTTTAGATGTATGCAATTCTGAATCTTATTCATTTCTGGTAGATTCAGGCAGCTCTAATATGAAAATCACCCTAACAAAGAACGGGACATGCAGGATTATAATCTGCAGGATTGCTCATTAGTTTTTATATTGTGTGTCAGTCTACAGGACTGGAGATGGGCAGTGACAGACAAACAGCAAAAGATGATTGATCAAAATAAAAGTTGGGAGAGAGAAGGAAAATGTCAACACTGACAGCTGATTTACGGATGCACAACGATGTAATCTCTCATTTAGGTGTTGGAAGGAAGCTTTATAAATGAACACTGAATAACAAATGTTATCTGGCAGATTTCTTTTTTATTCCCAATATTACGTCTTTGAAATATGATTGATATTAGTATACGTGAGATAATGTGCTGCTGGTATCAAAGCTGTAGCTTCAGTGTTGTTTGAAAGGAAGCGTGCTGGCATGAATGAAGATGTCTGAATGCAGGGAGGGAGAAAGCGAGCATTAACACAGTGGAAGTGGCGCTGTTCATTTGTCAGGAGATGGATTGCAGCCATTGAGAGGAAAAGCTTTTAATTTGGCTCTGGTGTGGTAATTAGGTTTCAATTCGCTGCGCTCACTAAGAGGAATGGGTAGGGTAATGAAGTTAGTCATCTTACTGTGTGTGTTTAGAGCGAGAGGAAGAGAGGAGTGGGGTTAAGTATGCACCGTCTTTATTTTTCAGTGGCTCTCTCTGCCTCTCGTACTCTAATTCATTGTGTAATGCTGTTTATTGAGTTTATCACAGGGCTTTTATGCATTGGTTAAGTGACCCTGGCACATTACTGTAATGGGGAAACCATGAAAACATGCTGAAACTTGATCTCCCGACTTTCTCCAGCTCCCTATTTTTTATCTTAATAATGTCTCTCTTTACTTCGTAGAAAATATTTTTCTTCTGTCTCGGTTGTTCGCCGTCATTTCCCAAATGTCTCTTTCCCCAGATCTCCTTGTTCCTACGCCTGAACTGAGCTGATGTCATTAATGGCTTGGTATAATATGCATAAAGGATCAAACATGGGAATCTCAGGTTACATGACCTGGGAAAAAGAGGAGAGAAGGGCGTAATAGTAGTAGTAGTAGAAGAAGTAGAAGTTTATAGTAGTGTGTACATTTGTTGACTGTGCAGGGGGGAAATGACACATGTATGGATTTTTGTATTGATTAAAGACTAAAATAACAATTATAATAAATGTACATGTGTTTTATGTATAAATTATGTGCTCACCGTCATGTGAAAATTAGCATCCCCATCTGTGTTCTTGGTTTATGTATTCATGTACATGTACGTCTATTAACTGTATGTGCTAAAGTGCCTTTGTGTCTCTATACACACATATGCTTTATGTGTGTGTGTGTGTGTGTGTGTGTGTGTGTGTGTGTGTGTGTGTGTGTGTGTGTGTGTGTGTGTGTGTGTTAGTGTGTGTGTCTGTGTGTGTGTGTGTGTGTGTGTGTGTGTGTGTGTGTGTGTGTGCGTGTGTATGTGTATGTTTGTATATTTGTCAGTGGGCGAAGTAGCCTCGTGAAGACCCCTTCGTGACCCCTGAGAAGCGTGTAGGCGCCGGGTTCAGTCTGGCTCTTGTCACATGATCCCCTACTGCCTCCCCTCTCCATTCACAATGGAGTATTAATCTGAGCAACACACACGCAACAACGCAACAAAACCCACACAAATGAACACTTTCTTTGTCTCCAAATGCAGTTTCAAATGATTATCTTAATTAACTACCTTATACCTAAATGTCAAAGTTTTAAACACGTGGTTAACATTTTGAAACAGTCATAGTTTAGTTAGGTTTAGACAACAAGCTATTTGGTTAGGTTTAGGAAATTGTTGTGGTTCAGGTTAAAACAAATATGTTTTTAAGTAACCTCAGTTACTTAACTTACAAGTTTACTTACATACAGAAGTTAAAAACAGAAAATAGAAAATAGGTCAGCATTTCACACAGGATTTAGACAGCTGTGCCTTGTGTTAAAGTCCTGTTTATGTTGGACCCCACAAACCACCCAGACCTCCCTATGCGTGTTTTTCGCTCTCACCTGACTTCCGCCTTCACGCATGATAACTACGTCGACCAGAGGTCGCTGCCTAAAAATAAAAGTAAATATGGGTCATAATTGTAGACTGTATAAAATGAGGACGTAGTCTCCGTGATGTCAGGCATAGGATTCTGAAGAGCCAAAATGAGAGCTCAAAGTGGGCGGAACCCGTTGGCGCTGGCTATTACCATCTTGGCAGTGCCTGCGCCGCCTGCTCCCAGCTAATCCAAAAGTGGGAAAAGAGCTGAGTAAGCTGAATGAATTTCCTGTGACCCACCTGTCACTCAAATCTGCACATCATTAATTTTGCATAGCTTTAAGCCTTAATATAATTTAAACAGTTGAGTTTTATAAGAATTTGATCCCGTACAGTTGTCGTGTACAGGGAAATTAGCTACAGAGACCAAAACAGTTTTTTGTACAAGACTGTAAACATGTTTATGTCTGCTGTAAAGCAGGGATTGACTCGCTTTTGGAGCCAGCCTCAAGTGGCCATCCGAGGCACTTCTGTGTTGGTTTCAAAACCGGAGGCTGCCGCTTGGTCGTAATAAGCTGCTTGTACAAATGACCTATGGGGTTTATTTTTGTGGGAGGACAGTCTCAGGTGTCCGGATGTGTAATTGCTGGCAACTTTCTTATATATCTGTGTAGTCTTTGTCCGCAGGCCTCACAGCACTGCAGGGGCATTTCAAAATATGTTTGGACCCTGTTGTCTTCACTCTTCACTCCTTCCTCTTTCCTCCTGTCTGTGGACTCTCCCTCTCACTGGTTTGTCATTAAGGGATTAGTGGGGTGAGCGATGGATGAGGTGGCCTGAGGTGGAGTTGCGCTTTGTGCTAATAGAGGACGTGTGCCTTCTGTCAGTCATGTCACTCCTGCTTTTCACCAACGTAAATCAAAGCCCTCTGCAAAATTTTAGTTTTCATTATTTCCCTGACTGGCTAATATAAGTTAATATACTGCTAGCTGAGTGAGCTGTAGCTGACTTCCTCTTACCTCTCTTGTCTCTCCCACGGTCGAGGCCCAGGGCCTCCAGTCTCACAGCATCCTTGGTGTGTAGGCTGACTCCAGCTCCGCTTCCTGTTATAGAAATTCACGGAACCCCCCCCCCCCCCCCCCCCCCCCAGACACACACACACACCCTCAGCGGCTCTGCGGCCATCTGTAGTTGAGTGTGTGTGTGTGTGTGTGTGTGTGTGTGTGTGTGTGTGTGTGTGTGTGTGTGTGTGTGTGTGTGTGTGTGTGTGTGTGTGTGTGTGTGTTTATGTGTGTGTGTGTTTGTGCCCACTCACACAATAGAGTCAGAACAAGAACAAGGCCGGCCAAAATGGAGAATGAGAGGTGAACGGGTGGTGTAATGTCACAGCACACATGCACAAAATATTTGGCACACACATATATTTATCAGATGTAGACCGTGAAGTGGAAGTCAGAGGTGGTAAATGCGTAAGAATATCCTAAAGCCATTTAACTTAAAGCTGCTCTCATCAATATGTTATATTCACTTTGGATCAAATGACTATGACTAATGTGAAAGTGAACATTTATAATCATTAGAGAGAGATAATTATCACCTGATCCTGCACTTCGCCTCAGCTTTTGAGCATTTTTTGTCTTTCAGCTCACTGTTGTGGGTTTGAATTTAATTGAATTATTATAATTTTTTTAATAATGTGCCAAATCATAATACATGTCTCAAGAAACTTTAAATATAGAGTAACTCTAGACCACACTCTATGATATATTCATGATTTACAGAGACCTAGCAATTCCTCCATGATCAGCAACAAGTCGCATTATCTTTAATAATAGTAATAATATTTATAGACAGTATTTATCCAGACCTCAACTTTATTGTTTTGGTTTACTCATGGTTCTCATCAACATTGTTTGCAGCAGCAGGCAGACAAAGTCAGCAACTAGCTGGTGAACAAAGGAAATATCTGGCAAGTAAGAACATTAAATATCCATTATTTATGGATGGTGGTCTACATTATCGTTTTCATTCCAATCAAGATGGCGGACCTGGCTAGATGAGTGAACGCTGGCCTGACTGGCTCCTGCTGCTCATCAGCACTTTTAAAGTTATTTGAATGTTGACTGCTCACCTTGTCGCCTAAGCTACCCGAATCCACCACAATGTGGATTCGGGTAGCAATGTGGTCTTACAGGTTATACACCTGGTCCATGCTTTCCTGGACTCTTCTTTCGCTTGCTCGCCAGCCCGTGATGGGACTGCTCCAGTACTCAGAGGTGGAGCTCCTCGAGCCTCCGCCGACTCCACTACACCTCCACCAGGACATCGCTTTCCTGCCCCGCTCGAGCTTCCGAGAGGACTCTTCGAAAACAATCAAGTAATCTGGTCCATCTCCTGTCGCTCTCCAACCATTACTGGTCGTGTTGCCAACCACAGCGTGCTAACCAGCCTAGCCCGGTCGGCTAACACAGCTGTCAGGTACGGCACCGCCACTGTCAACTTCGGTTTGCTGAACATCCGCTCACTTAAAAGCAAGGGGCATCTCTTTTTTTTAATCTCTTTAACTGAGACATGGCAACAGCCCAACGAATTTTCCCGACTCAACGACTCAACTCCTCCTGGGTTTGTTTACATCTGTCAACCCTGCTGTACCGGCCGGGGAGGAGGTCTCATGATAATTCCCCGCGATACGTGGAAAGTCTCGCTGCTGTCTGTCCCTTCCTTCAGCTCCTTCGAATCCACTGTCTTCCAACTGCCTGGACCTCCTCTTACAACTATTGCAACTGTTTACTCCCCCCCCCCCCAAACCAAATAACAAGTTTTTACAAGACTTTGCTGCTTTTCTCGCACACCTTTCCACTCTCTAACCGAACACAATATTGCTGGGAGATTTTAACATACACATTGACAATATAAACCATCCTCTTACCACAGACTTTGCATCGTGCCTTGAGAGCTCTGGATTTCAGCAGCATACTCATATTCCCACACACTCCAAAGGACACAACAAGGATTGAATATGCTGCTCTGGTGCCACCCCTTTTGACTGTGCAGCAGCTGAACTCCCCATCACCGACCACTTCTTCCTCTCATTCAACGTCGATCTCACTCTCTCCATCACTAAGTCCCCTCTTCTCATCTCCTTTGGCAATATTAAGGACATAAACACGGACTCTCTCTTCTCTAGTATTGACAATTTCATGGACATTGAAGACTTATCGACCCCTGAACAGCTGGTTTCATACTATAACACCGGACTTCAAGATATCCTCAACTCCCTCGCTCCACTATAAACCAGATCTGTCTCTTTCTCCCTCTCTGCTCCCTGGTTTACGCCTGAACTCCGGCTTATGAAAGCCAAAGGCAGGCAGCTTGAACGGCTTCACCATAAAACTGGATTGACTGTTCACAAAGAAATGTACAAAAATCATTTTCTGCACTACCAGGACTCTATTACTAAATCCAAATCAAACTATTACTCCAGCATAATCTGTACAGACCCCCTCTCCACAGTTCTGGTTAAATCCTGCCTCCCCTCTCTGGTCCCCCTCATTTCTGCCATCATCCACACCTCTCTCACGTCTGGAACTGTTCTTACATCATTCAAAACAGCTGCAATTAGCCCAATCCTGAAAAAAACCTGGTGCAGATCCTACCAACTACAATAATTTCCGTCCTATTCAGAATCTGCCCTTCATTTCCAAAATCCACCACTCCACTCTCACTTATCACTTATCAACCTGTATGAACAGTTCCAGTCTGGTTTCCGTCCCCTCCACAGTACCGAAACCGCACTTGTAAAAATCACCAATGAACTCCTCATGGCAGCTGATTCTGGTCTACTCATTATTCTCATCCTCCTCGACCTGAGTGCGGCCTTTGATACCATCAGCCACCCCACCCTCCTCAATAGATTACGTTCCATTGCCATCACCCACACTCCACTAAACTGGTTCCGATCCTACCTCTCAGGCCGCACTCAAAGCCTTCACATCCCAGCATTCCCCCTCACTTTTCATCATTTACCTTCTTCCCTTCGGCAATATTTTGCGTAAGTACAACATCAGTGTCACTGTATGCGGATGACACCCAACGCTACCTCTCCAGTAAACCCACCTCCACCCTCCCACCCTCATCCCTTGCTGACTGCCTAACAATTTTCTCACAGGTCAAGAGTCTGGGTGTCATCCTCGACAGTACTCTATCTTTTCAGTCTCATATCAATAACATTACTCGGTCTGCTTATTTTCACCTACGCAACATCACATTACCCCCCATACCACTTCTATTCTCGTTCATAGCCTTGTCACTTCTGGCCTCGATTACTGCAATTCTCTCCTCTCCGGTGTCACTCACAAATCCGCTCCATAAACTCCAGTTAGTCCCGAACTCAGCTGCCCGCATCATCACAAGGACCCCATCCATCCACCACATCACCCCCGTCCTACAACAGCTCCACTGGCTCCCAATGAAGTTACGCATTGAATTCAAAATCCTCCTCTTAGCATTTAAGTCCATCCACAGTCTCGTCAGTTAAGGATGTTTAAGATATTATTCAAGTATAAGTGGAATTATACAGTACTGCAGGAAAGAGTCCTAAAATCTGGGAAAGAGTTAGCATCTTTGCACCTCCGATTCCCTCGTCTTGACAATGGGTTTTTAGTTAGATGCCTGAAATAAGGTACGTGTCTTTTTCCTGCAATAATCCAAAAGCCAATGGAAAATCTAGTTGTGTTGAGTGGAAAGTAAAATTATACAGGTAGGTGTTTTGAAAGCTGCTGGCTAACAATTGAGGTCACTTTGAAAGGGCTACTTGTATCCTCACTGTAGCTATTTTAATGTGAATACATCTCTCTGCTCTCAAATAATGACAAATGATTTTAAAGTTTTAGTAGAGACTTTCTTATAAGGAAAGGAAAAGCAGGTTTACAGTTCTATCTGTGGCACTCACGGTCATGCAGGTGTAATAGGAGTACAGCACTGCACAAGGTGTAATTTATAGGCGGAGATGAGTAGCGAAGCTAAGTAGGGTGAGGTTTCAGAGCATGGACTAATAACCTCACAGTGTCACTCAATCCACAGCCATTGTGCTGGAGCTTCTTGGCTGCGTTGTCACAGCAATCTGAGCAGCATTGTCCTCATATGTGGCCCGAGGCAGTGGTTCATGAAGGAAGTATTTTCTTAAATGACAATAAAAAGCACAATAAGATGGTGTAAGTGAGCGCTTTGATCATGTTTATTTCGCAAAAGATCCAGTTTAGAGGAGACGGGCAGATTCACTTACGCTATGTGCACTTGAGTTCCAACAGGATGACTGTGTGAAAATCTCAGAATGAATATCTGTGTTCACATGATATTTATGTGGATGTAATTCATACCAGCGCCTCTGTTTCTATGAATTTTACTTAAAACACAGCAGTGGAAATGTTGTCCTGTCAGTGTTTGACATTGGGTGCTGTGTGTGGGATTGCCTGGACTTATAAAGGTCAAAGTCTTAAGCTCAGACTGATGTAACTGACTGAGCATGGACCCAGACTGACTCCGGGACCTCACAACCGCCGAGGTCTGTCCGCTACACAGTAAAAACATTGTACTAAAACCAGTCTCTAACCCCCCATCCGTCTCTGGTCGTGGTGGGGCGGCACAGCGAGGAGGGAGGCTGCTCGTATGCTATCTAACTCGCTCATCAGCAGGTCAGGAGAACAAATCCGAAGAAGGACTTTAATGGAGAGGAATGTGGAAAGGCTTCAGTTGGACTGAGAGCTGGGTATACTGCGGAATAGAGAGATATTTTTATGTTCCAGTCTACTACCAAATCAAACACCTTTGCTCCCACTCCACCCCATCTCAGAGAAATTACATCTATCACCACTAATTTACAAGTACAGTATATTTTGAGAGAAAAATAAGGCTAATATTTATCAAAATTAGGAGGTTTGTTTAAATGAAACTGCAAATGTTTCTACAAAATATTCACTGACAACCAATTTTATTTAAATCGTCCTATCTGCTCTTGCAATATATCGCCTTGCAGCAATGATTTAGATTTTTCATGGTAATTTTTAGACACAGACAGCACTCAGTTAAGTTGAGAGAAAGATCGTGTGTGTCTACTACGTCAAAGTCCTGCACTTTTTTACAACCACCACTAAAAAAGTAGCACATACATAGAGCATAGGTAACTCAAAACTAACATGTCAACTAAAAAAAGTTGTTTTTTTTCTCAAAACAAGTTGCTTTTATGTGATTTGTGTCACTAATCTGAGCTGTGATGGGACCTTTTCTGGATAATAGCAATAACTCAAATTAAATTTATCGAGAACATACTTTTTACAACTGTCATTTGTTTTACGCCAATAGAACTCAATAACAGACAAAATTACAATGCGGAATAGGGCCATTGTACTTGTAAAAAATAATTAAAAGGAATATCTATAATTGTATATAATTTTATATTTTTTTATAATTTATATATATTAAGTTTAATTTTAAAACTTTAATCATGTAAAATAATCTCTAATATTACCCCCCTCCTGGGGCTTTGTAATTATCATTATTATTTTATTACAATGGCCCTAATATGCCTTTGTACAAAATTACTTGTTTGGATGTAGATTTTTCAGTACACGAGATTAGATCACAGATGTCTATGCATGTAGGTGTCTGTGTATGAGCGAGTGGCTGGTTAATGGGGTTAAACTGTTTAGGAAATGCACATTGTCTACGGGCTCATTGAGTTGTCGCAGCTGCAAATGCCTGCAGTGATTTCTGCCCGTGCTAAATGGCTCTTCTGCATTTGACAAAACAGCCTCATTATATCAGGGCTGTATAAAGGACAATGCAACAGGGTGTTGTGGCCGCCTCAACAATAGCAGTGAAATTAAAGATGTGAAAAAGCTGTTGGAGGCCGAGTGGAAATGGTTACAGAGGGTTTGTGGTGGGATGGTGCAGGAGGTGGAGAAGGAGGAGGGAGGTCTGCTGGGTTATATACAGCACTCGAGCAGCAGAAGCAGAAGCTACAGGTGAGGTGGATCAATGTCTGTCACTCTTTTTTCTTTTTTTACTTCTCTATTTCTATCAGTGCTCACATCCATGTCTCCAGTTTCTCTTGGCCCGATTTCCAGCTCTTGCCCCACCTAAGTGTGTGAAAGTTGTGTTGTGGGGTGCATTTCCTTGCTCATATGAGATCGCCGTTATGTTTTTTGATTATAAAACATGAAAGAAAAATAATAATTCTTAATAAAAGACTATAAATAAGCATGATAGATTAGTCCATGGGTGGGGAAAGGGTTAAAGAGGCACACCACACAAATTATAAAAAAAGAGGAGGAAAGCAATAAAAAAGAGAGGAAATGAAAAGCAGCTTGATGGTGGAGGGTGATAGGGGATGCACTCGTCAAAAAGGCAATCTGCTCAAATTAAAGAAGAAGAAGAAGAGTTGTGAGAAGAAAGAAAGATGTCAGGGACAAGATAGAGATAGCAGCTACACATGTCACATCGGGATACCTTTGTAATCAAAGTCTTATGAGGAAGAATCAAAAGTTTATGGATTTGTGTGTGTGTGTGTGTGTCTGTGTGTGTGTGTGTGTATGTGTGTGTGTGTGTGTGTGTGTGTGTGTGTGTGTGTGTGTGTGTGTGTGTGTGTGTGTGTGTGTGTGTGTGTGTGTGTGTGTGTGTGTGTGTGTGTGTGTGTGTGTGTGTGTGTGTGTGTGTGTGTGTGTGTGTGTTCGACTTGACATATTTAACTCATTAACAGTTTTGACTGCAGTAAATTTCCAGTGCATTGAGATATCGGAGCTGTGATCTGCCTGGGAGAAGTGAGTGCTGTAAGAAATCGCAGAAGTTGCAACATATGAGCTGTGGCTGAGTTCAGTTCTGATTCTCTGGTGCTGTTCGGCTCTGCTCCAGAAACCCTGATCACTTAAGTCAACAAACACAAACCCTAACACACTCTTCTTTCTTCTACAAACTCGCTAGTATTCCTCTCAGAGCTTCCCTTGGTCATCCGTCATCACGTCACGTCTTCCCTTTTCCGGTTATTTTATTGTTATTTTGTGTAAAGCTGGTGGTATGTTTCTCTTTACGTCTTGTTCCCTCTTTCTGCATGTTTCTCTTCAGTAATTTGGTCACCAGCCAAAGAAGGGGCCACTGCTCTGAGCTGTTGTATTCTCTGCAGGTCACTGGAAGGTCAGCTGTAAGGCAACATTAACACCAGAGACACTTGGCCTCCAGCATAAACCTCTAACAATGATTAGCTCCACTCTATCCCTGCTTACATGGACATAAATAACCTGTTCATTGGGCTTATCCCAGTTATTATCAAAATTTCTGTGACTCTCGGTTGTCTATAACAGCCTGTAGACTGATTTCGACGGAAAGGTTTTGGGACGGATTTTTCATGAAACTCCTAAGAATTTGAAATTTTGCTAGCTCCCAAGTCCCTCGCCTCTTTTCAGCCACAGTCAATAGTGGTAAGTAAATGGAGTCCGCTAACATCAACGAATGAACTGGCCACACGCTGTTCTTCCTTGCGGTCCAGAGATGGATGGATGGTTGGCTGCTAACCTGTATAGGCAGCAATTAGTTTGCTGCTCCGGTGAGGAGTCGGGGATCAGATGCCAGGTGCTGCAATTTAGTCCACAGGCTGCAAGCTGCTGCAGAGTGTGTGTGTGTTGCGAAGGCACACCATGTATTGACTCAGTGTTGTGGTGTTATAACCAAACCCATTCCCCCACAGCTGATAAAATTCCCGGAGGAAACACTAACATGTTAAATACAATGTCGATTTAGCTGGATAATGTTAGCTTGCCTACCAATGTGGACAAATTGCTAGCTAACTGACGTAGCAAAATACTGTCTTGAGTGGATAACGCCAGCTAATTTAACTCCTGTTGCAGATCTGATTGGCTTGCTGTTTGCAAATTACCTTATCAGCTTACGTTACAGAGCAAACACTGCCAGATCCATGCAGCGTAGCTACGTTACAGCTACCTGGCTAATGTTAGCTTGTTTGGGGAGCGTATGTTCCACGGGTCCTATGTTCCCTGCTTTGTATGTGACCAGGGAACATAGGATCCTTATTTTGAAAAAAGGCCTGATGTTCCCCGCTGGTCACAGAACGGGTCCTATGTTCCCCGGTCTGTTACCTTTTCCACAGTCGGTGCCAAATTCCCTAGCAAATAGGCTTATGAAGACCCTAATACTACCCCCTAACCCTGACCCTAATCGGTAACCTCTAACCCTAACAAAATGCCAGATTAAATCAGCGAAGGCATAGGATCATGCAACCAAGAACATAGGGATGACCCCCTTGTATGCTAATGTTAGCTCAACGAAACCTAAGCTGGCTGTGGCTTGGCTGCACGATATAAATCTGCCACCGGTTGCTTTGTGGCATTAACTGATGGAGTGATTTGCAGACAGCAAGCTAGCCTTATTCTAAATATGATTTTACAGGATTATACATGATGCCAGTCAATTATGTGCAGTGTCCACTAACGGCCACCGGTGTTTTGTTTTTTCAAGTTTTCTGAAAATTACTCAGAGAACCTTTCAGATAGAAAAGTTTTGGTTTTTATAAAAGCAAAATTTGAAAAGTGCAATGGAAACATACTTGAATATATCCTGGCATATATTAAACTATAGTGTAAACAAATAAATACATGAAAAAAGTCACCATGTTTTCAATATTATTCATTTCAGATTTGACTGCTCTTTCTTTTATGACATCATCTTGTGGTGTCCTCTTCTTCTGTGATTGTTCAATGGCTCCTGATTTGAGGATTAGTGCCATCAGCTGTTTATCTCGTATAGAAACATGCATCCACATATCCTTTCGCCAATTCTCTGGCATTTATTTTAAATTAGGCCTAAATTTGGATGCAAACTTGAGTAGAACAGGTGTGCTTTTGCTTTCTGACATGGTCTCATATCCCATCATTCAGAGTTTGTTTCAAGTTAATCCTGGTGTTTGGACATACAGTATATGGGCCAGCTTAGTTGCAATGTACCTGAGATGTTTTGTCTCTCCTTCGTTCTTTCCTACCCTACCGGCCTAGATACCCGCCACTCAGATTTCCTGAGGGCTGAGCTCTGGGCTGTTTGTCAACTGTGTTATAAGATAGTGGGGCCCGGACGCCCAGTCCCAGGGGCCCTAACACACAGGACATTCGCCTAATGCCTACAGTGTAGCTCCGTGGGGCAGATGTATTTCTCCCTCCCTCTCTCCTGAACCCTCCCTCCTTCTTTCATTGGTGCAACCGGCAGAAGAAAAGAGTTGATTGTTTGGAGACAAGAGGGATGAATTTGTCTGCCTCATACAGGAGAAGAAAGGCCTTTTGAAAGGAACTTGTCAGTGGTTGTGGATCGGGTGGTTGGAGGGTGTCCCACTTTTTAGAGAGAATGCACTGTGTGTCAGCATGTTCTACCTTTTCTGCAGAGCCCGGTCTCTGGTCAGAGTGTGTGTGCCTGTACCGTGTGTGCATGAGTGTGCTGGTGTGCAAACTTTGTGTCTCTGGTGTGCATTGCTGGCCCAGCATGGTTACTTGAGGATACATGTGCCCAGGTTGCTCCTTCTTATCATAATTGATTCTCGTAATTGTTTCCTGTAAGTCTTCCCTTTCCTGTTTTGTTTTGTTGTTCCTGTTAAGAGGAGGCTTTATCTCACTTTGTAGTGTCTAAATTGGGATATCAACTATTTTAAGGGTTCTCTGTGCCTTGGTGGAAACTGGATTTCTGCAGTACATCTCCATGTCTACACTCATGATGAGACTCATTGAGAGTATGTCACTGTGTCTCTGCGGACATGAAAGATTTGTCAGTGATGTGTTGTTTGTTTCTCCTCTGGGACGCAGCAGATTCAATCATCTATTCTGAGCGTCACTCTCTTTTCCTTCCCTCTTACTGTTTTTGTGCATGTTGGTCCTCTTGAGATCCCAGCAGAGACAACAACATTTGTTTATCAAACCCAGATCTCACTGAAGCGCGTCCCAGTTTGCAGAGGAGTCCCAGTGGTGCAGATTGGACACATCTCATGTTGCCCAGTCCTCCGAGAGTGTAGTGTGGGACCGTGTGGTTGAAAATGAAATGATTACATCACAGTTTTATTTCTCTCTTGGTTACCCAGGGGACAAGTGTGTAAAGACCGTGGATTTTGTTTTAGTAATCAGGGTCATGTCGTCTACGTGGTGCAATACTCCTTGATATACAATACAGCAACCTTTTTTCCGAGGACAAGTAGAAGTTGTTTGTTTTTTTTTGCCCAAAAAAATAAATTCAATTTCTAGTTACTACCTTCCTTAGAGTTTCAAGTTACAGATACATTCAGCCCTTCAAGATCAAACAATATCATAAACTTGAGCGCACAGCGTTTATATAAAGTGTTACTCGCTAACAGTTGTGTAGTATGATTAGTTGCATGTAAAGTTAAGGGTTGCAAAAAAGGAATGACAGTTTTATTTGTCACTACATGACCAAAAAGCTACCGATGCATACTTCTATGTACTGACATAGAAGATTTATTTAAAAAAAAAAAGGAACAAACCTACGTGTGTCTTCAACAGTCCACAGGTAGAGACTGCACACACACTTTTTTCCTCTTATGTCATTACAATCAACTTCTGCAAATTCTCCTAATGATCTTTATTACTTTCTACACATTATGATTGGACAAAAAATATATCAATTTCACGGATCACTCATAATCACCTATATAATTAATTCTACATTTAAAGCAGCTCATAGATCACCAGGGCTTCGTACAACTCTGAAAAATGGATGATTATCAAAACTGATTTTTTCAATGTCTACGGGGCAATTTATCAGTATTTCACAGTTGTCCTTTTTGTGCAAAAATTGTGACACATCACTGCCCTCCCAAAACCTTTGACATGATTCAATCACTGCTTTTGACAAGATGAATAACGTGACAGTCTGCTTTAAAACAGATTTATTACTCATTTAAAGTGAGACCTTCATCACACAACCATCAAGAAGAAAATAATTAGTTTATCAAAACACTTTCACTTGGGAATTTGGGGTCCTGACAAAATCACTGCTGTGATTTACAGGGAAAACAAGGAACTTGTGTCTGATCCTGTTTTCACCTCTTCCTACTCTAGTTCAGTAGATGCTCTTCAGAGGATCCAACATAATACGCATGAGTTGTTTTCTCCCACTTTCATTATAAGGGCTCTGAGCTGGTTACAGTTCTGCTCCTTCATCCTTTCATCTCTTTTATCACCATCTCTCTGCTAACTCCATCCTCTGAAGTCACTTCTGGCCTTGTTCTCGATTCATTTAATTGAGTTTGGTAGAAAAACAAACGGTCTAAGAAGGGGGCGCTCGTGCAAAGGTCTGAGTCATAAAATCTCACTGGTGATTTAGGGTGCCCACCCAGTCCTCAAGCTCCCTTTCCGAAAAGGTCCTCACAGAGGTTCACTTCGAAAAGACTTGGCTGCTTTTTATCTCCTCTTTATGGGAAAAAATATTTTCGGTGAGGACATTTTAAAAGGTTCTGTGAATAAGTCTGAGTGTGATGCAAGAGGGCCTGAAAGTAAGTGCTTCTAGGGTGAAAGGTCAGGAAAATCTTGAGAGGAGTCTGCGTACTGCACTTGGGTTGACCCTTATCTGTGTGTCATCTCAAGGCTCACTGCTGTAGCCTCGGGGCAGAGATGAACGTTGGCTGAGGAAACTGAGGAACTTAAATCTGCATCACAGGACGTGACTGAAATCATTTTTACATGTTTTTACCTCATTTACTAATCGACTCTTTTTTTATTATAAAGCAGGAAGGGGTACTATATAAATACTGTGAAAGGATCAAAACACAGAGCGAGAGAAAAGCACAAAACTCATAATGAGAAACTGTGCCTTTAAACAGGCTCTCAGGCCTTCTGTGCTGTTGTGATGTCACAGCTATACAACATATAGGTAGAAAGTGCTGCTAAAGAACAGTTGCAGTTATTGCTCGACTCTAAATACACAACGAAAGGCGAAAGACCTGGAAAATGCTGATCAATCAGAGCAGACTGGGCTTTTTCAGGAGGGGAGCTTAAAGAGAAAGGCGATAAAACAGAGCATTGACAACATTCACAGGCCTTAAACCTGCTTGAAATATGTAATATTTCACAGTGAATATAACTGCACTGCCAGACAACAATGACAACTTTGACCTCAAAAGAGTTGTGTGTTCAATGTTTAACTACTTATTTCAAGCTAGTTTTTAGGTTAATTTTCATAATTTAGAGCAATGAATGTAATTGCCTGGAGGGAAATCACATTCAAAACTCTTAAAGATGTGGAACATGGTTAGCTGTGATGTAAGAACAGACACTATTTATAGTAAAAAGGCTCATGTGTAATAGTAAACGTCTCATATCCCTGTAAGAATGGCATCATGTAACAGATGAGAGAAGATATAGAGAAGGTCAGTTTCATAAGAGTATTATCCAATGTGCAGATGCAACTGGTTAAATAATTGTGGGAGCATATTGCTCAACCTGCTCAATTTCTGTCAACAGCACTAATCTCCACTGCTCAGTGAAGTAAGCTGTGATTATATTAGAAAGTGGTGGGTGAACGGAAAAGGTTGTCCTGAAAGGAGAGGATAGCAATGACTTATTATGCAGCTAAGGAGGTTTGATGAGCCCCTCTATGACCGGGCCAGACAATAACTATTCTTGAATTATTATTTTTTAATTCCCATAATCCCTCCAGAAGGCAAATAAGGTTTCTCAGTCATCACTTTTACTTTTATATAGTTTATTTATTATCAACAGTATGCAATGGCCACCAGATTTTCAGCTGACAGATACCAGATAGTAAGCATGGATTTGCTGACTCTGGCAGGATGGTAGAAGAGTTGATCAAAAGTCATGATGTAGAGGCTAATAGAAAGTTGTACTATACATTGTGTTTCCCCCTCGTCCTCACGTTGACATTTACGCCGCCTGAAGGTAAAATGGCTTATACCCCAAAAACTGTTAAAGGAATAGTCCGACATTTTGGGGCAATGCGTTTTAATGCTTTATTGCAGAGATTTAGATTTTTTTTAAATGATACCACTCTTGTGTCTGTATGGTTAATCTGAAGGCACATCCAGCAGCCAGTCTGCTGGCTAAGCTTAGCATATAGACTGTAAACAGCTAGCAAGAAGCTTTCCAAAGTTAACAACAACCAAACAGAATTCAAAAGCAGACTGCAACAGTTATTCTTAGGCAACTAAAGGTGATGTTAAGGTTAGGCATCACAAAAATGTTTTGATTTAGCTGGACACAAACACCGGTCCACCGGGTGAAAGTCCTGCTTCCCTACGCAGAATTTAGCACAGTTTAGGAGTGTTATACAAGGTTGCCTCGTTTCCTTCTTTGCTCTGTACTTAATTTCTACTGTAATAAATATGTGGATTATATACAGCATTATAGCGCATTACTTTTTGTAGTCATATGTACGAGCAGAATGAGAACAGCCTATATCAGCACCTCCTGTATAAGCTTCAACCACACAAATTACAATATCTGAACACGAAGCCTTCTGGTTTTACGAAGCTTTATGTTTTGGACTATATGTCGGCCTGGTGCAGTAACTTCTGGGACTCCAGGAAATTAGTGGAAGGACGTTATAGGTTGGTTGTTGGCTTTTATTACTTTTGGGCAGATCCCCGCTAGACGTTTCCCCCTTTTCCAGTCTTTATGCTAAGCTAAGCTAAGCTAAGCAGCTGCAGGCTGAAGCGTCATATTTACTGTACAAAAATGAAAGTGGTATTGATCTTCTCATCTCACAAGAAAGCGTATTTCTAAAAATGTATCTATTGAATAATAAGGATGCATAGAAAGCTACAAAGCATTTGATGCACAGAAGATAAATCTAAGATAGTTACAATGATACAAAGAAACAAACACTAGTTACTTGCATTGCAGCTTTGATTGTATTAAATAAATATCTAATGGTGCGTTCATGAAGACGGTCATTTGTATCTGTTAAGTGTGGTACCTTGTCCCAGCATCGAGAACAGCCCAATTAGCCAAATCAAAGCCAAATCTGCATCTGTTCTTATTATGAGGACTTACATATATGATATTGAATAGAAGGAGCAAATGGGATAATGAACTTATTCTCTTTATTTCTTACGAGTATAAATGTTGACCAGCTCAAAGAAAGCGCTTCAGCTAAAAATATATTCATAACTGCGATAACACTATCCATACTGGAATCAGGTGATATAGTAAAAGAAAAAAAGGCAGTGAAAATAAATTATCTTAATAACAATAATAATTATAATAACAATAATTATAATAAACAGTGTCAAATTAGGATTTATAAACCTTTTTTGTTTGCTTTCTTTCTTTTGTGAAAATTCCTTTAAAATTGTCCGTAAGCAAAAAAAAAAAAAAATCCAGCATATTTTCATTTGATGTTGTGAAGGGAATTTCCATTGCCAGGACGTCCCCTTCGGTCTCACACATATACAATATTCACAGTTACTATAAACCTGTTCGGCACATACACAGCCACACTGCAGTCAGTCAGGCTGCCAGCGGGTACAAAATTTACGAGGTGCAATGACATTTTTGTGTTTACATGGGGGTGCCTCTCTGTCTTCCTCCATCAAAATAGGTACCTATAGATAAGGAGTAAATAGGTAATTTCCTCCCACAATATATCTGTTCTCCAACATAGCATTGGCTTAATTGTTCAAGAGACAATCAAGATGAAGACACGCAAACTGCATGTCTGTAACATTGTACACCTGTCCTATAGTTAGACCCTCATCCCCGTTCACACAACCATCTCAGGTTCACAAAACGTTCTTATATGTTAACCCGTCTCCTCACGCTCTCAGCCCATGGCCGTCACCATGTTGTGGTGCGGGTGCCCAAAGGAAGGGTGTATTGGGGTAGGCGTGGGAAGCATGTGTCCAGCGTGGCCGAAGTGCGGCAAGTGGCCCATGGACATGTGTCCGGCCAGAGAGCTGAAGGGAGAGCTCTTGTCATGCAGACTTTTGGAGAACTCCTCGTAGCTGTCGCAACCCCGCTTGCCTTTTTTGGATTTGTTGGACATTTTTCGGTTGCGTGTCTGTATTCCCTCCTTTTTCATGGTCAGTGGCCGGTTCACCTGTGTAGAGAGGGAGAAGCGAGGAGGTGAGTGACCTGGTTAAGGTTTGGAGGGTAAGTTTAAAACGAGAAATTTTATGAATATTTAATCAAATATATTTTTAAACATGGATTATTCTTTTTTAAGTTTGGTATGTCCTTAAAGGGTAAAGAAATAGTCTATATTTTCATAAAAAAGGCAAAATAATTTCCTAAAACAGCTGGGCACTGTGAACGTTACACAAAATATATAGTAAACTTGTCCGGGACTATTTTCGACTGTGGATTAATACACATTTGGTGCTCTAGTAAGTATATCTGTCACCAGAATGGTGGAAGTGTGTGGCTCATGGGTTTAAATATTTTTTGGACAATGGAGGTCTGAGGCACAAAAAAATAAGCTATATCAGGCTTTGGCTACACCAATAATGTATGTTCGGCAGAATTCATATATGATTTCTCGACATTAAGAAAAACATCAGATTCATCCTTTAAAAATATGCATCCCTAGTACCTATTATCTATTTTGATGCTTTCAATCTTAATGCAATTCATATGGAGCCTTGTGGCGGACCCACTCAACAACAGTCCCACCATTGTGACTCTCAAGGGGATTACGCCTACCATGGAAACAATAAAGGACAAAGAAAGAAAACACCAACGAGTCCAACAGTTTCTGAGAGTAAAGCAGCCCCCCCCCCTCTCTCTCCCTGTCTCTCTCTCTCTCTCCCCCCCCCCCCCCCCCTCTCTCTTTCTCTGCCTCTCTTATCCCTCAACAATTACTGTGACCTGCCTGCCTACTTCCCGTCTACTTGACCCTGTCGGGCCCAACTTAGTGATCAGCAGTCAAAGACTTACATTATGCAGTTTATAGTACAGGCCGCAGGCATTGCACACGGGGTCTCCATTTGCGTTGCGCCGCCAGAGTGTGGTGGTGGTCGTCTGACAGTTAGCACAACAGGTGCCTGCTCGTCTGGCAGCAGACTGTGGAAAGATATTAGGCTTTAATTAGAGCTCAACAGCACAAGCAGACACAGCAGGGGTCGGTTTAGTTATACATTTAAGAATGTATTTCAATATGTACAATGTAGGAGATTTGACTTAAACTGTTTGATGACATTAAGTCCACAACTAGCGGTTGCACATATTATTTAATATATTAATTGTTTGGCTTATAAAAACCTCAGCATATTGCGAAAAATGCCCATCCCAAGATCTCGGAGGCCATGTGACATTTTCAAATGTCTTGTTTTGTCAGACCACCAGTCCAAAAACCAAAGATGTCCAATTTACGAAAATCGGAAAACATTCCCCGTTGAGAGGCTGGAACCAGTAAATCTCTGTAATTTTCAATGATTAAAACATAATTGTTGCCAATTAATTTTCTATCGAGTGACAAATTGTTTAATCGACTCAATGTTCCAGCTCTCGTTGACATGGTGGACATTTGTCTGTGGGAGTTTTTCATCAGTATTTTGACAGCAGATTTCCAATGAAAGTATACAAACAAGATAACTCACATATATGCATGTTACCTTGATACAGTTTGTTGTTACAAATGCTGGATTCACAAAGCTCATACGGTAGCCTACTATTTTTCACCTGATGAGTGAGGAGCCCTAACAGCCAGAGAGGCTTCACCCCAGAGTATTTCACGCTTTTAACTGAGCTCTTTTTCCAGGAAATAAATACATCAATCTGCACAGTCAAAAGTCCTAATGAGTGTACTGTCTAACAATGCATGAAATCATTTTAGTCATGTATATAATCATCATCCCAATGATTTTTTCCCTTGTTCTTCCATAAATACTTTGAAAATCAAGTGGGTGTCCTGTGAGGTCAATCATCAGTTTCCATAACTTTCCCAGTGCTCTTTTTTTAAAAAGGTTCACAGGGCTGTTGGCTACTTTCTCTGCTATAGACAGAGAGCTTGACCACTATGAAATGAGGTGTGAGCCTAAAGTTAGGAGGCCGCAGGAGGAAACAGGCGCTGGTCCCGCTGCTTTATCTGGATCGGTCAGATATCCGGATAGGAAACAACTGGAAGCTGCTGAACACAAGACGCTCTGGGGCATTGCGAGCTCCGACCGAGCCATACGGGAACCAGGCCTGATATATGGCAGTATTATATGCTATTATAGCTAACTGACGCTGAAATAAGACGCTCATATATTATGTGTGAAGCAGACAGCTGTTTGCATACGTGGTCTGCAGGTCAGTATCTAGTAGATTCAGACCCGTTTGTCGCATTGAGACTCGCATCCGCCGGCATTCGTCAACAAACAGACTCATCAGGTGAATAATATTTTTTTCTGATCGATAATAGCTGACTCTAAATTATAATCGCTATGTTCGCAAAAGATTATCTTTGGCGATTAGTTTTACTACTTTGATAAACGGTAGCCTTTTATCAATGTATCTGTTTTTCCTTCACTGAGTCTGAAGTTGCGCACTTCTGTCGTGCGTTTGCGTATTTTATAACAAAAGGCTGTTTTTTTTTAAGAACAACTTTTGTGTCTGTTGTCTCGTTTTTTTCAAAGTCGATTCTCTTCAAAATAAAAACATTTCCATAATTCCTGAAAGTCTGACTGCCTGCCACACTGTTAATTAGACTATTCTGCTGGTTTAATGAGCAGTGTCTGTTGACTCTGCAGATACTGTCTTCGTTTCATAGCTGCCTCCTGGTGCTTCACACAACTACAAACACAACCGCTGTGAATACACTGAGGCTGCACATTTTTATTGCTTTACTCCCAGATTATTATGATAAGGAATACTTATTTTATGTCAATCTTTTTTCCTGCCAAAGTCCAAAAAAGTAAATAAAGTCATTTTAAAGAGCTTGTAGCAGACCTTATGATTGGGTTTTAAGTATTTAAATAAAACTGAATTTTGCCCTTTAACATTTTGCCCCCCCTAACCTGTTATTGCATTTGTAAACAGTGGTTTTACAGTTTTAAAGTTCTTCGTAGGATGACTGGGACATGAAGTGAGGCTGCACTGTGCTTTATTTGTTTATTTTAATATATCTCCTAAATGTTAACTTTTTATAGCTATAAATCTCTTTCAATCTTTTTGGCGATGGATTTTCACACAATGCACTTTGCATTTTAGTGACTTGTTATAGTTTAAGAATAAGGAGAATTATTTAAACCTAAAAATCAGCATTTAATCCTTTAGTTTATTTGAAAAATCACCAAATTTGAAGACACGTGGTTTTCACTGGACAAACCCTTACTTTAAACACAATCTACAAATAAATAAATAAAACCTGAACACAGAAGCCTTATGAGCCATAAACTGTCAGCGAGGACCTGTGGTTTTTTGAAGGATCAGGTGCTGGCCCTGCTATCAATGACAGTATCAGAAGTAGCAGTAATAATGATAAGAGAAACAACACAGACAGTCCACTCTGGTAACAGCCGGCCATGAAGGAGCAAGAAGTGAGCGAGAAACACAATCCCTGGAAACTGATTGGGAAAATATAACTTTCCTGGAATTGTATACCTTCTTCCCCTCTCCCTCCAACATACACTCTTTTTATTTACTGCCTTCATCACACACACACACACACACACACACACACACACACACACACACACACACACACACACACACAGCTCCTCTGTCATACTGATGGGACTCACCAGCCTGCGTTTGGGTTTGATGAGTGGTCTGTTCTGGCCGTTCATCTTGTGGTAAAGTCCGCAGGCGTTGCACAGGTAGTGTCCGGTGCTGTCACGTCTCCACAGAGGTGTAGATGTGGCTCCGCAGTTCACACACTCACGGCCCTCTGAAGAAGAAAACACAGAGATGTTTGTGAAATCAAATTTGATACCTGGCTAGAATCCAAATGCCCCATGCTCTTCTTTTAGATAAATATTACGATTGTGTGTATTTTTACTATATTCATCATCTTTTCAGGAATTACTTTTTTATGTACTTTTGTGAATAATTATGTGTGCACCCATGATCATTTGTGCAGGAATCAGATTGAGCAATGCATTTCCACGAACAACACCTTCAGCTATGAAGTACACAATGTGTTTAACTTTCTTATCCACTGACTCTTTTGTTTGTGAGAGTAAAGACAAAGAAACAGTAGAGTACTGGCATATAAAGTGACTCTGTTACAACAGTGCATTACCAGAAGCACAAATATTGAGAAAGTTGAACAAAAGTTTGCTGTATAACATGAGCAAATATATGCTTCACTTATACAAAATATATGTCCTGTAGCAAATAAATGTTGAGCTGAATGCATTTTACCCTTTAAACAACAACCATTAAAGACAAAAAAATGATTTAGGACAATACTTTTAGAAAATATTTTTACTTAATAACAGCAAATGAAAGACACATAACATGTAATTATAATGAAGGCATACACTACATTTTGCAGCCAGTACATCAGCTCTTATTTGATAAAACACAAGTTATTCATAGTGAGTTTAGGTTACCCTGCACTATCTCCCTGTTAAGCTGATTCTCCTGCTCTGTTATCAAATAACAATCAGGACAATGCATTAATGTCTTATGTAACAGAGAAGCCTAAATACTGAGGTTGTTGTCTCTGTGCGCCTGCGGATCTTCCTTTCACACCTCTGGTCTGGTTCCAGTTCACTGTTCTGCTGCAGCCAGCTCAGGCGTAATTACAGAGTCAGGCTTAACAAAAAAGGATTACCAAAGTCGCTCTGTGTTGGAGGACTGTCAAGTGCAGGCTTTGGCATCTGCAAGCATTTATTGAAAAATAATATTACCATTGTTATTATTATACTATTTTCAGAATTATAAAGAAGCATGATGGGGCTCAAATCACAGCCTGCACATTACAACAGGCTGGTGGATAAATCAGAAGAAATAAATCAGGTTACATTTTGGAATATTTTAAATGGTTCAGGATCGTATCATTTTTAACAGTAAATGGTTCAATAAAGCAAGAGAGTATCATTCATGACATGTCATTATTGGTAGACGTTAATTTGAATAATTTACATTTTATTGTCTTTATTTTTTAGGCTTATTAAAAATGTGTGATGTGTGATGTGTGATAATAATCTTAGATCTGCTTAAGATGCATAGACCACTTCATTTCTAATAGAGGGTTTAATTGCGTGTGTTTGTGTGTGGACATCATGTAACAAGATAATGGAATAATCTCCTTATTTGCAGAGAATGTGACATATAAAAACAAACCGATGCAGAGCTGCACTTAAGGTCCATGAACTCATCTTTGTACCACAGAGACACCGTGCACAGTAGAGTATCTCTGGATATTTCAGAGATGCATTCAGTTACTTATATTTGAGTAACTGAGAGTTTAGTTTAATTACCGCTGACTCGCTATAGAGCAGCAGATGATAAGATTGTTATATAAACTCACAGACCGCATTCAAGTCTAAATACTGTCTGAACATTTTCTGATTATTTTAAATTTTGGGATTAGTCTGTTATGTTTTTGCAGTGGACTCACCGGTGCAGGACCGTGTCTTGCCTTTGTTCCTGGAGCTGAAGCCGGGTGACGCTCCCAGCAGGCTGCCCGGGTGAAACAGGCTGCTGCCGTACTCGTGTGCCGGGAGAGAGTAGGTGGGATATGTCGGTATGGGATGGTGGGTGGAGGGGGTCTGAGCGCTCATGGAGGCCAGGCTGCTCCTCAGCGGACTGCAGCCCTCCATCTTCATCCCCTCCGATAAGGACACTTGGTAGGATTTGATAGATTCCTTCTCGTCCAGGGTGGCGGAGGGAGACGCGGCCCCCGGGTCCGGGGATACGTCCTTTGGTGGCGTAGGGGGGAAAGTGTACAGATGCGGACTGGAGTGGGACGGCGGCGTAAGCGATGATGCAGAGACCGTGTTTGAGTTGCTGCTGCAAGGGTAGACCGCAGAGAGGCCGCCGGGGGACGCGGAGCCATGGTGGTGCAGGCTCGGCTTGCTGAAGGGGCTGACGGCCCAGGCGTTGTGATGGTGAGCCGACAGGGCCGCTTTCCCTCCGTCCAGCCATGAAATCCCGGGGCTGTGGATGAGATGAGGCCTGCAGACCTGAGATCCCGTCAGACGAGCTGAGAAATAACACAAAACCAGACTTTTTAATTATACATGACGATGCAGGCTGTTCCAGCATTTAGAGACACAGGATGGTGTTTCTGTGGATGCAAAAATAACCAAGACTTGTTGATTCACTGGACACACTGGCCTGATTTAAACTTAAATAAAGTAACATGAATTACCAAACATAGAACATAATTTAACCAGCATTTCCTAAAGTAACATGTGCATTTAAAAAAACATTAATTAATTACAAAATATTTAGGTAGGCTATTTTAATCTCAATATATTTCCTATTTATAGACATAACATTATAGACTACTTTAAAATATGTGACAATTGTGTTTATGCGTTAGACAAGAAAATAATTTACATTTTAATGCCGAAAGCTGCCACATGATGTTTAATACTTTAATTGCGTTAAAGTATATATTATATTATTATACATTAACGTGTTATCATCAGAAACATCTTTACCACGTATAGGAAACTGATTCCAGAAAAAAATAGGCTAATGTTGCTTTACTTTTCAGTTTCTGTCTTGAATCAGTGAAAGTTGCACTCTTGTGTTTCAGCTCCATCTTACCGTGCGCTTGGCTGTAGGACACTCTGGCCCTGGCAGAGTTGTGGTAGTACGGGTTTCCCTGTGAGTCCAGGTGATTAAAGAAAACATCCACCTCATCTGGAGGCAGGAGCTGCGCCGTGGGCTCCATGTAGTTGTGCCCCAGGCCGTGGTGGTGAGAGTCCGGGTGTTGTCCGTTCAGCACGGCATGGGGATGCATCCAGCGGGGCTGATCAGCAGCCACATCCATCTTTGTGGCTCTCTGTAGCGCGCTTTTAAAACGAATATCCAGGGACAGGGGTGGTCTAGAATATTTGTTATTTACGGGATTTTCACCGTGTCCATTTACAGTAGAGAACTTTGTTTTTGTTCCTTAAATCCCTCTGAGGATCGAGTTGAGTTTGACTCTGGAAAACCTGCAACAAGCAAACATCAGATGTTAACGGGGTGTTCTGAGTTCCGGTGGTGCATCATGCAATTTAAGATTTAAAAAGAAAAATCCTGACCACCAGATTTACCACCTCCCTCCCCTCATGCTCACCCACAACATTTGCCCTAATAACACTCATGCTTCACCCAGTATGACAGTAGTATAAACGCCGTACCTTTGCCAATGCAATTGTTTCCACAGCGTCCGATCAGCTTGCGCCTCTTTTGGAAAGCCTGTCCCCTGTTTGCCGCTGCAGGTCCTCTCCAGGTCTCGCTCGGTGTTTGTCAGAGTGAACTCCGTCCACTGGGACTTAAAGCAACACGTATACTGTGGCTGACAGCGCGGGGCAGGCTTGTCAAGCTCATGGGCGGAGTCTCCATTAAAGCTTTGACTCAGCCAATTGTACAGCACCTCTGCAAAACCTCAGAGGCGGTTCCCCTACACCAGAAAATCACTAAGATGCTTCTATCATACTCATATGGACAGACAGGCCAATGTTGTGCTCAATGGAATAATAATGTTTTATCACCAGTGTAATGTTCCCTGAAACCTAACATAATATCCATTTAAAATGAATAGGCTGCATAACATTTTTATAGCTTATTTCCCCATAAACTTGCAGGCTATTGGTCTGTGACTGTTTTAAAAGGGCAAAGCAGGGCAATCACAGGAAAATGATTATACTAATATTTACCTGGTAACTCTGAATTTGTTTTTTTGTGAAATAAATGTGTAACAATTTCTTTAAGATGTGCAACAGTGTCCCCTAAATAAAACACTCACGTGTAAGCACACTCATTTAAGAGTCTTTATCTGCACGTAGTAAAGTGTTCTTATTAGCAAATTGTTTGTATTGCGACCGATTAATTATTCATCCATGTTATGTACAAACAAGTGAAGAACCAAGAGTGTGTGTTGTTCTGATGTTGATCCTTTCTTGCCTGTTTTTCTTGTCTGTTCTTGGTCGTAAAAGTTCAGCCAACATTTTAAAATCTCTCTCTCTCTCTCTCTCTCTCTCTCTCTCTCTCTCTCTCTCTCTCTCTCTCTCTCTCTCTCTCTCTCTCCCTCCCTCTCTCCCTCTCTCCACACTCGCGCGTGATTGACAGACAATAATTGGAGAGGGAGCGCGTGCAGCCCCGGCCGGCCGACAGTGCCGACTGCTTGACGCCGTTTCCTGACGTCAGCGCATCTTAGTGAAGAAGAAAAAAACTGAATCAGGACATGAACTTTTTTTAGAGAGAGAGAGAGTGTGAGAGAGAGAGAGAGAGAGAGAGAGAGAGAGAGAGAGAGAGAGAGAGAGAGAGAGAGAGAGAGAGACGCGTCTGTCTCAGTCCCAGCGGATGAACTCGAGGAAGGACACTGCAGCTGACATTTACACTGTGGCATTAATAATAGATCAAGTATATCGTCCCGACTCTGCTGTGATTTCGAAGAAACGGCCAACAAGCACAGCGTGACCAAGTACTGCCAACGTGGACTATATAGAGATTCGATTATAAATTAGATTAGATTAAAAATTATTTAGATCAGATCAGCAACCTCAACTGTCCTCAACGAGGAATTTCTGTTTTCCAGAAACATACCAGCAGAAAATTGTATTTGCTCACGTTGCTGTGAAGTTTATTTATCAAGAAATAAAAATGCCGCCAAACAGTTGTGCAGTCTGTGCACGATCAAAATCTAGATCTATCCATCTATCCTTCTATGTGTCTGTCTGTTTGTCTATCTATCTATCTATCTATCTATCTATCTATCTATCTATCTATCTATCTATCTATCTATCTATCTATCTATCTATCTATCTATCTCTCTCTCTCTCTCTCTCTCTATCTCTCTATCTATCTATCTATCTATCTATCTGTCTATCTGTCTATCCGTCTACATGTCTGTCTGTCTATCTATCTATCTATTTATCTATCTATCTATCTATTTATTTATCTATCTATCTAATCGTATTAATTGTTTATTTATCAATATATCTGTCTCTCTTTTAGTTTGTTTGTTGTTGCTGTTTTTGCATTTATATACTAACATATTTATTTCACTATAAATAATGCCCTTAATAGTTCAATCCCATGGTAAACAGAACCTGTAGCCTAATGATGATTTATATACACTAGGCTATTTAGATAAATCTGGTCTGTTTGTATTTTAATCACGCTGCAATGTAAAGAACTGAATGTCATTCTTTACTCAGAAACAACGATTAATTTCCAGCTGTATTAAGAGGAAATCTACCGTATAGACTGAAGAAAGCGGAACATACCGGAGGGACAAGTGTGGCAGCATTAGAGCTCATCAGCATGATAATGTGGAAATACACATGCTTTGAGTGTGAGCCCTTTTGATCTGGCGTGGCGATAAAACCTTATCGTCAGCGAACATCCACTTCCATTTTAGGATTTGACATTAATTCAATCCGCCCTTCTTTTCTCCCCCTTTTTTACTGCTCTTTTTCTCACACGAGCGCAGGAGAAAGAGAGAGGTCGTAGGCCGATTCAGCCCTGAGAATCTCATTATGGGATTGCCATTGAAAGGAAGTGGTTTTACCTCATAATAAAGATAAAAATGAAATGTCTCTGTGGTATATCATACAAAAATCACAGTAGATAGGTAGTATAAACGTTATTATTGGTAGCCTATTCATCCTAATTAAAAGCCCATTTGAAGTATGATTGGTTATTAGTATTATTATTATTATTATTTTATTATTATTATTATTATTATTATTTTATTAGCAGGCTAGGCCATAGTATTAGTAAGCTATTATTATGTTTTTTGTTAATGTTTTGTTGTTTGTATATAATATATATATATATATATATATATAATTTTTATGTAGTATTAGTTTAGCTTGTTTTTAAACACACTGGTGCATCAAACTCATAGTTTTCTGCATTATGGGTGTGTGTGTGTGTGTGTGTGTGTGTGTGTGTGTGTGTGTGTGTGTGTGTGTGTGTGTGTGTGTGTGTGTGTGTGTGTGTGTGTGTGTGTGTGTGTGTGTGTGTGTGTGTGTGTGTGTGTGTGTGTGTGTGTGTGTGTGTGTGTTTAGTCGCTCCCCCAGATTGAAAGAGAAATCCAATGCTGGTAGGATCCTTGGGTCCCACTGATTAAAACCCATCCCGGGGTAATTTTTCATCGGTGCTGGCTAATCTTTGTTCTTTGTGAAGATAATAAATAGCCTAATCGTTATCAGCGAGCTGCTGGAGGTGTCGGGGAGAATGGGGGCTGATCGGCCCGGGAAATAGGCTCCAAAGTGCCGCGGAATAAATGGCATTTCTTATCTCTCTCTCCCAGATTATCGCCGCCTTTTCAAACTCGCACAACAAATACATCTAATGCAGGGGATGCATCATTTACTGGAGCAGATCTGTGTAAATGATAGATAGATAGATTAGAGGGCTGCATGGGGGGGGGGGGGTGATGGCGTTGGCTATTATTTACAAGTTTAATGTTCTGCATGTGCAAAGTCTTTATTCGGTGTATTTAGACAGCATAAATACAGCTCGCTTTTCCATTATTTCTAGGTTATCTGTAGGAGCCATCTGAGGTTCCGGTTCTTTGTTGTGGTATCTTATTTCTTTCATGTTGGATTTTACAGTTAAACAGGCGCAGACGCTTCCATCCAGGGAGAAAAATATTTTTAAATAATGTTTTTTTTCCCATGTGTAAGACATTTTGCAAATAGCAAACGCAAGCAATTGGTATTAAACCATGGGTTTAGGTCTGGTTACATGCTTTTTAGATTTACTGGATGTTTGAAGGCATGGGGCAGGGGCAGTGTGGGGTTGATTTTATTTCCATTTTATCAGTTTTATTATAAGTATTATTTTCCTTTAAGTAATGAAAACAGAGAAGGTGATTTGATTAGGCCATTCACGTCAAGAGATCTTATTTTGACAAATTAAATAATTTCCTCAAAGCATATTACTTTCTTACATATACCACATTTCAATGAAGGAAAATTGAAAAACGTTATTTCTCCTTTCTGGTTTGTCTTGAATAAGACACAAAGACATACAACATAAATTAAAACACTATGAATAAGGTGAACATGCGAATGGAAGAAAATACCCTTTTCCCCAACACAAAAGCTGTAGTTGCATGCTTCACACAAAGATAAAAAAAAAAAAAAAAGCCAGAGCCCTGTTAGACAAAGAATGAAGAGGAACATATTTATTATAAGAGCATTGTGCATGAGTGTGTGGCAGAAAAGGTATTTTTCCATTATATACAAACTGGATTCTTAATAACTTGGCAGCTGCAGCAGCCCTGGGTGCTGCTGATGGTCTCCAGGGTAACAGAGATAACAGTGCAGTCATTTTCCATATCTTACAGTCTATTATATTCAAGGATTAGTTCTCCTTCCCGAAAAGGTCAAACATAAAGTCAAGTCAACCTGGAGTTCTCCTCCTCCTCCTCCTCCTCCTCCTCCTCCTCCTCCTCCTCCTTCTCCTCCTTCACCCTACAGTGACAGAACATTTCCCATTTTTTCCCATTATCTAGTGATGACCTTTGCTGACATGCTTTGATAGATGCAAACCTCCCACAGCAGACAACAAATCTCCCCGAATTGTCCTTTAAGATTATAAGGATTCATGTTCGTGGTGAACGTGAACGTGGTTTTCTTTGGTTAACCATCACTGCGCACTATAATTGTATGTGTCTGTCACACTTGTGTCTTATCCATCTAAAAGTGCAGTTCCTTCACCTCTTTTATTCTCTGTGAACCAAGCGTCACTCTTGACTCGAGACAAAAACAAAGATTAGATTATCATATCTCGTCAGTAGCAGGGATGTACGTCATCGAGATCATATAGATCCAAAGATTTGAGAATTTCTGGGGTAGCAGCCTGATAGTTCACGGGCCGTATTAACATAAACATCCAAGAGCTAAAGTTGCTGCAGAGTTTGGAGAAAGTTCTAAAAAATTAAAGGGCATGTCAGTAATAACTACAAGACTCTGACTGTAAGTTTTTGGTTTAAGAATAATTCACCAAGTATTTTAGTAAAAGTAACTCCTACATAAGTCTGAGAGACGTTCAGGGGGCCCAGGACTCAGAAAGACCTACTCACAGTCAGCACTTTGCTGCTGGTAATGTGCCTTATTGCATCAGTGTCTAAGAAAGCAAGTTTGTGTCAATGAAGAAAGATAAAGAGACAATATTATCGGCTTCTCCGTGTGAGTTTATTCCAAATCATTTCCTTGCAACGAAAGCCGTCTTCAAGACACCTGCACAACCGGCTCCTGTCTGGAAGTTTTGCCCTGAAGGTCAGTTTCTGTGGAGTTTAAATACAGATAGCACAAACAGCCCAGCTGGCATGACGTTTACAGCAACAGATACAGATTATAAGTATGACACAGAGTCATAATTATAAATTTCGGTCCCACTTGTATCACAGGATAAAGGGAAGTATCTTCACAAGATATACTGGGCTGTACATTGCGTGCAAAGATTAAGAAAACTTCTGCATCACGAGGAGATAAAGAATATGTTTTGTCCCCTGTTTTAAAACACAAAACATGTTAATTTGAATTCCCGTCACATCTTCTAAACAACAACTAATGATGTGTTCTCTGTATTTATTGTAATTATTGTGTTTATTGTTGTGTGTTTTGGGGGGATTTGTTGTCTATTGTCATATGGTAACTGATGACTGTGCAACAATTTGCCCCTCTGGGATAATAGATACCTTGAACCGTAAAAGCATCTTTTGATGGCTGGTGAATTAATAATAACCAAATCTAGGCACCAACAAATCATAACAATCCAATAACACCAGAGATAACCGTTTGCACAACTCTCCACTTGGGCACTGAGAAAAATGTTGTTTATAGTGCTGATGAACCTTATTGCACATTCAAAATAATCACCAAATTAAATAAATACCTTCAGAGTAAATGTAGAAATACATAATCAAAGGACGTCTGTTTCATTTAATATATTAAAAAAAGGAAATTTCATTGGATTAAATTAAATTTGTTTTTAAAAGCTTAGGTTATTATAATGAACAATAATAAAAATGAATTTTATTTAATTAATTTAACCATACTAATTGTTATTTACACTTCTTAAAAAATATATATTTATTGGACTTGATATAATTATTCATTTATTTACATTTTTCATATTTAATTTAATGTGATTATATTTTTTAATTTAATTTGATTTAATTTAACATTCACTGGTTGACTCAGCTGTCAGTGTCAATAGAGGTAAAGTACAATGAGTAAATTAATTCAGAAACACGACATCCCCCAGGGGAGAGAGTGTGAGTCAACAGGTCAAAAGTAAGGACGATTTGAAAGTGATGTAAAGTAACTAAGTATGTTTACTCGAGTACTGTACTTAAGTTCAATTTTGAGCTTCTTATGATTTACTTGAATATTTCCATTTTCTTCTACTTATACTCTGTTTCAGAGGCATATGCTGTGCTTTCTACGCCTCTCATTTATTAACTTTACGTAGTTACTTTGATTCAGGTTGAACACAGACCTTATTGGTCGCTGAGGGGAAATTCAGTTGGAGTACATTTCTGAATGCGGGACCTTTACTTGTAACACAGTATTTCTACACTGTAGAGCTGATACTTTATACCACCTGAATATTTGGGTTTATTTTGAGTCCAGTCCACCAAACTCTGTTCTGCATATTTACGGATGGGTTGTCCATCTTCACTTTCAGTATGAACTAGTTGCATATTATGAAAGATCAGATCTTACAATATTTATATATTTTTGTTCAAACTGGACTGCATCAATATACTCTCCTGTTACAGTTGGTTTGTACACACCTCACTGAAAGTTAGTATCTTTCAAATGTCCCTACTTGATCTACTCACTGTGTGTAGTCTTGAGAAGAATCTTTACAAAATCATTAGAGGTCAGAGGTTCACTACTTCACTTCCTGTCTAGAGAGCAGCAGGAAGGGAAGGTTTACAACACCTTGTCACTAACAACCTGTCAATCAAACTCTGTTTCACTGGAGCTGTCCAGGGAGTTGTAGAATTCCAAACATCGCCTTTTTTTTCTCAACCTGAGAGTGTTCATCCATTTCAGACATCGTGCCTTTATTTTGTCTCTAGTGGATCCAGTTCTTTTGGGAGTGTGTGTCTGTCTGTGTGTGTGCTTGTGAGCAAGTGTGTTCAAATGTGTGTAATTAGGACTGTGAAGGCCGTTGCTGGTCGAGAAATACGTGGAAATACCGGACAGAGAACTGGAAAAGCTGCATATGGGGACTTGAATTTGAATATTTGCAAACGTTTGTGCTGATTCATTGAGTAGATGTTGAGATATAAGATAAGATAAGATAAGATATTCCTTTATTAGTCCCACAAAGGGGAAATTTCTATCTACAGCAGCAAGTGGATAGCAAACATTGAAGACGCATCACTAAGAAACAATAAATTGTAGAATTGTAGAAAAAATATGAACAATATAAACACAGGGAAATATAAAATATAAGAATAACAGGAACAATATGTACAATGTTTTCAAATATTTTAAATTTACACTAAGGCACAGAAGAAAAATAAAAGTATTGCACATTGAGATTGAATTCACCTGAGCTAAGTACTCACACTGTGAGGTGAACCCAGTTGGAGAACATTATAGTGCAGTTATTAGTGTAATTTCACAGGATAAGAGAACTCTTTGACCTGCTGGTGGCGCTAGATGCAAAGTCAGGAGATCACTAAAGCCGATAGGATTCATCCTCTGGGAACCATGACTGTACTATATTTTCTACCTGGTGGTTGTTAAATATTTCGGTCTCGATAACAGTGGTGAAACAACTGACTGATGCTGGCATGAAGCTATCATGGAGCTCAGATAGAGCAGCACTGTCTCTTTCTTTTCATGTTTTCAGTCATTTTCAGTCAGTTTTCGGTCTTTTCATGTTTTCAGTCATTTTCAGTCAGTTTTCGGTCTTTTCATGTTTTCCGTCATCCAGACTAATTAAGTCCAGGTTTCACAGAGAAAACTGGGCGACAGCGATGGCCTACAACTCCAACAAGAGATGAAGGAAAATGACGTGTCCACACCTCAAGTGACAAAGATTTTATTACAGTATGTAAGAGCCTCCGTGTGCTTTTACATTGTCTAAAGGTTGAGTTCTCTGTGTGTGTGTGTGTGTGTGTGTGTGTGTGTGTGTGTGTGTGTGTGTGTGTGTGTGTGTGTGTGTGTGTGTGTGTGTGTGTGTGTGTGATTCTGAGAGAGAGAAATTGAGACTGTGTGTGTTTCTGTGTGCATCTCTATGCTCATTCTGCTTTTGATCCTCATTGATTGCAAGTCTATAAATCCCCTGACTTCCCTCCTCCTTCTATGAAGAAATGTCTGCTGCTTTGCCTAAGCTGCTTCTCTAGAGCTAACCCATCCTGCCTGTCACACACACACACACACACACACACAAACAAACACACACACGCACACAATAAATAAACAGGATCTGATACATCTCTTCCACTGCTCTGTTCCTCTGTCTATCCCTATGTTGAAGTAATGCGATTGCAGCTATGTGTGTGTGTTTGTGTGTGTGTGTGTGTGTGTGTGTGTGTGTGTGTGTGTGTGTGTGTGTGTGTGTGTGTGTGTGTGTGTGTGTGTGTGTGTGTGTGTGTGAGAGAGAGAGAGAGAGAGAGAGTGTGTGAGTGTGTGTGGGAAAAAGTGATGTATAGTATGAAGGCTGTGGTAAAGCAGCCTAATGGTCAGCAGTGTTTCTCTCTGTTGCTTTCTCTCTTGCACCTGCGAAGAGTCGTGGCACACACACAGAACACACACACACACACACACACACACACACACACACACACACACACACACACACACACACAGAGTATAATTTTTGACAAACACAATGTGCATGTTTGTTGGTTTTATTAATTGTCAAACATTTCTTCCTGGTATTTCATGTGGATTACGATGAGCTGCTTCTGACCTGGTGGTTTCCTTTCATGTGTGTTTGTGTCAATCTGAATTATCAGATTAGATAATCCTTTGATTTCAGAAATAGAGTCTGCCTGATCAGCATACTCAATCTCTCAATCGTCACCTTTCCTCTCGCTACAGTATTTTTCATTCTCTCCTTCATATCAGAGTGACAGTTTGGTGGATTATAATGGAAACAGCAGAGACTCTGATACAAACGGGAACTAAAGAGAGCAATATGCAGCATTATCACCAAATATTGTCTTGTTTTTATCAGTCTTTCTGGATATATATCTTTTATCCTTTTACTTAAGTAGAGGTCACGGAAGTATGTACAGACATTCACTTTTAAAGCTTGTTTGTTTTTTCAAACTCACACATGAGAAATAAACACTGACATATACTCATGAAGACAACCTGCTTCCCTCACAGTGACCACTTATGGTGACAACTTGGGAACAACGGGAACAAGTCATAAAAAACATATCATCACCTTACAAAGTTGAGAATGATCATAGTTATAATATTTATGATTGCAAGGAAATGCTAACATGAAGATGAAAAGGTGTTGCTCCGGGAAGCAGCGGCAGTCCTTTGAGCTCTTTCTGCTCCTGAGAAAGGTTTTATAAGATGCTGGAAAACTTTGTTATCTTGACTCTTCAAACCTTGACATTATACAACATTTTAAGGCTATGGTGTGTACAGCTAAAGGTGTGTGCCAATTGCACTTTCAGACTTTAGTTTGCTGTCGTTCAGTCATGCACGGCTGAGGGCTCACAACACACTGCTGTAATGTTGTTGTTGTTTTTTTTTTTAATTTGTACTGAATTCTCATAACCTCGCCATCAAAGACTGATCATTAAAGTAATCCAGCTTTTTCTCTGCAGTGCCACATAAGTGTGTGACTGCCACCATTTACAACCATATGGGGGAAATGAGTGCATTAGCATCAAGCAGACAACAAGCAGCCGCTGCAATAACATACATATTTTAGTTAATTACAATGTTACTTAGTGTTAGAACATTTTACACATAACTCAGCCTCTAGTGTCCCTCCCTGAAAAAAAAAGTTTTTCAGATCTAGAAGTGACACGAGATGGAGTGAGGCCTGCCACATGGCGCTCTCTGTGTCCTCCCCACCCTCCTCCCCCTCCTCCCCCCAGCTCCTCACCACATCAGGATACACTTGTTCTGGTGAATTCCGGTTTCAAACGGAACGCTGCTTTACTCTGGTTTTCTGCAGGACCAGTATTAAAAGCAGGCACAAATATTGTCTCTCGGTGTCCCTGTGGTCAGGGAGGGGGAGCCTCCAACGGCCTGTTGTAATCACACACCTTCGAAACCTCACCCACTCCTGCTTCCTCCCCCCTCAGCCTTCCTCCCCTCCTCATCTTCGACAGCCCACATGCACAACCTTATCACAATGAGAGCAGATTAAAGAATATAAAGTCCCCTCTACTGCGGGCCGTAAAGCTCTTCGCCTCCTCCTGTTTCTTTCATGCAGTCTCATCAGTGAATCCTTTTCTACTGCAGACACACTGATGTTGAACCTGCATGGGGAATACTCTCAATATTCTACATTAAAACTGTTTTGTGAAGTTATATATATAAAAAAAAGGCTGTACATTTCTCAAACTCTTCTCACTGTAGTCTGTTTTTTGTCCTTTGACCTCCAACCTCAATTACGGTGCCCCTACTGTTGAAAAGAAGCACTGCAAAGAGATTTTTTGGTTTGAGTGAATGTAAACCACCCTAAAAATCTATATTTTAACAGTTTGTAAGTGAAAGCTGTAATTTTTTATACATCAAAACCACTGAAAGAAATCATATATAAGGCTTAAATACTTATACATATGGCATAATTTACGCTCTCACCCAGCAATTTACACATACACATGGCCCAGTTATTCTTTTCAACTGTTTATTTTCATAAAGAGCACAATATCTATTGTTCTGTAGTTTCTCATACACAGAATACCTTTTTGTGTTTGTGATGCTGTTGCAGTTTCTCATGTGAAAGTGCCAGCAAGACAGAGGGGGAAATAATTTCCCAGATCTCCTCTTTGCTTAGCAACATTGCCACCTGGTGTTAAACAGAAACACACTTATTCTATCGCACCAGTAGTCAAGATGAGAGATGAGGGGCTTCAAACGGTTTATATGTGGAAGCAGGACATATTCTTGCTCTGTAGGAAATACCTGACCATCTTGTTGGTCAGCGATTGGTCTATACTGGTCTTCTTCATAACTGAACTAAATATGAGCAAGAACCAGAACATATATTTTTGGCAGATTTGCTGGATGATCAGTAAATCTTCAGTAAAGGTCCCATATTGTAAAAAGTGTTCCATGTCTTTTTTTGATTATACAGCAGGTCAATGTGCTACATAAATGCTGTGAAAGTATCAACACACTCAATGGACAGAGAAATGCACACAGCTACTCTTCAGAAACTGTGTCTTTAAACAAGCCGTCAGGACTTCTGTACGGTTGTGATGTCACAGCTGTACTATATAGAAAGTGCTGCTGTCACAGTAATTTCCTGGTTGCAGTGACAGAGAGCGCAGGTGCAGAAGCCCCCAGAAATACTGACCAATCAGAGCAGACCGGGTTTAAAGACAGGCACTAAAACTAAACGTTTCAGAGGGTGAATACAGGCATTTGTTTTTAAACATTTAAGCATATAAACATTTTCTGGTACAAAATATAAGTATGAACCTGAAAATTAGCATAATATGGGACCTTCAAAGCTGAAGTTGGTTTTGTTTTTTTCAGCCTCAAAAACATGTTGTGTTTTTGTCTTTGATAAACTAAAACGTGGACACGGCCCTTACCATTCATAAAGCAGTTTCTCTCACCATATTTCTCCTAAATTGCAATAAAGCCATAAAATCAGCTGAAATAAACAGGTATCAGACACTTCACCGTAACTAAGGCCTCCTCCTTACACCACATGAGTTTGAAATGTCCCAGTTCATGTTGAACGTTAACTCTGGGTATATGGTTTTAGAAAAGATGTGGTTTTAAGGTGGTTGAATCAGTTTTACATTAATGTGGGTGGAAAAAAAACGAACAGCTGCAACCTGACATGATATTTCTCTTCTTGTTGTACAATATTAATGTATCATTGTGAATGGTCCCTTACTCGAAATAAATCCATTTTGAATTAAAAATGACAAATGAACCAAAATACCTTACGCCTGATTTCATAAACACAATGTAAAAATACTGTATATTCAGTGTATTAATATTGTCTGTTTCTTTTAATTTAAATTTTCTTATAGGCCTGAAATATAGGCCCATGTGTCTTCACTGGCGTGGCATAACCTGTGAAGAATACACAGATGCTCATCTGCTTTCAAGTTTCCCTGTCTTCACCAGAGCCAAACTAAACTGTATGTAATATGTAGCCGACACATTTTGAAGGGAAGACTTTTTAAACTTTTGGTTCATCCCGCTGTTATTGGAATATTGTTTTAAAGATTGTTTAGCTTTAAGCATTTGAACCATGCTAACGCCACTGGAGGAAGATGTCTTGTCAGAGCAAATCCAACTAGGCTCAAGACAACAAAGAGGTGGGTCTGTCACCACAGTAACACACAGTGACTTAGATAAGTGACTTTAATCTGACAACTGATTTGGAAATAGTAACAGGTTAGACTGGCTTACTGGTTTCTGAAAACAAAGGAGTCGGTTTAGAGCAGAGTTACTAAGTAGGCTAATGTGTTAGTGGCATCACTGGTCATCACTGACACTGACAGGCTGGCACAAGTTTCTGATGAATCGTTTATAATAAGCTTTATTTAATGACAAGTTACCAACTACCTCCAAGGAGCTATAGTGGCACTGAAATGTCATAATAATTAAACTGTGTGCCGTAGTGTCGTGCTAAACAGTTGTTAGTTGCAGCGCTGCTAATAATGTTAGCAATAGCTATACATAGATGATAAACGGTAACACTTACAAGAACACCGTTGGTTCACCTATCCAATCAATGATATGTATGCTGTATTGTACCTATAGCTGCCTCTCGCGAAGGGAAAATAATATTCTACCACACAGCTACTCCAGCAATCAAAATACCAGAAATATGGGCACTGTAGATGGGCATTCTGCTCTGAGCTCTGGGCTGGAGGCGCTTGTCCTGGCTTTAGCCTGTGCGAGTAGTAGGGTGCACAAATATATGTGTTGTTTGGTCAACATTTACGTTTTTTCACTTTTTCCTAAATTCCATTTTCGGATCTTTCATTCAGAGTGAAAACCAGGGACATTTCCGTACAGTAGCCAGAGACAGGTCACTGAAAACAGGACCTGTCCCTGGAAACCAGAGACGTCTGGTCACCCTATAGCATGGTGATGTCAGTATATAGTGAAAGTTTTAGAAAAGAAAACATTTTTCACAAAAACTTTGTGTTTTTTTTTTTAACCAAGCTCTGCCTTTAACTTGGACATATTAATGGATGGTATCACCTGGATTTATACATGATGTGATCAACAAACTAAAACAAAATGTTTTGCAGTGACCATTCAGGGATTTGGCTTCCGTTCATATTATCTGTCCATCATGAATATTCAAATCAGTGTGTGCATTAAATGAAAGTGCCAGATAAGACATCTGCCTCGAATGTTCTCAGCATACTCTACCAAAAAGGTGGTATAAAGATGAGTTAGATGTCTGTTTTTAATCTGATGTCTTATTGTGGCACACATTAATGAATGACACTTCCCTCAAAGGAGCACAGTGTTTTTGGAGAGGGATGTGCTGGCTAACCGCTGGCCAGGCTGGGCTTCCGTGCCTGGGGCAGCAGAGCCTGCTGGTACCCCTCACACCCTGCAGCACCACCACTATCACCCCACTCCAGACACTGTGCCAGGATACTGTGGTAACACAACCCTGGGCCTCTGTTCCTCCCTTGTCAACAAGACTGATGGATGCAGAGAGGAAAAAAGAAGATGATGCATTGATATTTAAAGTGACTGAAGCTCAGAGTATGAAGAATTACATTAATTTATTTATTTTTTGGAAGATTAATTGAGAATTAGAGCTAAAAGAAAAGAAAGAAGAAGGTGAAGATGAGTAGAACATGACAACAAAGAGGAGTCACAAATTATGTATCTTCAAATCAGTGAGGGATTTCCTTTTTTTAGCTATCGAGCTGCATTTGAGAGATTAATGGTGATGAGTATTTCTCAAAGACAGAACCTTCAGACCAACAGGACAATGTGTTCATTCTGAGTGGACCCACTGCAAATGTTACCAGTTATCTCCAGCTAAAATAAAGCTTTTCTCTAACTCCATGAACGGTTCCATGTTGTGCCACCAGGGGGCACAACATGGAACCGTTCCCTTTTCAAGCTGGTATTGCTTTCTCTAGTAATACAATACACACACATTCACAGGCTCAGTACACACACGCGCGCGCACGCAAGCGCATGCATACACACACACACACACACACACACACACACACACACACACACACACACACATACAAACATCAAATGAGAAAGCTGATATATATAATGGCTTATATGGGTGATTGATCTTGATTACTTATAATTAACTGTCTGGTGTGTGTGTGTGTGTGTGTGTGTGTGTGTGTGTGTGTGTGTGTGTGTGTGTGTGTGTGTGTGTGTGTGTGTGTGTGTGTGTGTGTGTGTGTGTGTGTGTGTGTGTGTGTGTGTGTGTGTGTGTGTGTGTGTGTGCGTGTGTGCGCGTTTGTATGTGTGTAAGACCAAGAAAAGGGGAAAAGGATCTTGTGGCTGCATAACAATAATAAGGGCGGCATGATCAAACCGTCTTCAGTGGAAGCAATTTTATTTCTAATGTGCACTTGTTGTAATGAAGTGAAGCACATCATGCACCTCCTTATCTACTGAGAGAAGCAGTCTCCTCTGTGTGTGTGTGTGTGTGTGTGTGTGTGTGTGTGTGTGTGTGTGTGTGTGTGTGTGTGTGTGTGTGTGTGTGTGTGTGTCTGTGCATCAAAACGGGAATGTCCCAGTGTGTGTAAGTAGTGTATGTGAAATACCGTGGCTGGTCTGGAGTCTGCCTGCGGTGAACCTGTGTGTTTAGATCAGAGGCCGCTGAGCCCCCTCACTGGTTAATATTAGACACCCTGCTTGTCGGAGGGACTGACAGCTCATCGTGAACGCTGCTAAAATAAGTGCAGTCATCTACGCACACAGTCAGACACACACACTGTCCCCACATCACCTTCACGCACACACACACACAAGCATCACACGTGCACGACTGAGCTCGGCGCTCACAGACTGACTCTAAACTCCCAGAAAAGCCTTTGTGAAGCACAGCCAGAGAGGGAGCCGCCCGCCAGACGCCAACTCCAAAAAAGCAGGTGAGGCTTTGTATGTGTGTTTGACTTGAAAATGGTGGGTGGAGGGCGGTTTTGTGGTATGACGACAGGCTAAAGCTCCTAACGGCATGAGTGTGTCAGACCTGGGAAAGTATGAGCAAGGTAAGGTGAGAAAAATGGCTTCTCCAAAACTGGGCATCTCTCTGTTTAGTGTCAAACCATGAGCTTTGAGTTTGGCTCTATATTAATACAGTTGGAGGCAGAACACAGGGGCCTGTGAGCAGACCAGGGTTCTGTCGCATGAACGACATGATGATACAGTTTGGATTTGAGGAGCTGTTAAAGCCCCCTGCAGGGTCACAATGACCTCTTAGCCCCAGTTAGGCATTTTCTGTCATGGCATCATCTGACCTAAACACGTGATCTATAGCAGACAGTATTTTAATGGATCACGAAGCTTAGGCAGGGTTGGGCACATGCAAACTCGTAGTCTTATTCCAGTATCACAGAATGTTACTTTTAACGTACAATAAAGTTTCTGGAAACTTCTTACAATAGCAGCTTCTAGTAGTTTTATTTTCACCATCTATTCCTTTGTTTCACAGCTATATTGAGGAACACAAAAGTTTTTGTGCTTGCTTGAGGTGTTTTTTTTTTTTTTTTGCCTTTGTTGAAAATAAGTTGCTACATCCTTTCAGAATAAGTTTTTTCACAGTGAACATTTAACTCACCACTGTTTCCACTGTCAGCATTTATCTATTTATCTCTCTTCATCTCTGGACAGCATGAAACATGGTCAATACTAGCTGAACAATTAATACTTGCCCAACTCAACCAAATTCCTCAAGACCGCTCTACTTTTTTCTGTCGTAGATAAAACCCTATTCCGATTAGTTTCACGTGGGTTAAGGTCATTTTACCAGGGCTTTAAGTCCCGTCTGAATGCGCCATATCAGTCATTATTCCAGAGAATGCCAGAAAAATTTTGGCGAATTTTACCTTATGGTAAGACTAATCATGTCCGAATACTGCCCTCTGTAAAATGTATATATAATATTCCGTCATATCCTGTTAATACCTTGTTTCTGTGTTTTTTGAGCATGGAGGCACTTGAAGAAGCACTCATCATTATTGAGATAATCTATTCTGACCTTTAACTTCGTATTTAGTTAGTTTTGTGATATAAGGAAGAAACGTAATACGCAGATGGTGACAGGGAGGTGACTGCAGTGCGTGAATCGAGTAACTCCTCTCACTTCTGGTAGAATACAGGGATTTCTTAATCCTGTACGAATGGGTCATTTATATTACAGAAGCCCTGAGGTAAAATTATTTTACCACATGTCCCCACGAAAAAACGAATCCCATCCAAATAGGACTAGATGACCAAGGCTACTTGTTCTATTTCTGGTTCTCAGCCTCCACTTCTTCTAGTTATTACATGGAATCGATAGCACCACCAATGAAACTACACTCTCTGTAACCTAGTTTATTTGCTCCAAACCAGTTGACATAATCACATGGAGTTAGGCTACAAATTGCTTTTGCAAGAGAGAAGCCCCTTAATAAACAAAAGAATATCATAATATAGGGTGTAACTTTAAACAGACTGCTCCGAAATGATTGGACATTATTTTTTATTTTTCTATACTTCTTTTTTCAATCTATTAGCTGCCACCATTACGTGACATGAAAGCTGCTGTCAGTCTGTCCATTATTTATGATGTTCCCACAAAGTTCTTGGGTCTCGTCTTCATCTCCACCTTCTTGAAGGAATAGCGCTCCCCACTTCGTCCATCTGTCAGGATGTACCATGTCCCCCAGTAGATCCCGTTGGTCACCCCACTGTAGCGCCCACGGTAATACCGTCCATTTAGATTAGCTGCCAGGCAGGCATCAAACCACCAACCTGCACCGTAGTACTGACCACAGTTTCCAGCTGCGTAGCGGTCGTGGTCTCGGTCAGCTGTGCTGAAGGATCTACCGTCGTGGTTGTAACGTTTGCTGTAGCTCAATGCATTGCCTGCATCACCAGAGTACTCCCGTGCTGTTAAACGATACCTGGAAAAAAAAGAAACAACATATGACATACAGGTATTTTTGGGGGTAGTGAATTAAATCCAATGTGTGTACTTTGGAAACTAAGTGGATTCACACACACGCACACACACACACACACACACACACACACACACACACACACACACACACACACACACACACACACACACACACACACACACATACACAATGGCCTTACTGGTATAATACCACAACCCAGATTTTGCTGTTAGCGGTTCAAAAGAAAAAAAATTGATGTTGCAAACTTCCATTCGCCAATGAGTTGAGCAACATTTGAATCAAAACGTAATGACAATGTTGGTGTTGTTTGCTTATGTTACCAGCACCGTCAATCCAACCTTGTAGAACTACAACCACACAGTCCCAATCAAGCAAAATCTGAGGGTTAAACTCTTTATAAATGACAAACTAAAAGATAGTTTATTTCTAGGATCTAGCTTTTGCAGAAAGTGTGTGTGTTCACCTCTGTGCCTCTGAGGCCACTTTGAAGTTGTTGTAGGTAGCATGGCGTTTCTGCTGGTGCCAGTCCTCCAGCTCGATGCGGAGTTGGTGTTGGCCAGTGGAGGTGAGGGCGTGTAGCGCTGCGTTCCCCAGCCAGTGTTCTCCCTGCGGACCACCAAAGCCCTCCCGGTATTCCTGCCATGTCCTGTTGAAGTCCAGCGAGCCGTCCCACCGATTCTGGATGACCGTCCACCCCCCACCCGCTGTCTCCATGTCACATTTAGCCTGAGCCAAAACAAAGACTTTGATATTATAAAGCCTAGATTTTAGTGATCCACAGATAGCATACACATCTCTAAAAGAAGAGGAGTGAGGTGGGGGTCGGTCTGCATGTTTTATGAGTGTGGTGAATCTGAAATACCTCCAATGCCGGCCTGTGCAGGTCAGGCTGGATGGTGTAGATTCCATTCTCTTTGATCCCAAGCCTGTTAATCTCTGCACAGTCCTGAGGATGTAACCTCTCCAAAGGGGAAACTAGGAACCACACACAGTACATTTTAATTCAACCCGTTAATCAGAAACAATTGTATCATGTGATCACTCCCCTTGCGCTTACCTGTGGGTGGATATTGTGTGATGCTCTTCAGAAGAAGCAGCAGGTCTCTTTCTCCCTCTCTTCCCACAGCTGCACTCTCTGCCAACCCAGAGAAAGATGAAGTTATCAGTAGGGTTGAAAATAGAAGCTTTGTCATTATGTATACGACACAGAGGGGTTCCAGTCTGTATCTTAATTCTTTAAAACTTCTTCACGTCGTGAGCCATACAGTATGTGTGTCTGTGTGTGTATGTACACAGAGTTTGTCTCATCCTTTTCAGTGCAGTTAAATTCCTATGCACTCACCTATGACCGACACCTAGCAGGCCTCATTGAGGTTCTGTTTACTATGTGTGGGGGAGAGACTATGCTGGCATTTCTGTGTGTGTGTGTGTGTGTGTGTGTGTGTGTGTGAGTGTGTGTGTGTGTGTGTGTGTGTGTGTGTGTGTGTGTTTGTGTGTGTGTGTGTGTGTGTGTGTGTGTGTGTGTGTGTGTGTGTGTGTGTGTGTGTGTGTGTGTGTGTGTGTGTGTGTGTGTGTGTGTGTGTGTGTGAGAGAGAGAGAGAGAGTGTGTTTGTTTGTGTGTGTGTGTGTGTGTTGTTGTGTGTGTGTGTGTGTGTGTGTGTGTTGCAGAGGTGGGGGATATAAATGTGTACTACTCACCCAGTCGTTTGGCCATCGCCCCAAGGGCCTGGCTGTGACAGTGGAGGTCACACTCCGTCAGTACAGCTGCCATCAGTGCCAGGATGGCCCCGAGAGAGTTGCTCTCCTGGCCTCCGTGACTCCAGGGGCCCCCTGTTTCCTGGAGAGAGCGCATACAGCGCTGCAGCTGAACGAGACGCTCCTTCACACCTCCTGTCTGCAAAGACAGTGCTCCCAGGTACTTCTTGACAAGACATTAAGTCAGCAATTAATCATGACTAATCACTGCCAAATCATATTTATCATCAAATAAATGTGACATATATACACCGGGCATCAACATAAGAGAACATATTATTAAAATATGATTTATTCTCCTCCACAGTTAGGTAACTATAGTGGGTTTCTCTTTTACAGATATTCTCTATGGGGTGTGCAAGGCTAATCCACACTATTTCACAGCTCAGTGGCATGTTTTGTGCCACTCTATCTGTCTCTTACATTTACATCAGCCATTGTAGTCATGTCCCTCACACACACCTGTTGCTGCATGAGCTCAGCATGACCAAATGATGAGGACATTTTTAAAGCAGGTCTAATTTTATCCCTTCTTTGATTGCTGACTGTCATTGCTCCATGGCTGTGAGATGGTGCCATGTTTAGTGTGCCGACTGTCCCGTGAGAAAGGACCTGCTGACCTGTGCCTGATAGTACACTGCTCAGTCTCCCTGGCACACATGCATGAGTAGACAAGGGGGGACAGCTCTGCTTCAACTTGTCTATCTGTGTTTCTGAAACATCTCACCATCTTATATTTGGAGGCAAAAAACAATGTTGACAAGATGGTGGCGCGTTCAGACGCAGCGGCTGTGTGCTCTCCCTTTCTGTGTTTTGTTAATTAACTAGTGTGTCCATTTACAAGCTTGTCGTTTTAAATAAATCTTTTAAAGGCCTTGCCCATTCTTTTTGATGCTTTTAATGTTAAATTATTTCTGCACTTTAAGGGATTTTACTGTAAAATTCATTGTACTGGTACAATGACAATAAAGACAATTCATTCATTCATTCTTATGGCTGAGGTAAAAAAGTTGCATAATATGGCTTTTTCTTAGAATAACATTTTTAAGATTTGTAAACAATAAGTCTCATTGGGACTGCCACAATATGTAGGTGATTTCACTCACCTTAGGCTGAACCTTGGGGAAATCGTGCCTGTGCTCCACCCTCCGAGGAACCTCTGAGATGGCTGGAAATGAAACCCCCATCCTGCAGGCTGTTGTCCCAGTTTGACCCTCACAGTCTCCGGTACCCACTCCTGCTCCCGTCCCGGGCTGGATGGGAGCAGCCACCAGACTGTCCCTGCAGGGAGGATGCGTGCAGGCTGGAGATGCATCAGACGACAGCAGTGCTCCCACATAAAGTGACAGCAGAGGAAGCAAACCGACAGAACTGAGTAGAATCATGGGAAAATGCAGGCTCGTCCTGACCTTTGTCTTAAATTCTTGAGTAGTGGTCCACTTTCTCCTCCAGGAGGAAAGCCTTCCTTCTCTGAGCTGTCAGTTGTTTGTCTTTTTGTTGTTGATGATTCTCAGAAAACTTCACTTGCCTTTGCCACTAGCTCAACAACTGTCTCTTTAGGTGGAAAGTGCTTGCTGATCTTTTTGTGTAGATCTTTCTATTGTTGTCCTCCTCTGTTTTGTTTTATATTCCAAGCGTTTCTTTCATTCATCATCTTTCTTTTTCCTCAACAGTTCATCTCACTCCCGGTCGTCTTTCTCCTGCTCTCTGTCTGTTAGTGAGGTTGCTTTGGCTTAGATTCCTAGATAACTGTGGCACTCTTTGCTGTCTGACACGGACTAATGCACCCACCCCCTAATGCACGCACGCACGCACACACACACTCACACACGCACACACACACACACACACACACACACACACATACACACACACACTCTCTGTCCATCTCTTTAACTCATCTTATTCTCTCTCTCTTAGACTCCCACACAGCCACACAGAGGTGCATGTTTGCACACACACACACACACACACACACACACACACACACACACACACACACAGTGAAATGTTTTGCAAATATAAACCAGTCTTTCACAATTGAATGGACTTTTTTTTAATGCTCTGGATGAGCTCTTCACCTGCCTCTGCAATTATACCTCACATGATGTATGTTCATGTTAGAATAACTTTTTATTCCTCTCGAGAACCCCTGAACACTCCTCTTAACCTGACCCATCAACATGCAGTGTTTGTAGAGATAAAAATGCAGCAGATGCTTAAAGTATGTGGCTCCTTCCCTCCTGTGCACCACTTTCTCACTTGTGTCCTTTTGTGTCGCAGTGTTTGTGTTTACAAACGGAGTTCCAAAAAGGCCATAAAGACTCTACATTCAATAGAAGCGAAAAGGCAGGAATTCCTCTATAAACACCAGTCATCAGGATTCTACAGAGGCACACTCCCACTAACAAGGAGCACAAACACTCACATGGAGACACACTTACACATGACAATGCAGGACGAAACAAAGATGAGATATACCTGTTTAGTTAAGTTTGGTCAGGAAAATTAACCTCATAATGTGAAACTGTTGTTCTGATGTGCCAATGACAACTCTGTGTTGTTTAAAGGGGACATATGCTCATTTTCAGGTCCATACTTGTATTTTGAGTTTCCACTAGAAAATGTTTGTATGCTTTAATGAAATAATATTTTTCTCATGCTGTCTGTCTGAAACACTGCATTTTAGCACCACATCTGCGCTCTCTGTGTCTCTGCACCATCATTGCAGCCGGGAAATGACTGTGATGGCACCATAGCAGCACTTTCTACCTATATAGTTTTGACATCACTGCTCAATTAAAGGCATCGTTTTTAAAACCTATTAAGGGCAAGCTTTTTCTTAATATAACTCAAATTAAATTTTTATGTGTGTAACTAAAAAGAGTTTTGTAAATTTAAGGCACAGTTGCATTTTATTACTTGACAGACGTGCCGCAGTTGCGATTCAAACAAACTATTTTAAGATGTTATGAATAGACTTCTGCTGTTTCTTAAAGAACTTGAAGTGAGTTTGTGTTACTCAGTTGTGAGTTTACGGTGACATTTTGCACTAAAAGACGTTATTTTTGCATTATTATGTATCATAATTATATGTTATTAAATAAAACTCTATACTGATTTGAGTGTTTTGTAATTTGTTATAGTAGCCTAAAAGGGGTTCATTAGACAGACAGACCCCCACCAAATGTTCTGTCATTGACAGTTTTCAGAAAGGCTGTGGAGGCTGACCTGCACCCCCATCTTTGACGTTCCTCCAACACTGTGTTTTTGCGTTTCGGGAACAAAGACAGTCTTTCATGTATCACAGAAGCAGATCATGCTCCTATCTATGACTTTAGTAACACTTTCTCAGCACAAAGTCAACACCACAGAGTGCTTCGTCACTCTGCAGAGGTTCAAACATAAATGTGGGCTAATGTCTGGGACCATCAGTTCATTTGGTTAATTCATAAAGTGAGTTGACACTGTCATCTAGTGGTGGGCCTTATAGTGATCAGTGATCAAAATAATATCTTACATCATAAACAAAAAGAAAATAAATAATTACATAAATAAAATAAATAAAAAGTATTCACTAAATCACATTAAATAATCCTGCTGTACATCAATTTGACTCCTTTTCCTTTCTCTCCACACTCTATAATATTCTTTTTTTTATATTTCTGCCAATCCAATGTTCCCCTTTTTTTATTTCGTTCTTTATTTCATCATTTTTTCAGACAAAACAAAAAAAACGACAAGACAAAATTACATACAAAGCGGTGCCATAACAAAAAATCAAAAACATAGTAAATGGTAGAGAGGGAGAGCGATAAAGAGAGAGAGAGAGAGAGAGAGAGAGAGAGAGAGAGAGAGAGGTATGGAGCATGCAGCAAAGGAACAGTGGTCAGAAATCAATCCAGAATCCGTACACAGATCATTTTCTGCGCTGTGTTCTTCTACACTACTGGATAAAAGTGTCTACTCTACTTCGCTGTGTTGTTGTGGCATCTGTACTTCCATACATCACATCCCGCTGAGAGCTAGATCCAATCAGCAATAGCGTAAAAGTCAGGGGACAAAAGAGGCCCTGCTCTCTGATAGGGCCTCCTTCTACCTGGTCAAACGGCCTCCTGAGCGTCTCACATGCAAATTAGGGGCATTTTTGGCGAGAAAGACCTGCCTCATTCAGGGTAGTCAACCATAGTGGAAACGCACCTATTGTGACCACAAACTCTCTCATTCCGGCTACTATGATCACAGAGGACGTATTTTTTAGACATGGAGTTTGGTGTAGAAAATACAAACTCACTGGACCCTTTACTGTTCTGGACTTGCAACTGTTACCCACTCATGACAAAACCTGCGCGGGTATTTTGCGCCAGCAGTGTCTTTGGATCCTGAGAAAACCTTGTTAGAAGAATGAAACCACTGAAAAGAGACAATGGTAAGAAGCCACGCTGCAGGACGTTTAAGGAGCCTGGTATGTTTCAGCAGCCTAAAGTCAGTTTAAGTAAATTACTTTACAAGTGTTTCAATGTTTAATAACCAGAACCATTCCGTTTTAACGCTAATGTGTTATTCTGGTCGTCAACTGATCTTTGATCACATTTTTATATTTTGTGTACATTATTTAATTTATAGTTCTTCTGCTTATATTTTTATTTTATTTTAATTATTTCATGTCCAGTATTATACAGTATGCGTTTACACTTTACTTACTGCAACACCTCTCTCTTCACTTAGATTTTAATCTGCACTGTCTTGCAATACTTTTGGGTTTATTTAGGTATCAGGTTGCTCTCTTGTGTTTTTCTTATATTGTTGTGTTGTTGAAGAAGCCTGAGACTCACGAATTTCTGCTGTGCATATGACAAAAAACATGAATGTTTAAAGCATCTCTGTTCTAATGCATGATGAACCTATCTATACCAATGTGGACGTTTTTAGATGATGGTGCAGATGACCAAAATATTCATCTCATGGGAGAGATTGGTGCAACTGAGGATCTACCTCCACCAATAATAATCCAGTCAAAGGTAATTAAACCGAATTCACAGCTAAACTAAGTATTTATAGCTATTGGAATTTTCAAATTATGCCTGCTTGTCATTGTTTTTTGTTTTCAACCCTTTTATGACTTGGATTGTTTTCCAGACGAAACAGCTAACCAGAGCATTCATTCTTTCCTCAGCTCCATGGATTCAGATTCGGTGGAGGACGAAGGTACTAACATCTCTGGTTTTGTGGTGAGTATTACAGTTGTTTGCTAAATACTGTTATTTGTGAGTGAATTTTAAACAATACTGCATTTGTACTTTATACATGCATAGAAGGAAAATTTGGCTGAGGAGAACAAAGAGGGGGAAGGTCTTGCAGAGGAGCAAAGTAAAGCCCATTATAGTCCCGTCACAGAGTTTTAAAAGATGCTACTGGGTTCCATCAGTGGGATATCTTCTCAGATGACTCAGTTGGCGACACAGATCAAAGCTGCTTTCCAACAACAAATGGCGGCCTTGGCGGCCATTGTGGCCAGACTGGCGTCACTGGAGAAAACAAAACTGCAGTGAATAGATTTTTCTTAAAAGGGAATGCCTGGTAGACCCTTCAGTGTTTAAATACTGGAAAAAAGTCATACCACTCTGCAATCACTGAGTATAAAGGTGTGGTGGTATAGTCCAGTTTCCAACCAGATAATAAAAGTGAATAATGCTTCAGTTGTTCATCTAAATAAGGCCTCTTCAAAATGTAAACTGAAATTCCTTCTCTTGTATTTTATTTTTAATGGGTCAAAATACATTGAGCAAAACAGGATACAAAACTCAAAAGCTCCCGGAGCAGAGTTTTGTGGCTGTCAAACACCCAGAAATAAGTAGCTGTCACAAAGTTGTTTTTTTTTTATTGTAACAATTTAAGTGTAAATATGAAGGCTTTTAAGAGTGATAACAAGTCAAATGTACCCGATTAGACTTAAACCAAACCATATATATATATCATATCATATATCAATCATCATATATCAATCATAATATGCTATAAAATATACACTCTCTCTTAAGATTAATTCTTTAGACTAACTGTTGCATTACTAACAAACCCAAAACTCCAGCTGATCCGACTGCTCAGCCAAAGAACAAAATTGCAATTATTTCTGCAGAAAGGTTCGACTGGAGATGATGTTGCTGGATTCGAGCGATCCATTTGTAGCCCAAGTGGCACCCATCCTTGCCACTGGAAGGAAGTGGACCCTGTTGGCTGCAACTGAGCAGGCAAAGGCAGCACTCAGACACAGGGACATCGTGGGCCGATCGCTTCCACCAACCTGCGACCAGACCTTGTGCTGTGGTCACCCTCACTCAAGCTCGTTTACATCATAGAGCTTACGTGGCCCTGCGAAGGTGCAGTGGAGGAGGCTTTCGAGCGGAAGAAGCTAAGGTATGCTGACCTCGCAGCAGAGGCCCAACAACAAGGCTGGAAGGCGATGGTACGCCCAGTGGAAGCAGGCTGCAGAGGGTTTATAGCCACCTCTACATCAAGGTTACTCAAGGAGATGGGAGTGTGATGGAGGGCCCACAGGCAGCCAGTCAAGGACCTCTCTAGGGCTGCTGAGAAAAGAAAGCCAGTGGCTGTGGATGAAAAGAAAGGATCCAACCTGGGCCTTCAAGTGAGCTGATGGCATCTGGGGAATGAACCTGGGACGCTGGGTCTCTGGAGGTGTCTTGGGTCAATCAGCAAAACACCAGTGAAAGAGGGCGCCCACTTGACAACCTTAAGGATGCCGTCACTCACTTGACTTCCACAGAGTCCCTTCGGTGCCTTAAGTGTGAATGTATTGAGGGATATCAACACCTAGTTGTATACAACAGATCTGATCATCTGGTCAACCAGTGACTGCTGCGAAAGTGCAGCTGGCAACAAGGAAAATACCTTGCGACGGAGTGGAAAGACAGCTGACAGAGGGAACACTTCTCACAGGAGGGAATAGACCCCACCGGGGTCCCCATGGGCTAGCTAGCCGTGGTGGCGGGATCCAGCACAAGCGGTGAATGGGTCCCACCCAAAATCTGCTACGAAAAATTCTGGGAACAAAAATACCCCTAGAGCCTGCGAGAGCAGGGGCGGAAGATGGCTCATCGCCAGATAACACGGTAATGAACACAGGAACGAGACAGACTACGGGATTGATCCGAACACCGGAGGCTCCGACAGCTACAGCAGGACGAATGCCCCAGAACTGCGTATGTGGCTGGACAAAGGTTACACCAGGGCAAGAACGAGTGCCTAAAGAAGGGTCAACAGGGAAATCACATCGACAGCTACTTTTTGAGAAGCAGGCTGAGTCAGTCGACTGAAGTTCAGCAACCGGACACACACACTGTCACCCCTGTCCAGAGGAGCAGGAGCAAGGCACAGGAGAGCAACCTGAATCCAGCACATCCCGTCCACTAGCAGAGAAGACAATCCCCGGGCGAAGTCCTGCGAGAAGACGCTGTGGAAGGAGGTCAACACTGATCTCTGCAACGTCCTAGGAGGAATGAAAGGCACCATCATGAAGAAGTTGGAGGGAATGGGCAACCTAATTTATGCCTATGGGGCGGAACGGTTCGGAGTGGCCGAAGGTAAGCGGTCTACTCCATCAAATCCCACCAAGTCCAGAAGGCAGACAGAAATAGGCCGCCTAGTCAAGGAGAGGAGGCAGCTGAAAAAGAAATGGAGGAAGGCCACAGAGAAGGAGAAGGAGGGAATAAACCTGCTGCAGGAAGAGATTCAGAGCAGGCTTGAAACACTTAGGAGAGTTGAAAACCTCCTGAAGAAACGCAGGAGGAAGAAGCAAACAAGATCACGCTTCTACAAAGACCCCTTCAAAATTGTGAAGAGTCTCTTCACAAAGGAGAAGAGCGGAAGTTTCTCAGTGTCAAAGGCCAACCTGGACGAACATCTGAAAAACCCTGCGTAGAGCAAGGGCTGCGTCAACCCCAGGCCCCGACGGAGTCCCATACAAGCTTTACAAAAATGCGCCAGATGTCCTGCGACGCCTCTGGTAGCTGATGAAAGTTTTGTGGCAAAAGAAGGAGTTATCATTATCCTGGCAGAGAGCCGGAGGGATCCTTATTCCCAAGAAAAAGGACTCATCAAAAATCGTCCAGTTCCGCCAGATCAGCCTTCTAAATGTCGAGGGAAAAATCTTCTTCAGCGTGGTCACTCATAGGCTGGCAGGATACAAACAACATGATTGACACATCAATTCAGAAATCAGGCATTTCAGGCTTCTCAGGATGTGTGGAACAAGTTAGTCTCATCTGGCATCAGATTCAGGTTGCCAAGAAGGAGGGGAAAGATCTCCATGTGGTGTTCCTGGATCTTGCGAATGCCTTTGGCTCAGTCCCTCACAACCTCCTGTGGACAGCCTTTGACTACTTCAGAGTCCCACCAGCTTTTACAACCCTGGTCAAGGCCTACTTCCAGGACATCCAGCTCTGTGTGACAACAGCAGAGTACACCATGGCGTGGCAACATCTGGAATTGGGAATCATGGCCAGCTGCACCATCTCCCCGCTGGCCCTTACCCTAGCCACGCAGGTCATCATATGGGCCTCTCGATGGGTGGTTGGCGGACAGCAAATAAGATCTGGGCTGAGGTTGCCGCCAGTCAGAGCCTATACGGATGACATCACGACATTGACCACAACCAAGGCTTGCACAGTACGGCGGCTAGGAAAACTCCAGGATAAGATCGAGTTGGCTCGCATGAAGATCAAGCCGAGCAAGTCCAAGAGCATCTCCATTGTCAAGGGGAAGCTGTCAGACCACCGCTTCCACATTGGCGAGGAACCCATTCCAACGGTCTGCGAGAAACCTGTGAAGAGCCTAGGTTGCTGGTATGATGCTTTCCTCAAAGACAAAGAGCAGGTGGAGCAGTTCAGGAAGGAGGTAGCCAGTGGTCTGGAGAACATCGACAGAACCCTACTTCCGGGCAAGCTGAAGCTCTGGTGCATGCAGTTTGGACTACTCCCACGTCTTCTGTGGCCACTAACCCTCTTGGAAGTTCCGATCTCAAAGGTGGAAAAGCTGGAGAGACTGGTTAACTCATATGCAAGGAAGGCTTGGCCTTCCCACGAGCCTGAGCAGCATTGGGCTCTACGGCAAAGGGATGTTACACCTGCCCATTTCCAGTCTGACAGTGGAAGCAGGCTTCAGAGGGTTTATAGCCACCTCTACATCAAGGTTACTCAAGGAGATGGCAGTGTGATGGAAGGCCCACAGGCAGGCAGTCAAGGACCTCTCTAGGGCTGCTGAGAAAAGAAAGTCGGTGGCTGTGGATGAAAAGAAAGGATCTGACCTGGGCCTTCAAGTGAGCTGATGGCATCTGGCGAGTGAACCTTGGACGCTGGGTCTCACTGCTGAACCCTCTGGAGGTGTCTTGGGTCAATCAGCAAAACACCAGTGAAAGAGGGCGCCCACTTGACAACCTTAAGGATGCCATCACTCACTTGACTTCCACAGAGTCCCTTCGGTGCCTTAAGTGTGAATGTATTGAGGGATATCAACACCTAGTCGTATACAACAGATCTGATCATCTGGTCAACCAGTGACTGCTGTGAAAGTGCAGCTGGCAACAAGGAAAATACCTTGTGACGGCGTGGAGAGACAGCTGACAGAGGGAACACTTCTCACAGGAGGGAATAGACCCCACCGGGGTCCCCATGGGCTAGCTAGCCGTGGTGGCGGGATCCAGCACAAGCGATGAATGGGCCCCACCCAAAATCTGCTACGAAAAATTCTGGGAACAAAAATACCCCTAGAGCCTGCGAGAGCAGGGGCGAGAGATGGCTCATCGGCAGATAACACGGTAATGAACACAGGAACGGAACAGACTACGAGATTGACGATCCGTACACCGGAGGCTCCGACAGCTACAGCAGGATGCATGCCCCAGAACTGCGTATGTGGCTGGACAAAGATTACACCAGGGCAAGAAAGAGTGCCTAAAGAAGGGTAATCACATCACAGGGAAATCACATCGACGGCTACTTTTTGAGAAGCAGGCTGAGTCAGTCGACTGAAGTTCAGCAGCAGTACACACACACTGTCACCCCTGTCCCAGAGGAGGAGGAGCAAGGCACAGGAGAGCAACCTGAATCCAGCACATCCCGTCCACCAGCAGAGAAGACAATCCCGGGGCGAAGGCCATTAGTCAACCGGCCAAGTCCTGCGAGAAGACGCTGTGGAAGGAGGTCAACACTGATCTCTGCAACGTCCTAGGAGGGATGAAAGGCACCATCATGAAGAAGTTGGAGGGAATGGGCAACCAAATTATACGGCAAAGGGATGTTACACCTGCCCATTTCCAGTCTGACAGAGGAGTATAAGTGCGCCAATGTCTGACTAGAAATTATGTTGCTGGATTCGAGCGATCCATTTGTAGCCCAAGCAGCACCCATCATGGCCGCCGGAAGGAAGTGGACCCAGTAGGCTGCAACTGAGCAGGCAAAGGCAGTAATCAGAAATAGGGACATCGTGGGCCGAGTTTAGGAGGGGAGGAGTGGTCTTGGTCTCGGGGCCAGTACACCGGCCTGGAGTAAGGCCAATCTGGCTGAGGGACACAAGCTGGTGGTTCAGGAGGTATGGCGGGAAGAGGAAGCAGGAAGGCACGCACAAGCCATGACACAGGCAAAGCAAGGTCAGTGGATGGCATGGGAAGGAGTGGAGAAGAGGAAGATCTCCTGGAAAGATCTGTGGGACATGGAGACATTCAGGGTGAGCTTTACCATCAGGGATGCCTATGATGTATTGCCCTCTCCTGCAAACCTAAGCCAGTGGTATGGTGAAGACCCCATGTGCCCCCTATGTCCAAGTCCCGCAACACTGCGGCACATCCTGGTGGGATGCAGGACCAGCCTCACCCAGGGCCGTTACACCTGGCGGCACAACCAGGTGCTAAGGTGTCTTGCAGCAGTGCTGGAGGGTCAACGCAGAGGCGTGAATGCCCTTCCTCCCCCGTCGTCCCATTGGCAGCCAACACCATTTGTCCGAGGGGGACAGGCCAGCCTCAGCACCATAAGAGCTGACACTGGACAGCTGGGCAGAGCACGAGACTGGAAGCTGCTGGCAGACCTGGACAAGAAACTCTGCCTCCCACCTGAGATCGCTTCCACCAACCTGCGACCCAACCTTGTGCTGTGGTCACCCTCGCAAGCTTTTTCAACAGTCAAGAAGGTTTGCTATCCTCACAAAAACATCCGCAGACCTCCAGAAAAAGAGCCAGAGGTCATTAAATGGGGGAGAGACCACAAAGCCACAGCAATCTCACCCTGTGTGATACAGGGTGAGATGGGCACAGGGAGATGGAAGTGGAGCACTGTGGCTTCATAATCTCTCTTTTCCTGAACTTAGAGCTACCCCGAATGCGCTTGTGTGCTGCACTTGTAGCGGGAAAGGCTGTGTCGAGATTAAGTGCCTGCGCAAGCCTCTTCAGAACACTACCACCCATTTAAATATAGGATCTGTCCCATTGCATCCTATGCAATTCGGGTTTCGGAAAAACCACTCCACAGAAACGGAGATCCCAGATCCTCCTGTTACAGTGGAAGGTAGGGCACTCTTAGTGGTAAAAGAGTTTAAATATCTAGGGATATTAATAGACTAAAAATCACAAGTTGAAAAAGTAGTGAACAGAATCAAATTTAATTTGGCAAATTTCAGACACATCAGGAATAATTTAACTACAGAGGCTTCAAAGTTGTACATGAATGCCATGATTTTATCACACATGAACTACTGTATCACCAGCTGGACACAAACAGGACAGACCACATTAAGATCTGTTAAAGCAATGTATAAACAGACCTTAGAAACCCTGGACAAAAAGTCAAAATCATATCATCATTGTAAAATCCTAACTTAATATTATTTAAACTGGGATAACATGATTAAATTAGCAGATATCCTACTAGTATATAAAATATTTCATCATATGGCTACCCCTCCACTCAATGAATTTATTAGACAAAATCTAAACACACCTACCAGCATTCCTCGTAAAAAAGGAGTTTGTTGCGTATGTTGGCGTACGATTGGTTACGCCCTAAGTACGCTATCTTGCTTGTTGTCTGTCGAGTGAAATGCTGCACAGAAGTTTCAGACATGATTCAGAGAAAGTTCAGAGCGACTTCTATTCAATGTATATTAGGGAAAATGTGTTGCTTCTGGTAATTTGACGTTAGAAGGTTTTCTCAAGTTGGAAGTGCAATTTTTTCAGAGACAGTATATATTTCTTTCCGGTACGGCGTACCCCCTCCAAATCTTTTAGTGGTACGCCGTACCGGCCAGCAGGGCCGGAGTGGGACTCATTTTCAGCCCTGGAGTTTCATACCTCAGACCGGCCCACTTTAGATCACGACCTATTATATTAAAATAATGTAATTATAACTTTATATGTTAAGCACACAATAGTGCACTGTTCTCTAAAGCCTTGTAATTCCTACTGTAATTCTTACTATTACTAATGATCAAAAGTATAACTGGCCACTACTATCATTGGGGCATAGAAAGTGGTTTTATGGGAACTGATGCTTGCTTGTTCACACACTAGCTCACCTGTTTCTTCCTCACCACTGGCTCCTGGCTCTGCCTCTGACTCTAAATCATAAAAATGTTCATAAATCTCGTCACAAAAATTCAAGTCAGTTTCATTATTGTAGTGCTGAATCCTCTATCATCATCAATTGCAATCTGGGTCCAATCAGCTCTCGTTTACATCTTCATGCAGTGTTTGGTTTGTTTACAGCCTGCGCACAACGTGATTCCCGGCCAAACGTTAGCGATTGGTTATGGCAGATCCAGAGTGGCACTGGGCAGATCCAATAGTTTTAAATTTCAACAGACACCTGCCTTCCAAGTTAGTTAAAGTCTATCAATTGAGTAGGTCCAGACTCTCTGTGCAAATGAAATGAAGTACGAGTCTGGTAGGACCAGGCTAGGTCTACACCATACTCTTCATTATATTCATTCTAATAATATTCACTTAATGAGCAATCCTACCTGCACACTCTGGACCTGTGGGCTGATGGCTGGTGCTTGGTGATGCATCTTGTATCTGAGGGGCTACAAATCAAAGTTTGTGGCCAGTTATGTGGCGTTGCATCATAATATTATTTAAATTATGTAAAGTTAGGTTAGACAGGCTATAAGAAATTATTATGGCAATTATTAGTAACAATCAGGGTTGCCGCGGTATGCGGTATTACCAGTGGTTGAGGCCAACACCGAGTTATTTTGTATTATTTTTTTCCAGTAATAAAAAAAAATCCGGTCTTGTGTGGAACGCGGAAGACCGGCTCCACACAGCAACGCCGGTAAACAAACCCTGGGAAGCCCAATCCCTACGAGAGCTCCTCGTGCTACGGCCATCCGGAGGCGCATAGAGCTTTTGGCCGTGATATTATATATACAATTATATTATACTATTATATGATCGTTATAAGACGCTGTCAACGAGTGTGAGAGGAGAGTTGGCTGCGTCTGTCTCCAGGGCTTTTCTCTTTTTAATCCTCGCTTTTTCTGCGCCACCCTTGCTCTTTTGATTTTCCATTTTGGGTTATTATTTTCCTTGTACATCTGTGGTTGGAGCTAGGCAAACATCACTGAAGTGTGCGGACTAGTGCACGACACTTACGTTACATCAGGCTGCGTCTGCGTCTGTGTCTTGTCGGTGGGCATGCCCTTAACCTGCGTCCGCGTCCCGGTTTCATTGGCATGATCTAACAGACCGCCAGCTCCCCGATATGACCAGCGACAGCGGTAACAGCATACACGTGATCCCCACTCCACTCAGTGCCATGACTGAACACCGGCACAAAATAAATAAAAATAATAATTGAACACCGGCCCTCGCGGCCCAAAAGTCAGACCGGCCCACCGGGAATTGTCCCGGTCCTCCCGATTAGCCACTCCGGGCCTGCCGGCCAGTACCGGCATACTTGAACCCCTGAGTGTGAGACAGAGCAAGATGATGTTCTTGTTAGGCTAAAGCCACTAACGTTGTGAATGCAAGGTGAATGAGTTTTTCCTCTGCCAACAAAAACAAAGAAGGCGTTTGACGGGACCTATGCCAAGATCGCGAATACCATGATATCGGGGGCGAAACATTCTCATTCTCAATAGGCACTAATACGAAAAACAGTATTGATCAGGGCATGAAATTGGCACCTGCCCACACAAATGCAGTTAACTTTTGTGATTGGCGGGTCAAACTGTAGCCATAAAACACAACACTGAGCAAGTGTTGTGTGTTGTTGACCAATCAGGTAGCCTATTGTTGCTAAGCAAGCCCCGCCATTTATCTTGGACAGCCGCTGGCTGCAACTGAACAAAAAGAGGATGAGGACGATGATTTAGAAAAATACAAAGTGGAAAGGGATGGCAAGGTTCGCGACTGGCTTGTGTACAACGCCACAACAGAGGTGATGCACTGTCGGTATTGCCATATGTTTGGCAAGTGGAGGAAACAGAGGGGAGTGTCTGCTCCTCCTCATCTTTTGAGGACTCAGAGCCCTCAGTCTGGGCTCTTTGCTCTGTGAAAGGGTTTTTCAATCATTGTCTGACCTTGACATTACAGTGTAATGTAGTTTAGTTTCTGTAAATTATTATGATTGTTATTGTTTATCTGAGTGTTATTTAGTCAAAATAGTCAAAATATGTCTTTTCTTGAAAAGCAACATACACTTATAAGGCATTTGTTATAATTGTAATGTTATTGTTAATCTAAAATTTAAAAAAATGTTGAACCTGGGTATCTAATGACACTACTGTGACAAAGAAACAGTGACTAATAGATTGCAGTTCGGTGTTAACTTAATAAATGAGACATGAGATTATTGGCGGTTTTTATTTCAGTTCTTCTTTAGTTTCAATTCTAAATGCCTGTCACACCAGGTCAGACACAGTTGACCTAGTCATTATGTAGTTCGAGTCATTAATGACATTAAGTTGGTTAATAACTCAACAGCACTTTAATTTGTATGCTGTATAAGTTCAAGAATCATTCTTATGCATTTTCTGAGTCATTCACCTTTATTTTAGCCACAAAAAAAATTGGGCTGGTAAAAAAACACTGTAACAGGTGGCCAAAAAAGTTAACTTCAGGCCCTGATAGTGAGTACTCAGTTTATAAAAATAAATTTGATTACATTTGAGGAAATACAAGTAGTATTTCCATATCTCATCTCATCTCATCTCATCTTCATCCGCTTATCCGGGGTCGGGTCGCAGGGGCAGCAGCTTTAGCAGGGGACCCCGAACTTCCCTTTCCCGGGCCACATTAACCAGCTCTAACTGGGGGATCCCGAGGCGTTCCCAGGCCAGTGTGGAGATATAATCTCTCCACCTAGTCCTGGGTCTTCCTCCCTAGGGAGGCGCCCAGGGGGCATCCTTACTAGATGCCCGAACCACCTCAACTGGCTCCTTTCAACGCAAAGGAGCAGCGGCTCTACTCCGAGTTCTTCACGGATGTCTGAACTTCTCACCCTATCTCTAAGGGAGACTCCACGCCACCCTCCTGAAAAAAAAAACATTTCGGCCACTTGTACCCGCGACCTCGTTCTTTCGGTCATGACCCAGCTTTCATGACCATAGGTGAGGGTAGGAACGAAGATAGACCGGTAGATCGAGAGCTTTGCCTTCCGGCTCAGCTCTCTTTTCGTCACAACGGTGCGGTAGAGCGACTGCAACACCGCCCCCGCTGCTCCGATTCTCCGGCCAAACTCACGCTCCATCGTCCCCTCACTCGTGAACATGATCCTGAGGTACTTGAACTCCTTCACTTGAGGTAAGGACTCATTCCCTACCTGGAGTAAGTATTTCCATATGTATTGATAAAATGATGCATACTAGCCAACTCTCCCGATACACGTGGGAGACTCACGATTTTTAACCTTATCTCCTGCGGTGCTCCCGGTCAGCAATTTCTCCCGCTAATCTCCCGATTTTACAGTATAATAAACAAGTAAGCTTGTGGGGGATATTTGTCACAATATCTGGCAACCCTGTAAGTAATGCAGAAAAAGAAGAAGAAGAAGAAGAAGAAGAAGAAGAAGAAAAACGAGGGACGGGCGTTCTTGTCGTATGCCATCCATGGACTGTATAAAACTCAAACCACTGCTCTAATACAGCGTCCTCTTCAACATAGTCTTTCAAGGCAGCATGGGCGTGTAATATGTAGACGCTGTCAGCGACTTGGCCATTTTGCTAGGGAATGTGACGGTGTGCGTGCTCCCTCTCGCTCTCAATTCTCCTTGCAAGCTCCCCGGCCCTCAGCTAGGCAGCCAGAATCAGCCCCAGCTCCGGAAAACTAGCACCCACCAAACTTCAGAGCCACAGTTTTGGTGGGGTCTGTACAGGCTCAAATGTTGCGCAAGGTGAATTGGCTGTGTCAAAACTGGTTTCGTCTTGTCCCCATTTAGAGGTTAACATGGGGGGAGTTAAGGTGCCATGTCTAATTGATACTGGTTCTATGGTTTCCACTGTTACAGAGAGTTTTTTCGGCAGCATTTTGAACCATGGGGTCAAGAGCGCCTTAAGTCATGTAACTGGTTGCAGTTTAGGGCAGCTAATGGGTTGGATATTCCTTTCCTTGGTTATCTGGAGCTAAATGTTGAGTTGTGTGGCAAGTTGATCTCGCAGTGCGGTATCTTGGTAGTGAGGGATCCTCCTGGTGATGTTTCCCTTCAGGTCCCAGGTGTGATGGGAATGAATGTGATCCGGAAATGCTGCCAAGAGCTTTTCGTGCAGCATGGTTTAGCACTGTTTGAGCTGTCTTCTGTCACTCAGGCCTCTCAACCCATGACACAGGCATTACAGAAGTGCCACCAAGTGACCACGCAGATCCCTCCAGAGCTGATAGTAAAGGTAATGGTTAGGGGTAACTGTGCACACCGCATTCCAGGTGGTGTAATTAAAATAGTAGCAGCCACATGCTCAGAGCGGTGTTCTGATACTAGTGTTGTTCGAACCCCTGGATTGTGGTTTACCTGCTGGCCTGCTAGCTTCTCCATCTTTGGTGAGGGTGGTTAGGGGTACAGCATACATACCCATTGTCAATGTTGGTTCCATCGAGGTTCTATTATACCAACGTACAGTTGTTGGCACTCTGGAACAGGTGAATGTAGTTAGCTTGCCTACAGGAGTCACAGAGGTTCAATCCACAGTAGCCACTGTAGCATCTCTGACTGCTCTACCTACAGTACAGGACCAGATGGAGGGTTTAGATCTGTCGTCATTGTCCTCAGAAGATCAGGGTCAGGTGAGGGCCCTCCTGAGGAATTATATATCTGTTTTCTCTGCTCGTGACAGTGATTTAGGTTGCACCAATCTAATCTCTCATGACATCCCTCTTGCAGATGAGACCCCAGCCAAACAACGCTATAGACGTGTCCCTCCCTCCGATTATGAGGTCGTAAAAAAGCACATTAATCAGCTTCTTGCTGCACAGGTGATCAGAGAAAGTAGCAGCCCCTACGCTTCCCCCATTGTGCTAGTTAAGAAGAAGGATGGGAGTCTGCGCATGTGTGTTGATTACCGGCAGCTCAATAATAAGACCAGGAAGGATGCGTTTCCGCTGCCACGCATTGAGGAGTCATTGAATCCTTTGACAGGTGCGCGATGGTTCTCCACCCTGGACCTGGCCAGTGGGTACAACCCGGTCCCAGTTGCTGAGAAGGATCAACCCAAGACTGCATTCTGTACTCCATTTGGTCTGTTCGAATGGAATCGTATGCCATTCGGACTTTGTAAAGCACTCAGTACCTTTCAAAGATTAATGCGGAGAATCTTTGGTCATCAACAGGGTCAGTCATTGCTTCTTTACTTGGATGACATTGTCGTGTACTCTTCCACTGTACAGCAGCATCTTCAGCAACTCGAAGTGGTACTGGGTTGGCTTCAGCAGGAGGGACTGAAGGCAAAGCTCTCTAAATGCGCCTTTTTCCCGCCAGAGGTGCGTTATCTTGGCCACGTAATCTCTGCTAATGGTGTCTCCACAGATCCATCCAAGATAGAGGCTGTGGCAAAATGGCCACCTCCCAAGACTGTCTCTGAGCTCCGGTCCTTCCTGGGTTTTGCAAGCTATTACCGCCGCTTCGTGGAGGGCTTTGCAAAGCTGGCAGCTCCCTTCCACTGGTAGCTGAGCTGGGAAGTACCAGGACCAAGCGGAGGTCCATGCAGATTGCCATCGAGGACTGGAACGAGGAGTGCCGAGGAAGTTTTGAGGCGATGAGGATAAAGCTTACTAATACCCCAGTGCTTGCCTACGCAGACTTTTCTCTGCCCTTCGTACTCGAGGTCGATGCCAGTCATGGTGGGCTGGGAGCAGTGCTTTCCCAGGAGCAAGAAGGCAAACTGAGACCCATAGCTCATGCTAGTCGTGGATCGATGTCAAACTTTAGTTCAATGAAATTGGAGTTCCTGGCCCTTAAGTGGGCAATGAGAGGAAATTTCGAGACTATCTGTTCGGCCATCGTTGCATTGTTTACACGGACAATAATCCACTCAGTCACTTATCCACTGCAAAGCTTGGTGTTGGTGCTGCAGAACAGCGCTGGGCAGCCCAACTAGCTTTGTTTGACTTTGAGCTGAAATATCAATCTGGCCGAAGCAACAGAAATGCAGATGCTTTGTCCCGTCAGTACTCACCTGGCCCATCAGACTTCAAAGCCATGCTGCCTGGCACCTCACTTCCCAAACCCCTCCAGCAGGTCCTGAACATGGACAAAATGATGGTAAATCAAGCAACTGTGACTGTTTTGCCTCAGAGAACATCTTCAGACTTCTGTGCCTTTAATCAAGGAGGTGTTAACTCAGGTCCACCAAGAGCATGGCCATCAGGGGGTGGAACAGACTCTAGCTCTTTTACCATACAGATGACCCCAAAGGTTGAAACATGATGCCAGGCGTGTGAGCGGTGTCAGTTTGCAAAGGACAGCCAACCCACTGCACGGAACCCCATGGGACATTTGTTGGCATCCAGGCCAAATGAGATTCTGGCCATCGACTACACCCTGTTGGATCCTGCTAGAAATGGTACTGAAAATGTGTTGGTGATGACAGATGTCTTTAGCAAATACACGCTCGCCGTCCCCACCCATGATCAGCATGCCAGTACTGTGGCCCAGGTTTTCGTGGTAGAGTGGTTCTCAAAGTTTGGGATCCCAGCCAGGATACACTCTGATCAGGGACGTAACTTCGAGAGCACCCTCATCCAGCAGCTTTGCAGTCTGTATGGCATTCAGAAGTCTCGCACCACGCCATACCACCTGGCCGCCAATGGCCAGTGTGAGCGCTTCAACCGAACCCTCCACAACCTACTGCACACACTGCCTCCATCCCGAAAAAAGAGACTGGACCGTCTGCCTCCGTCAAGTCCTTTTTTGTTATAATACTACCCCCTCAGGCAACCGGTGAGTCTCCCTTTTTCTTAATGTTTGGGCAGGAGCCCAGACTCCCCATTGACTTCTTGTTGGGTAGACTTCTGGACCCTGTGAATGGAGAGGTTCATGAATGGATTTAGGAGCATCAGGCCAGATTACAGACGGCTCTCAATGGTGCACAGGAACGACTGAAGACTGCTGCAGCAAGCAGAAAGAAAGCTCATGATCAACACATTCAAGGTGAACCCCTGAAGCAAGGTCAGGCGGTTTTGTTGCGTGATTTCAGTGCCAGAAGGCGGCACAAGCTGCAAGACCTATGGGGCCCCACTGTGTACCGGGTCATCAAAGCACCTAAGGAAGGGGGAGCTGTGTATTCTATCACCCCAAGGGATGATCAATCTAAAGTCAAGCATGTTCACTGTGACCTGTTAAAGGCTGTGATTGGAGCAGAGTCGCCTGGTTGTGCTGCTGCCAGTAATCCACCTCTCCTGTATACGCCAGTCTCTGATGATGAGTTGTCCTGTGATGATGACCTGCTGTTTCTGGTCCCTCAACCTGCTTCTGTATCCATCTTGCCAGCTACCGGAGCTGTAGCAGAGACTCAAGCCACCTCTCAGGTGTCACCCCATTTTAAAACTAGGTGCAGTAAAATGAGAGGGTCAGTCCCCCAGAAGGCTGGATTCTTCAGAGAAGGGAGTATTCTTTCTACAGGAGCTGGTGGACCATTGGAGGAAATGTGTGACCAGGGGGCGGAGGATTCAACTTGTGAACAAATGAGATCCAGTCCTAGAGTGATGGAACCAGGAACTGCCTTAGAAACATTCTGAGCCAATCACAACAACTCAATGACTTTATGGCTCTTTAAACGCTTTGTGAAGGAGGGGGTCGGTGCTCTTTCAAGCATGATAACCTGGTCATCGACTGTCGTGCACAGGGCTGCAAGGCCATCGAAATTCCCAGGGTGGCGTTGTCAAGCTCTTAGTATTAGTTTTCTTCTCTTTTCACCTCCTCCTTGCCACATAAACAAGTCCTAAGTAGGTTTAATTATGCTGTGAAAACGGCCTGTTTAACATGGGGGTCAATGAGAAACTGCTTTATTGTGCAAACTACTCCTACTGGACACTCGGACAACTGCAGTTTTTGGCTTCCTCATTGGATCAACCAGGAGGTCTCTGTGGTGGGGGCTTGGTTTTAGGATCACAACAACTCAATGACTTTATTGCTCTTTAAATGCTTTGTGAAGGAGGGGGTCGGTGCTCTTTCAAGTATGATAACCTGGTCATCGACTGTCGTGCACAGGGCTGGAAGGCTAGGTGTATGCCGATTGAAGTTGGCAGTAGGGGATTTGTGGGGCACTCGCTGAACAAAGCCCTTAGTGCCCTGGGCATCAGAGGGACAGCAAGGAGCAGAGCCATCAAGAACATCACCGAGGCAGCTGAGAAAGCCACGAGATGGCTGGATTCGGAGAGGAGAACCATGGGGAAAAGTGAATGCCACTTGAACACAAGCCCGGTTTGATCACCCATGGCTGGGTCGCCTGAGTAGGATGTCTGATGTTTGAAAGACCCGAAACATCTGATGATCTCAGGTTACATCACTGATGATGTGTCCAGGTGCATCAGAGGACTGATGTATTCAAGAACTAACTATTCTGGCGAAGCCAGTGACAACCAGGAAGAGGCTGGCTGACAACCAGGAAAAGACTGGCGACTACTGGAGAGACAGTTGGCAGCCTGGAAAGACAGCAACCGGGACGGGGAGGGTCTGCAGCCTAAACCGCTTCATCTGAGAGGAAGAAACCCATCATTAAGATACAGATCGACTCATGGAAAAATACCCCCAGGGGAGCCCGAGAGGGGGGGAGGATGAGCACCCCAATCTGACGAAACTAAGAATACCGACCAATTGCGATGGACAAACGACTACGGCCGCGGTATGCAGATGATTCATCAGGCCAGGATGAAGTGTTTGGTGGAGCAGAACATGTCACAGCGCACAGATACCACATCTGATGAAACGCAGGAGGAGCTGGGCCAGGAAGCACCGCACAGTGCCCAGAGCCTCCATGTGGCATTACCTGTTCCCCCAATTCTGCCCCTGGCGAAGGATCAAATCAAGTGGCCACTGGCCTGTAAGACAACAGTTTGGGAGCAGTTTGACGAGGACGACGACAAAGTGCTTGAAGCATCTGCAAAGGGAGATGTGGACCGTAGGCTGCAGGCAATGAAGACCATCATCATTAGTCTGGCCCAGGAAAGGTTTGGTGCAGAGGAGAAGAGACCAGCTCGGACATCCTATGCGATGAACCGAAGGGCTGCGGAGATCCACAAAATTCGTCAGGAACTGAAGTCTCTCAAGAAGCAGTACAAGGAAGCCAGTGAGGACCACCGTCCCCCCCTAGCAGGGCTGCGCGCCATCTTGAGGAAAAGGCTGATGACCCTGCGCAGAGCTGAGTGGCACCAGAGGTGTTGGAGAGAGAGAGATCCAGGAAGCATGCTGGATTTATAGCCAACCCTTTTGGCTTCACGAAGCAGCTACTGGGGCAGAAACGGGATGGGAACCTGAGCTGCTCCAAGGAGGAAATAGACCTGCATCTCCATGACACCTACAGCGACCCTTGCAGACAGGAAGATCTGGGCCAGTGCAATTTCCTGGTAGAACCACCATCTCCTACCAAGGATTTTGACAACAAGGAGCCACTTCTGAAAGAGGTCTAGGAAGTTGTGAAGAAGGCCAGAGCTAGCTCAGCACCTGGACCAAGTGGTGTCCCATACAAGATCTTCGCTGAAGGTGTCTGGATTCCTAAAGAGAAGGATTCAAAGAAGATCAATCAGTTCAGGATAATCTCACTGCTGTGCGTGGAAGGCAAGATCTTCTTCAGCATAGTAGCAAGGCGGCTGTAGGTCTTCCTCTCCAGTAACAACTACATAGATACATCGGTGCAAAAGGGAAGGATCTCAGGAGTGCCGGGGTATCTTGAACACACTGAAGTGGTGACCCAACTCATCCGAGAAGCCAGGGAGAACAAGGGAGAGCTCACTGTGCTGTGGTTAGACCTAGTCAATGCATATGGCTCCATCCCACACAAATTGGTCGAAACCACCATGACCAAACACCATGGGCCACATCACGTTGCAGATCTGATCCTGGATTACTATGATCAGTTCAGGATGAGAGTCACAGCGGGAGAAGTAAAATCAGAGTGGCACAAGTTGGAAGTTGGGATAATCACAGGCTGTACCATGTGACCTTGTCCGCGCTGGCGATGATTATGATTGTGAAGTCTGCAGAGCCAGAGTTGGGGCCCACGGACCCAATCAGGGATGCGCCAGCCCCCAATCAGGGCTTTCATGGACGACCTGACAGTCACCAAACCGTCTGTGTCAGGATGTAGATGGATCCTCCAAGGGCTGGAAAGACTAATTTGTTGTGCTCGGATGGGATTCAAACCAGCCAAGTCCAGATCTCTAGTGGTGAAGAAGGGAAAGGTCACAGACAGGTTCCGTTTCAGCATCGAAGGGTCAATGATACCATCAGTCTCAGAGAAGCCTGTGAAGAGCCTGGGCAAAGTCTTTGATAGCAGCCTCAAAGACTCCTCGTCGGTCTAGGCAACCTGCCAGGAACTGGACAGCTGGCTCAAAGCAGTGGACAGATCTGGCCTCCCGGGCAAGTTTAAAGCGTGGATATACCAGCATGGTATATTGCCAAGGACACTCTGGCCGCTACTTGTGTATAAGGTCCCTATCTCCACGGTGGAGACCCTGGAGAGGAAAGTCAGTACCTGTCTCAGGAGATGGTTGGGGTTGCCCAGAAGCCTCAGCAACATCGCCCTCTATGGGATCACCACAAAGCTCCAGTTGCCCCTGAAGTCTTCGGAAGAGGAGTTCAAGGTGACACGGACACGAGAGGTGCTGATGTGCAGAGACTCACGGGACCCAAAGGTGGCCCAGGCAGGTGTGGTGGTGAAGACGGGAAGGGAAGGAAGTGGAGTGCCCAGTCTGCTGTGCTGGACGCAGAATCATGACTGCACCACAGAGAGCTGGTGGGAGTGGTGGCCCATGGCAGAGCAGGCCTGGGGATGTTCCCAACACCACTCTGCTCAGGGAGGGCAAGGGGAAGGAGAAGCGCAGGCAGATACAGGATGAGGTCAGGACTGCAGTGGAGGAAGGAAGGACAAGCAGAGTGGCTGGTCATGGGCAGCAGGGGGCCTGGACCAGATGGTAGCATGCCATGGACCGCAAAGTCACCTGGTCGGACCTATGGCAGTACCTATGGCAGTCTGAGCCACACCGCATCAGCTTCCTGATCCGGGCAGTCTATGATGTCCTCCCTAGTCCGGCGAACCTCTTCACCTGGGGGAAAGTGGAGACCCCGAACCGCCAATTGTGTTCCGCAATTGTGCTCCGCAATTGTGCTCAGCCAAGGTCGTTACACCTGGCGCCACAACCAGGTTCTGAAGCCGATTGCAGACGCCATCAGCAAAAGCTTCGCTTTTGTCAAAGCAGGAGACCAGCCAAAGGCAGGCCGTAAAAAGGCACCAGCCAGGATCCGAGCATCAGCACAAGACTGGCAGCTCTCTGTAGACCTGGAGAAGCAGTTGCAGTTCCCTCACCACATTGTCCACTCCGCCCTGAGGCCAGATATCTTTCTGGTCTCAGAGAGCACAAAGAACATCGTAATCATGGAGCTGACGGTGCCATGGGAGGACCGCTTGGGGGAGGCCCATGAAAGGAAGAGGACCAAGTATGATAACCTGGTCATTGACTATCGTGCACAGGGCTGGAAGGCTAGGTGTATGCCCATCGAAGTCGGCAGTAGAGGAGTTGTGGGGCACTCGCTCCACAAAGCCCTAAGTTCCCTGGGCATCTCAGGAACAGAGAGGAGCAGAGCCATCAAGAACATCACCGAAGCAGCTGAGAAAGCCTTGAGATGGCTCTGGATTCGGAGAGGAGAACCATGGGGAAAAGTGAATGCCTCTTGAACCCAAGCCCGGTTTGATCATGCGTGACTGGGTCACCGGAGTAGGATGTCTGATGTTTGAAAGACCCGAAACATCTGATGATCTCAGATTACATCACTGATGATGTGTTCAGGTGCATCAGAGGACTGATGTACTGACTGTATTCAAAAACCAACTGCCAACAGCTTCGCTGAAAATCAAGATACCTGTGACTTCTGACCCCAGAGAGAGTCCCTGGCCAAGCTGAAGATTATTTGCTGTTGTTTTTATAATAAACTTTAGGAAGAACTCTGCCTTTCCTTGAGTAAAACACAAAAAAAAATGGGTGACCCCGACGTGATCTGAAGTCAAAGCAATAGAGAATTGGATTTGGGCCTAAACTGGATCTCCTCACACACTCATTTTGGGCCCAACTGAAAAGGTGAGCAGAGCCTGTGTTTAGCCTATGAGTGTGGATGAGAGATGAGGAAGGTAATTAAATTCTGGATACAAATAATTTTTTGTATACATGTAATAACATCAAAGAATATTCTTAATGAATTGCATGTTTAAATGTCGGGGAAATTGCTGTGTCTGGGACAAAAGGCTGGGAGCCAAAAATAAAGTCTGGATTGTTTGATATGTGTCCGGGACACAAGGCTAGGAGCCAGAGATAAATTATTAAATTGTTGTATTGATGTGTTGGGGACACAATATACGTCAGGGACGTGTTTAAGATGTGCTAGGAGCACTTGAAATGTCAGGGGCATTGATGAAAGGGAATTAAGTTTGAAGAATTGCCAGGGGCATTGATAAACGTTGGGGATGTGGGGTTTTATTCTGGCTGACTACCAAATCCGGTTTAAGTTCAATCCACTTCACACGCAACTACCTACCTACTCTTCAGACACGTCAGAAGTGGCAGAAATCTTTGGGGAACTTGGCTGTGGACTCCATCGTCATGATAGTTGAACCACAACTTCCCAGAGCCAAGTGGCCGGTGGGAAGAGTCACAAAGACTGTGCCTAGCCAAGACGGATGTGTCAGAGTAGCAGAGGTCCTTGGTGAGGGGAAGGTCTACATCAGACCGGTTGACCGCCTGATTCAGCTACCCGCACTTGGAGCCGACGACGAGGACACTTTAAGAATTCCCTTTATTGCACATTTGCTACTCTAATGTGGGGGCGGCTGTTGTGACTTCTCTAAGTACCGCCTCTTTATTTAGCGTCTGTTACGTCAATTATTCACCTAGAGTATTTTACGTAACTAACGTAGCTCACGTAATTAGTGTAGCTCACGTAACTAGCGTAGCTCACGTAACTAGCATAGCTTACGCAACTAGCATAAATAATCTAGCGCACCACCAGTTCCATTCATTCTCTTGTGATGTTGAAAGTCCTTGACGATGTGAGTTATTAATCTGATGTTTATCTCTTTATATGCACTAGCTTGGATAACTGTATGTCTAAACAGACTTATTGGTTTGTCATGTTGTGGGTGTTAACTGTGATAAGCTAATTGAATCAGCATGATGTTTATGAGGCTAATGTATACTAACTAGCTAACTGTGTTCATGTGGTAATACTTGCAACTATGTTTTGCTTGCTTAGTGTGTAAATACCTGCATGTCTATTTTATTTGCATGTGAAGAGTAATGTACCACTTTTTCTTTTCTTTATTTAATTAAAGAAACTTCCACCATTGTACACTACAACTTGTGTTCGATGTAATACAGTCCGATTGAATGAGTAAAATCAGTCAACTCTCACTGGTGACTCTGTCCTTCCTGACTGAATCCCTGAAGAATAGTAAATATTACTCTGCCAGCTCATCTCAATCAAAATCAATCTTAACATTAACATGTCATTATCATGGAGACTCAGCTGGACGAAAACATGAACTGTCCACCTTAAGTTTAATTTTCCGATGTTTGTCAGCTTCCACATGAACCAGCATAATGGTATCAGTCATAAGATCCGAGCTGTGTTTTGTACTGTTGCTATAAAGCAGCCGTGGAACACACCAGCTAATAAGCTAATGTTATTATATATGTAACGTCAGTTCACTAATGTTAAAACCCTGAATTGTAGTTACAGAGCGTTAGATTGTGATCATGTTTGAACAGCTATTGCATATATAATGTATGGTTGTAACAGGCTGTTATTATCTGGTTCCAGACAGCTCACATACTCAGTTAAAACGGAGGTATCAGGCAAGTAAAGTTAACAGCTGTTGGTGTGCTAACGTCAGTTTATAAGGTTTATGGAGAGACTGCCAGTAACGTTAATGTAGGCCCTACATTAGGGACAGATGCACAATGTTACAGAGCTACAGTGTTGTAGATTCAGAGCAAATACATGTACATTTACTCTGATATCTAGCATGAGTTATTGCACATGCTTGAAAAGTTGCACACTGCCTGTCACTGCTCCAGTCTTTGAGTTTGCTTTTTTAGACTTTCTTAACTTCTATTCTTCTTTAGCTCATTCTGTTTCTTCACCCTAACTTCTGTGAAGTTCTGCCCTCGCTAGTTTTCGTGTTTCTTTTCATGGTGTTTTTATCAATGCCGCTTCCACCGGGACACGCTGTCTTTGTTTACTCCGGAGAACAGCTTATCACGCTAATGCCGGCTGGCACCCCATACAACTCCTCTATTCTCCCCCCTCTGGGCAGGTCAGATCATAACCTGGTTCCCCTGAAAACTCTGCTATGTTCCTCTGGTGAAGAGGAAGCCTACAACCACAAGGACTGTGAGGAGGTGATCTGAGGAGGCTTATGAGACACTGCAGGGCTGCTTTGAAGTGACTGACTGCACTTTGTGAGCCGCACGGGGAGGACATCGATGGGCTCACTGAGTGCATCACAGACTACATAAATTTTTGCATGGACTGCAATGTCCTAGCTCGTACTGTGACCTGCTACGCCAACAATAAACCTTGGCCATCCTGAATGAAAAGAAGAGAGCATTCAGAGATGGCAACCGTGATGAGGTGAGGAGAGGGCAAGGGGACTTAAAATCAGGGAGGCTAAAGCCAATTATAGGAGAAAGCTGGAGAACAAACTGCAGCATATCAACATGAGGGATGTGTGGAGTGACATGAGAACCATCACTGGGTTCCAGAAGACTGGTAGCACGGAGTTGGAGGACCGTGTGGACCAGGCTAATGAACTGAAAAAGAAAAAAAGAAACACTTGTAATTTTACACAGCAAACATACGCACACTTGGCCGTACTAACACACACACGCTGATTTTTTGATCACGTTGACACAGCCTTTACTGTAAATAACGCTCTCACAGAAAAAGTCATTCACAGAGCATCTGCTAATTGATAACTGTTTTTAGATATCTAAACCAACAAGCAGGCCAACATTGGAATATGCCTGCTAGTGAGAAATAATTACAACGTCCTGACTTAAACACAAAATGCTGTGCAATACAATAACAACAAATTACAATCCAATACACAATGCAGCGGTAACAGCACACAATAACAGCACAATCATATTTGCAGGCGTACCTTTTTAGAAGTTTTTTTTCCTCGCATTTCTGGTAGAGAAGTCTTTAATGAGGCTGGTAAAATCCAGTTTGCGCAGAATGTCAAGTTGGATGGACATCAGAGACAGGTGATTTAGCCTGTTCTGGCCGATTGTGGATCTCCAGTTTGGAAAAACAATGCTCCCCGCTGGCGTTGTTTACAGGCAAAGTCATGAATAATCGGAGAGCAATATCAACATTTGGAAATAATGACTGTAGTTTCCTTCCTCTTATAAATTGCAACAGTGATCTTGCTGAGGTGTCTTTTTTTTTAATGAATTCCCTGAATAGTTTCATTTAGTTCACAAAATCTTTATCCAGATCACCTGCATATTTCTTCTGCGGATTAGCCGCTCCTGTACAAAGATCGTGTATGGAGATGGTTGGAATGTTGTTTAGAAATCCAAATGTCTGCTGAATGTGTTTGTAGGACAGAAACCTCCAATCCAGTTCTGTGCAAGTCGGTGTATGACAGTGATAAAAACTGTTGCTTTTCTCTGCCTTTGTGAGTCCACTTTGTAGTGCTGAGACACAGTTGGAGACATTACTTTTGCATCACTCTCAAACTTGTCAAAATCATCCCATAGGCTGGCCAAATGATCCCTCAATGAGCTGATCCAAGTAACACTGTTACATAAATCCAGTACAAATGCCTGTAGAGCCGTGCTGGTCTTGTGAAAACGTTGGAGTATGTTGTTTCACGTACTACACAGAAAGGCATTCTCTAGTTTTTCCATTTTCATTTACAGTGCCCGGGCTTCATTTCGAGTGATTAGATTTTGGTTTGTGTCATCACTTAACTTTTGCAGTGACTCTTGAATTCTGGCATAGTTCTGGTTCAGTGCCTTTGTTACTTGCGCGTGTGCTGAACGTCTAGTGTCTGAAAGACTTTTTCCACAGCTCCTGCTGTGGGTCAGAGATCATCGAGGAAATGGACGAATTTAAAGTGTGCGCGGTCAACAGGGAAACCATACCATTTGACGGCTGGACCCATCATGATTAATTTACCTGGGGGTGAGGACCCCAAACTCTCCATCAGTACTCTGGTCCTCATCAGCACTTTGCCTATGGACAAACCATTGATTGGTTTCAATGTTCTGGAACAGATCATTGAGGGACAACCAGAACGGTTGATACCTACTCTTGTCACCTTGCTTTGTAATGGCATTCATCTTCCCCCTGAGAAAGCGGAAGTGATCATAAGATTCATCCAGACGGTAGAGCCAAACATGACACAAGGGCGTTTAAGAAAAGGCGAAAGGGACGTGGTTATCCATGCTGGACAGGTCACCTGGACAAGGTGCCGGGTTCCATCAACCATGAACCAGTCCGATTGCCTGGTGTTGTTTGAGGCTGATGAGGGCAGCCAGGCCCTAGAGCAGTTAGATGTCTTGACAGGGTTAGTTCAAATACAAAATTAAGCTATGCCCTACATCACAATCGCTCTAAGTAACAACACTAAACATGACATTACCGTGACAAGAAAGACCTTACAGCCGGTTGAACGTATTGTGGAGGCTGAAGCCCCAAACAAACCTCACCCTACCGTAACAGTTCATGAGGTACGGGAATGACATTGGTTGTAATCCTGATCTGAAAATGGTGATGAATTTAAAAAATGATATACGAGTGCAGAGAGCATACACTTCCATACCGAAGCCACTGCTGCGGGAGGTTAAAGAATATGTTCAAGACCTCCTGGTGAAAAGATGGATAGTAAAATCTAAGTTCTCTTATGCTACTCCCATTGTGTGCGTGTGGAAGGAAGACCGTTCACGCCGTCTCTGCATAGACTATCGTCTATTGAACCAGAAAACAGTGCCGGACCGTATCAGGAGGTTGTTGAGAGGATCCGCTTGTAAACTCTTGCGAGTGGGATCGATTACAACTTGAGAACAGGATCTTGTACCGACGAACACCAGAAAGGAAAAAACTAGTCTTACCTCTCCTGTACCAGTCCATGGTCTTAAAGCATCTTCATGACCATATGGGCCATGTTGGTACCGAGAGGGTACTTCATCTCGCGAGAGATGAAGTGACCCTCGAGCGAGGTTCTATTGGCCTCACATGAAGAGGTGTATCGAGGACTACGTAACAAAGAAATGCTGTTGCATTAAACAAAAAAAGCCAACAGCTCATGTGCGTGCACCCATGAGTAGCTTGAAGTCCAACGTGCCACTCAAACTTGTTTGTATCGACTACCTGCATCTTGAGAAAGGCAAAGGGGGGTACGAATACTTTTTTGGTTATGGTCGACCACTTTACGTGGTTTTCTCAAGCCTACCTGACCAAGAACAAATCCGGTCGCACAGCAGCTGAGCGGATCTATAATGATTTCATACCTTGCTTCGGGTTCTCCAACAAGCTCAATCACGATCAGGGGCGAGAATACGAGTACGAGCTCTTCCGGACTCTCGGGCAGCTCTCAGGGGTTGGTCATTCTCGAACATCCCCATACCACCCCCAGGGAAATCCAACAGAATGCTTTAACCGCACTTTGCTACAGAGGTTGCGTACCCTGACAGACAAAAAAAAAGAAACATGGAAAGATCATCTTCCGCAAGTTATACACGCGTATAACTGTGCTTGTCATGAGTCTACCGGTTACTCGCCACACTTCTTGCTTTTTGGTTGTCACCCCGTCTTCCGGCTGGATCTCGTTTTTAGTTTAGCTGAGCAGGCTGACCTTGTGTTGCACAAGGGATATGCTGAAAAATGGCGTAAAAGAATGACAGAGGCCTATCAGGTTGCTAACAAAAATAGCCTCTCTGCTAGTGCTAAGAGAAAGTCATACTATGATCAGAAGGTGAGGGGAGTAGTACTGAAACCAGGAGATAGGGTGTTGGTTAGGAACCTAGGAGAGCGGGTGGACCTGGCAAATTACGCTCCCACTTGGGAGAACATGATATATGTGGTCAGGGAATAGGTTTCAGATAACCCAGTGTATGTAGTCCACCCAGATGGGAATAACTAGAACCTTGCACCGAAACTTACTCCTGTTGGTCAATGATTTGCCAGTGGAGTTCCCACAACAACCAACTAAGCCAACCTCAAAACCAACGCATAGACAGGCAAATGATTGAGGGAGGGTTAAGAACCGTGACGAACAGACAGGAAATGCTGAGACCTCTGATTCAGATGATGATTCAGGTAGTGGCTATTGGTTGAGAATAACACCAACCTGGGCTGAACCCAGAACAGCAGTTGCTCCTAAGAAGCAAGCTGTTTGACAGAACGGGAGGGAACCAGTGAGGCAGCCACAGGTCCTGTCTGAAGAAAAATCTGTTCAGGGTTCGAGGAGTCATGATGAGACTGGGCGAAGGATGCCTGTAATGCAAGCCACAGACATTGTTGAGGGCCTGCCAGATATGGCTGGGATCCATGAGGGATGTCAATTAGGAAGAGAGAGTCAGGTGGAACACAAGACTGTTCCCACACTACTAGTGGATGATGTGGTGTTGATAGAGGAGGGCAGGCCGAGATGAGTGGCAATTGAGGGATGAAGTTGAGACTTACCAAGATGACTTAGAGAGCAGTGATAGTTCAGCAGCCCTTAACTTACCTCAGTCAGATGCCGAGCCTGAGTCCCCTCAGCACAGGTGTAGTGAGGAGCAGATAACAGACTCTCAGTCTAGCCCACCAACCCCACTGAGGCGATCCACTCGACAGAGGCGTCCAGGCCAAATGCTCACCTATTCATCCTTAGGTCATCCAACATACCAGTCACGGCCCACTACTGTAGGTACTTACCCTGTGCCTTCTGTTGACCTGTGGCATCTACAGCCATACTTCCAGCCTTCATTCCAAGGTCCACCTTTCGTCCAGTTTCCGTACCTATCTTTTCTTTATCCCATAGGTAGTTATTAGGAAGAAATAGCTGCCATAATGCACATATGACACACACATAAGCTATAATAGACTTGGTTACTTACTTACCCGGGAACCTAACATTCGTAAGTGCTTTTAAGTTTTGATATGACTTGAGAATTTTGAGTATTATCCTTTTGGGGTTTGGTAAGAATACAGTTATTTTAAGTTAAAATTGGGTTAAAGTGTCAGGAGCCACTTTTGTTGTCAGGGAGCGTGTGGCAGCCCTGAGAGGGAATGGCCACATTAATATTATGTTATGGGACACTTTCATTAATATATGTATTTATTTTGCATGTTCTCCCTGTGTCTGCGTGGGTTTTCTCCGGCTTCCTCCCACAGTCCAAATACATGCACGTGTTAGGTTAATTGATGACTCTGAATTGCCCGTAGGTGTGAATGTTTGTCTGTCCTTTCTGTCTCTATGTGCCCTGTGATAGACTGGCGTCCTGTCCAGGGTGTACCCCGCCTCACGCCCAATGTCAGCTGGGATCGGCTCCGGCCCCCCACGACCCCGATAGGGACAAGCAGTTGAAGATGAAATAATGAATGAACCATATGAAAGTGGTCATTTTATTTTGAGGGGGGTTACGGTAAAGGAGCCCCACCTTCCGCTGCTACCTCAGACACGTTCTGGAGGAAAACGGAGCCACATGGTGTCTTCATTACTCCGCTCTTCATCTGCTTCTACAGGTAACATATTTGTCACCACGGTCCTCATCCTTGGGACCCTTAACACAGACACCAACAGACTAAACAAACTGATCAGGAGGGCCTGGGATGTCGTGGGGGAGGAGCTGGACACCCTGACGACCGTGGCAGAGAGGAGGATGCTGCCCAGGCTCCGGTCCATCCTGGACAATGTCTCCCACCCTCTCTACGACATACTGGCCCAGCAGAGGAGCACCTTCAGCAGAAGACTCCTCGCACCCAGATGCACCACAGGAAATCTTTCCTGCCTCTGTACATTAAACTATACAATGCATCCCTTGGAGATCCTGTCACCTCCTCTCTGTAATTCAGACTCAACCACAGACAATCTGTTCTTTTGCACATTAGTCCCGCATTTTTGATTTTGTATATATTTCACTACTGTAAATAATATTTATTCATTCATTCATCTTCAACCGCTTATCCCGGGGTCGGGGTCGCGGGGGGGCTGGAGCCGATCTCAGCTGACATCGGGCGTTAGGCGGGGTCCACCCTGGACAGGACGCCAGTCTATCGCAGGGCACATAGAGACGAACAGAGACAGACAACCATTCACACCTAAGGGCAATTCCTAGAGTAATCAATTTCTGTAAATTTAAATTTGAGTTTTTCCAATATATGTTGTCTGTATAATATTTGTTGTTTGTATATCAGCAGTTTTGTAACAAAAATAATTTCCCCCTGGGATTATTAAAGTATTTCTGATTCTGATGAACTGTTAATTGTACATGTTCTATAGTAAACAGATATATCCACTCCACTCACAGGATGTAACATAACACCACTGAGTATAATGCAGTCAGATACAACTCTACCCCTCTGACCTCAATGATAATATAATGATAATCTCAATGATGTCACAGTTCAGTCATCCAGCCCTCAGTAGTTTGACATTGATCCTGCCTCTGCCCAACTCAGCTCTACTCACCTGTGCACACAGCTGCCTCTCATCACATGCAATCAGCCAAGTATATAATCACCAGCTCCACATTCACTCCTTTGCCAGATTGTTCTATGCCATGCAAGACTTTCCAGCATTCTTCTGCCTGTCTTCCTGGTACCGACCTCGCCTGTCCCTGCTTCGTCTGCATCTTGGTAAATCGACCCAGCCTTCCGTCCCAAACCAATAGTTTAGCCTCTCCTCTCCTGATTCCTGTTTGCCGTTTTCTGAACCGTTGGCCTGTCTGCCTGAGTCTGAGTAAACCGTTGAACTTTTACCACTGTTTCTGAGTCCTTTGTACTGCAATTGGGTCCATACACCACCCGTTACAAATGACATATAATGTGATGAACTCATCTCAAAACTGGACTTATAAACACCTCAAATATGATTCAACTGCAGACTAATAAAAAACAAACAATAAAGCTTAATCATCTCTAAAACAGTTTGAACAAAAAACATTGTAAACTTCATGTACATAGAATTCATTGCGGGGCTCTTGTGTCAGACTACATTTTTTAACAGGTTTTCTACATACTAGATTTTATTTTTATACTATATTGTCTTTACCTCTGTGTTTCTTCACAAATTATAAAATTGAGCTGCATAATCTGCATTTTCTCCAGGCTCTCTTGGCAAGCACCTGAGAGGTTGATGGACCAGTGATGCTGACATCTGATCACCCTATCAGTGAGACACTGAATCACTGAATCTGATTTAAAAGCATGTTTGCTTCCTCAGCATTCGCATTTGCCCTAACAGATCACATCATCATCTCATCAAAGACTGCTGTACCTCCCTTTCCACACCTGCCAAAACATCACCGGGGACATTTGGCCTGTCACACAACATTCACAGTTTAACACAGGACATCAGTGTGAAAGTTTACTGCTTAAGATCATTCATCAAGAAAAAGTCAGATCAAAGTCTACAATTCATATGATTCAACGGCATGGATAAAAGTTTTTTAAACATTGCAAGACATTGTTTTTACCTTTATAACTATTCACTTTTGCATAGTTGAGTTGCATATATCATGATTGTCAATGTGTGCATTTTGATCTAAAACTTGAAGTCAATTAAAACACGTTTCTAATATTAAAATAGATAATTTAGGATTGCACGGTTTTAGTGACTGCTTTCTTCTTTTAAATGGATACATCCTCTTTTTTACTTTTCACCATATGGTACATCCATATTTTAAATCATATCATGTGTTTTGAGCTTTGCTGGTGGAGTAAACGCTTAGCTTACATTTGTACTGCAGAATATTTCCACCTTAACTGCAGTTCCTGAATATAAGAATACATTAATAGTTTGTATATTTAGGGACGTTGGTTCATAGTCTTGTTACTTCTGTATGGAGGCCTAACCATTAATGCAGTATGTGATCTCAAGTGCATAAACTGTTTTATACAGTAAGACACTGTGATTAATTTTGTAGATTGTCACCCAAATGAGACATTTCATAATCTAAATTCCTCCTCTTTCTGGAAACTGTCTCCTGATGACGACAGACGTGAAGGTAAGGATTTTGTAATGTGTCTGCCACCGGCCGAGCAGATGACCTGCATCTTACAGTAGCTGTGTAATGAGAGTGTCTGGTGATAGGGACACATTATATACAGTTAATTATATTAACATCAAATGTAGATATAGGTAGTGATTAGGTAATACTTGTAAAAGTCCAGAAAATTGCCCAGATTCAGTTTTAAAATAGTTTTCAATTTACTTTTTGATTCATAGGTTTGTAGGTTTGCATGTTTTAAAATGTTACTATTTATTTATTTAGCTGTGGTATTTGCAAGTTCAAAGAGATAAGTCAACCTTACATATAAAACATTAGGTATATGGTATGAAAGACAATGAGTTCTGGGTTTTAAAAGCTGCTGGACACTCAAACTTGGTCTAGAACATGTGGTAAGAAAGTAAATAGGGTATAAATGATTTCAGCCTCTCTCGATCCGTGCTCTTCTCCTGTGGTTCCTGACAGCGCCATATACGTAGTGTGGAGTTATTTAATGTAATTCCAGATATGACTGATAACATATACACATTTGTTTCTGTTAGTGGCAAGTATTAATATCCGTGCCTGTGCTATATTATTATTACAATTACTAGTTTAGTTAAAGGCTGATGTAACTTTGCAGTGTTGTGATGTGACTGTTAGCTGCTGCTGTTAGCGCTTGTCAGCTAACAGAGGTCGACAGAGAGCTGTTCACTTCTCACACAACGATATTTTTCAGTTATTTCTCCTCTCCCTGTCAACTTTCAAAATAAGCATTGTGATCCATATAAGAAACTGAAGACTCCCTTCTCCTACATCACATCTGGATAGGTGATTTTTTTGATGCAGAAGTAAAATATCTTTACAAAAATGACTCCAGATGTCGATATAGTGTGTGTGTATATATATATTTCTTCAGTTTCTACATCATTTTCCTACACATTGATTAACAGGGTTCCCTAACCTGCAAGTTGCTCTTTAACCTTAGGGCGACAAATTATTGGCAGTTTGTTTTGTTTCACAGAACCTACTAAAACGACACTTTAATAACGACAGAGAAAGTGAGGAAAAATAAATATGACGGTGTGTCACCTCTGGCCACTGAGTGGGTCGTTTACCCACTTCTCCTCCGGTTGGCTGTATGGACAAACTCTTTAATTGTTTCCATATAACGTCAATCATCGCTCGGCAACAACATAATATCGCTGTCTGCCTGACTAACGTTAGTCATTACAGGATGTAGCATCCTCAGCTTAAGCAATGGCTAACTCTTAAACTGATGGTCCATGAAGATTTTATTCACAGAGCATAATCCTGAACACACCGTAAGAGCTGAGTGAAAAGAACAAACAAAACTGCACATTTTGCATACTTATACAAACAATAGCCCTTAACATGTGTAGTAAGTAATTTCACACAAAAAAGAGTTACCAGAAACAAGTGGTCAACCTTATAAAATACTAGGCCCCTGCTGCAAACCACACACACACCACATACATTTAGAAATAGTCACATTAATTAATTTTCATATCAAAGAAAATATTATCAGCATCATGGACATGGAGGGCTGAGCTAGAAGCCTAAATGCACTTTCAACACACGCACACACACACACTAGCAAGTGAACACACAGAACATATCCCGTGCAAACCATTAACTAATTCGTCGTAACAAATAAAATCAAACCTTGTTCACTCTCCAGAGAGGTGCTGCGGGTTTTCTTATTTATTCAATACTTTGTTACAGTGAAACAGCGACATCTCTCTGCATCTCTCTGAAGCTTGTGTGCTATTTTTGGCGCAGTTGCACCCGGATGTCCAAAGGGAACTGAGCGTCAAACGAAAAACGCGCCTTCAAAATAAAAGCCCCTAATTGACTCAAACAATGAATAATTTTTTTTTTTTTTAAAAAGGGGACTACACCTGGTTTAGGGCCAATTCGTAATTACAGTAAAATCCAAGTAATTTTAAAGGATCATTTACACAAGATGTTTCCAGTTTATTTTCACCGGGATGGGGGCGTGGCCTCGTGTTAGACCATGTTATAAAAGGGTGAGACGCTCCGCTGATGCGACTGACCGCACGCTGCCGTCGTTTGGAAGAGGAAGTTGTAGCAGACAACTGAGCTCGCTGGTAGGTGAACCTTTAAGCAAAGTGACAATTTTACACACCAGTTGTAGATAGTTCTCCAACGTCAATTTACGACACGGTTTTGTTAGTGATCACGACAAAGGCGACCGTTTTTCCCGTAAGAAATCCAAACGTATGTTTTGCCAAATGTACGTTAGAGCGCTAACCTAACCTAACGCCTAGTTAGCGGCTGACGCTAACTGTCCTGAACAATAACAGCTAGTTAGCTGGCAGCCGGCTCGGTCTCCGTCAAGAAGTCGAAGTACAGGCCGAAAGTAAGTTCTTGAAACGACAACAGTCCGTTTTTATGTACAGTGTTTGCTCACTCATCCTTTAACGCCAACGACGGTGCAATGTGTTTTCGAGAAGCTGGTTGACAAAAACAAGGCCGGGTGGCTCCTCTGGGTCCAACGAGGAAAGAGCCGGGGGACTGAAGGGGTCGGGCGAATCAAGCATTGTAATAAAAAACATCTGCCAAATGTCGACAGAGGGAAGATTGATGTTTCTAAATGGTATTATTTTTTAGTTTATACATGAATGAGGCACACAGCCTTTCACCGCAAAACTGCCACCTTCTTTCTGTATGCTTGATTAAAATGTATGTCAAGGTGGATTTTGACAACCTGTCCTCAAGTATCGAGTGTTTATATAAACAAAGGGCATGACACTAACTTTTTTGCTCACCTGCCACTGTGGCTAGTGGTTTGTAAAAGGTTACCAGCCACTCAGCATTCTCACTAGCCACACATTTGGATAGACAGATACACACTTACTTATTGTATATTAAGAAAAAAAATACCCTATATAAAGGGTAGCTGCTTCATAAAAACTGGTGCAGGTGTGTTACAGCAGGGAGAAACCTAAAACATGCAGGGCAGTAGCTCTCCAGGAGCAGGATTGGGCTATAACAACAGTAACACCAAAGCCTAATGCAATTCAAATACATACAATTCATAAAACACAGAACAAAGCCTTACTAATTACTCTATATGCAGGATATCTAAGCAGCAATCACGTACAGGTGCATCTCAGATCAATAGACCACCATGACATTTTTCCCCCCATATGAGATTACTGAAACGTTGTTCTTTTACAGTTTCAAATGTGAAGTTTGTATTACAAATCACAAACGAAACCCCTTTTGCTTTTACCCCGCTGTAAGAAACTACAATCTGTGCAGTACTTTGTTTCCCTAATGGCATCATACGTTAGCCGCTCTCTACCTGCCTTCCACATGTAGTTGATCTGTCTGGACCTACTTCTGTAGTTGTAGATGTGTTTCTCGACGTAACTGTCTGTCAGGAGTGCTCATGGGAGTCGAAGTGTTATTGTATCACTTTGCCAACAGTTTATTAATTCAGATGACCTTTGAGAAGACTCCAATTAAGTTCAACCATTCAAAGTTGCTAGTAGGAGCAGCTTTATATGTAAAGTTATATGTATATGCAACTATATATATATATATATATATATATATATATATATATATATATATATATATATAAAATGTGTCTACATGTCTGTTACCAGGCAGACTGGACTTGCAACATGTTTTTCTGTGCTTAGTTGTTTTTGTTTCAGTTGTGACTCATAGTCACGCAGGTACATGTCCTCCAGTTTATTTGTTTGATCGTATGCACTTAATTCAATAATCTGATGTGGCTTCAACGCCCCCTTTACTTGTGCCGAAAAAGCTTGCCGATTCAAGTTCAAATAGTGTCATCTCATTCTCTTCAGATAATGTTCCAAGTGTGACGACTGAGACATGGTACTGCTGTGATTTTTGTTTTTAATAAATAGTTATAGTAAACTGGCAACTAGCAAATATTATCTAGTTTACATCTAATGCACCTGCTAGTTTTGGATCAGCTCTAGTTTGAGATCGACTTGTATCCACTGAGTTGGCATGAATTGATTGATATTTTTGAATGAGTTGTTCAGCACAACTTATGTTCATGCATTTGCAGGCTTGTAATGGACAAAAATGCCTGCATTTCAGACAGTTAACACTGTAGCACAGACAGCTGTGTTTCATTTTACGCTGCACGGTGTACCTTCCAGTTTGTTCCACTGTACTGTAGTACTTAGGTGTTTATATATGAATGTCTAGATTTCTTTCTATGCTGTTGTGGAAAGCAGTCGTCTCATTCAAAGCATTTGTTTCCATTTGAAATTGAATTACAACATCAGCAGGTTAAAATGAGAAGTGTTGGAGAGGTTACTAAAATGTTGTCAATTTGATCCATCTATTTAAGGTAGTATTTAATTTCAGGTCTACTATTGTGAGTTTGTTTGTGTGTGCTGGAAACGCATAGTTTAGAATAACATTAAATCTGTGTATGTATGGAAAACATCTCATTTTAAAGCATTATTTATAGAAAACTTTTGCTGCACACAATATTGTGAACTAATGCCACAGTATAGTGCATTAATCACACTATTTTAGAATGAGTTTGTTGTTTTTCGTTCTATCAATATGGCTGACTTTGACCACCCTGACGTGACAGTTTCTGTTAACCCTGGCTCAGTGAACCATCTGTTCATCACATGGGCACTAACCAAGGTGCACATTACGTAGCTAAGCAGGAAATAAAAAGATGGCCTAACTTTGATCTCTGACGATGGTTTGAGTCTTGAGAAACACCTGACTTTTTCTAATCTATATTTAGTCCAGTGAATAATGTATGTCAGAGGTGATCTGTGAATTCCAGCTGCCAGTGATTTACAGACAGAAGGAACTTTAACTTTAGTACAACTGTTAGAATGACCGACCTTGTGTCACATACTGTGCTTCACAGTATGGTAGTCACTGGAGGGCTGTGCTCGTTCCTTTCAGAAGGAATTCAAGTGTACTCTCCAGCTCTTATGGGAACTTAAGTGTTTTTTTTGTGTAGGCTTCATTTCAGAATTTGGATTTAGTTTAAGGGTTTGATTCTGTTTATTAGTCGAATTAAAGTTGTTTTCCATCTTTTTGTCTTGGGAGGGGTTGCTTATGTTCTATAATTGGGTCACAACAAAAACCTGTTTAAGGTGGCAGACTGGCATGTCTGAAATGTCTTGTGTGCTTTGCGTGCATGGTGTATGTTTACTTACGTGGAGCGCTAATGGGAAGTGGTCGTGTTTTCTGTTAAGTCGTCATCTGACAGGTTGTCGTGCTTCACTGGCTTAAAATTATGAAAGTATTTGTTCTGCCAAATCAGGAACAGAATTCTTCATAACAGACTTTTTTTACTAAGGGCGCACTTACACTGTCCGTCCGTACCGTGCCCCATGCTTTAGGGTACTTGCCCCTTCCCTCTCCCCCCGCGGGCCAGGCCCGTTTGTACTCCCACTACCTAGGCCTCGCGCGAATACTTCTTGCCTGCCTATACGTCATCACGAGGTAACACGTCACACGCATTGATGACGTCATCGCAATGCGTCGCTTTGTTTGCAAATATTTCCATAGACCTCGAGTTTTTGTGCGTCTTCTCCGACAGTTTTTGAATAATTTCATCCGACCAAATCTGCAGTAAACACTCCACCTCCGCATCACACCAACATGAACCTTTCGCCGCCATTGTTTTAAATGTCCACGCATGGGCCGTCTTTTTTTCTTTCTTTCTATGTCCGAACAAGTGCATGTGAAATGACGTCAGAGCTGCCGCAGGGCTCGTACAGGTTCCCACGCTCGTGCACGTACATGTGCAAACATACTTTACAAAAGCCCACCTCTCCCAAACGGTCCGTGGCCGGCAAGCGGGCTAGGTGCGGTATGGTTGCACTCACACTGGTCAAACGAAATAGACTTTTACCCGTGGAACGGTGTGACTATTTGTCTGTACATTATGACCTGTAAATACCCATGTATTGATTTGGCCAAAGTCACAGTTCAGATTATCTTTAGTGTCATGTACTAAAGCTGAGTCTCCGTCATTTCCACATCTCAGACACCAATGACGACTGACTGAGCTGATTTTTATTTTCACCAAACCTCAAGGAGTAATACATAATGCAACCCACTGCTCCTTGCTGTCATTTCTGGGATTGCACTGTTAACTTCCTCACTTTTGTGGAAACACACAGCGCTTTACAGAGTCGGACTCTCAGCTTCTTCAGACTTCAATGGGGAAGCGTAGAGCGGGTGTTTCCACTGCAGCGAAACTAGACGGTCATCAGATAAATGCTGGACTTTGTCCCGCCCATCGGACGCTCAGCGTCTCTGGAGGTCTATGGGACGCTCGGCTACTGCATGGTGATTGGATGAGCTGTCTGAGGCAGAATCCTTTTTTGATTGACAGCTAAATGAGCGAATCAACGATCTTTAAGAATAAACATCCAGCGGAGCGTTTTTCATTCCGTTGTTCTGAACTGATCCGGAGACTTTACCGATCCCCAGAGACTTTGTCTTTGTCAAAAACGACTAGCGTGTTTGGAGACTCTGTTCTGTCACTCTGCGGTTTCTTCTCCCCCGTCATGATCACTCACAGGCGGTCACACTTCACAGTAGCCTGGTGCAGCAGCTCCAGCTGGGCCAAGGCCATTTAAGCAGCCTCGCTCTGCTGGCCATTGAGGGCGCACTCACACTGTCCGTCGGTACCGTGCCCCGTGCTTTACGGCACTTGTCCTCCCTCTCCCTCCGCGGGCCAGGCCCATTTGTACTCACACTGCCTTGGCCTCGCGCGAATGCTTCTTGCTGCCTATACGTCACCACGCCGTAACACGTCACACGCCTTGATTGACGTCATTGCGATGCGTCGCTTTGTTTTTGTTTTGGAGTTTTTGTGCATCTTGTCGGACTGTTTTGGAATATTTTCATCTGTCCAAATCTGCAGTAAACACTCCACCTTGGCATCACACAAGCGTGAACCTTTCACCGCCATTGTTTTAAATGTCCGCACGTGGTGCATCTTTTTCTATGTTCGAAAAGGTGCACATAAAATTACGTCAGAACCACTGTAGGTCTCATGCTCGTACACGTGCGCACGCTCGTGCTGGTACATGTGCAAACGTGCTTTACCAAAGCCCACCTCTCCCAAACGGTCAGTGGCCGGCAAGCGTGCTGCAGCTAGACTCGGTACGGTTGCACTCACACTGGTCAATCAAACTAGACTTGACCCGTAAAACCTGTTTGGGCACGGTACGGATGGACAGTGATTGCGCCCTGAGGACACTGGTCAAGTCCCTGGAAAAGACTCCTAGTTGGTACAACAAGGTCACAGATCATTTTCTCTAAAAGGAACGAAGGCTAGAATTTACATATAAATAAACAAACTTATGATGTAGGTCGGGAAAATTAGCTTCCCCTCCTTGAAAGACCAGCAGCCGCCACTTGTGGAAACATGGTTGAATTGTGAATCGCATCAGCAAATTCATGTGTTGGGCAAGATCTCAGATATTACTTCATTTTGGTGAGATGTGGAGGAAATGATGCACTCAGCTCCTCAACATTGCATAAGAAGCATTCAGAAATTAAACTGTGATTGCCTAACTTTAAACTGCAGTGTTTGCTGCAAGTCATGTCAAATACTGAATCTCCAGTTTAGTGTTGCTTTGTTGGGAACACCATGATTTCTGCACACAAAAATGCCAAAGTTGTGTTAGTCTTGAAAATTTGAGTTTGTTAAAATTACATTTAAAGGCTTTACATAGTGGGTTTACTTTATAGTTTTGGATTTTTTAAAAGTCACTTTTGATACATTGTATACAGACAGTAGGGCTTTAGATAGACGTGTCTCCCAAAGCATGTTGCAAATGCTGTTTTATTTATTTATTTTTAATAAAATTATCTTATCAGTCAGATGCAATGTTTGAGAGTAGACTCAGATCAACACATGCTGTAGTAGGTTGTCTTGGTTTGGACTTGGTAGCACAGAGGAGGAGTTAGTCCTCTAGGAGGTAACTTCCTGTCATGCTTGAAAGAAAAATGGTTGAAAAAATGTATGTGTTCCTTGTGATTAGTTCACAGCTTTGGGAGCACATGACTGGAATTAATGGTATTTGAACCTGATTGGTGCATGAAACACTACACATGACATTTGTAGGCTGCTGCTTCCCAACATGTCTGTCTTCTAGTAACAGTTTTACCTATTGTATTGATTTTATTGTCCCAGAACAATAGGAAACTGGTGATTAGGTCATGACTTGGCATGAAAAAATTAGGAAGGCATTTTCGAGTACTGTATCCATGCTAAAGTTTTGTTTTGTCTTTCTGCAGCTGTGGAAAAATGGCATCCAGGAAGAAAATACTCTTGAAAGTTATCATCCTGGGAGATTCTGGGTGAGTCACAACACAGGATATTTCTCTCCTACATGTCAAAACCAGTAATTCAGGGCCAGTTAGGTCTGTCCTAAAATAGTTTGGTGGGAAAAACCCTAAATGCCAAGATATTATTTTTGTTGAGTCAAATGATTGAAGATTTGTTTGTGTTAGTTTAACTTCCCTGTTGGCAGGAGTTATGACTCTCCCATAAGCTGTATCCAGGCAGAACAGCCCTACATTTTTCAGCCACACGTTTTTCTGCAGAGTAATAAGACATAATCACTGCTATTGCCTGTGAAAAGTATTTGCATTCTTATCTGTTATCCTGCTGTCTGTTGTCTTCTACTTTCAGTGTTGGAAAGACCTCCCTAATGAACCAGTATGTGAACAAGAAGTTTAGTAACCAGTACAAAGCTACAATAGGAGCAGACTTTCTGACCAAGGAGGTGATGGTGGACGACCGGCTTGTTACAATGCAGGTACAGTACGATCACAGATACAGAGAATGAAACTGTTGTCTGTAAAAAGGGCTGCTCAGTTAATCAAATTTTATTTTCATTTAGGATTGTGGCTTCCAACGGTTATGAAAACAAGATAATGGAGATAAAATTGTTGTTGTGCTACATTCAGTTTCACAATGACTATCTCGTTTGTGTTATTAATTCCATTTTTGGGGGGGACTGGAGTATGTTGAATAGTGTTGAAAACATGTTAAAAAGTTTTCTGTAGGTTGTGAGCAGAATATGTTGTACACATACCCTGGAATATGGTTTCACTTGTTGTGACTTTATTTATGAAATGTTTCTTAATAAAGAAAAAACCGGCATGTTTCCATGTTTCCTTCTGTCTGCTTAAGCAATACTGCAGCCTAATCACGGTTCCATTCGCACATTTAGAACATATTCTGAAGTAAGGATATAGTTTTAAACTGAATTATATTATGTATCATTATTATACTATATTTTATAATATATTGTGTTTTGGTTGTTTTTCAATTGTATTTAAAGTTAAGAAAATCCACTGATGCAAAAACATTTTTTTCAAAAGTTCAAGAAATACATGATGTTTCCAAAGTCATTATCTCCAAAAGCCACGATTGTTAATATTCGGTCATCGGATAAATGCTGGGCTTTGTCCCGCCCATCGGACGCTCAGCGTTTCTGAAGGTCTATGGGACAGTGGGCTGGCCCAGACACTCGGCTTCTTCATGATGAACTCGGAGACCTTACCGACCCCCAGGGACTTTGTCTTTTTTAAAAACAACTAGCGTTGTGTTTGCCGACTCTGTTCTGTCACTCTGCGGTTTCTTTCCCGAACGAGCAGCGGCAGCTGCGGAGCTTCTCTCCCGTCCAGCTCCAGCTGGGCCAGGGCCGTTTAAGCAGCCTAGCTCTGCTGCCATTGAGAGGACACTGGCCAAGTCCCTGGAAAAGACTCCTAGTTGGTACAACAAGGTCACAGATCATTTACTCTAAAAGGAACGAAGGCTAGAATTTACATATAAATAAACAAACTTATGATGTAGGTCGGGAAAATTAGCTTCCCCTCCTTGAAAGACCAGCAGCCGCCACTGGTGGAAACATGGTTGAATTGTGAATCGCATCAGCAAATTCATGTGTTGGGCAAAATCTCAGATATTACTTCATTTTGGTGAGATGTGGAGGAAATGATGCACTCAGCTCCTCAACATTGCATAAGAGCATTCAGAAATCAAACTGTGATTGCCTAACTTTAAATTGCAGTGTTTGCTGCAAGTCATGTCAAATACTGAATCTCCAGTTTAGTGTTGCTTTGTTGGGAACACCATGATTTCTGCACACAAAAATGCCAAAGTTGTGTTAGTCTTGAAAATTTGAGTTTGTTAAAATTACATTTAAAGGCTTTACATAGTGGGTTCACTGTATAGTTTTGGATTGCTAATATTTTAATTGTTAATATTCATGTCCATTTTGTCTCCTTGTGGCGGTCTAGATCTGGGACACAGCTGGACAGGAGAGGTTTCAGTCTTTGGGTGTTGCGTTCTATCGTGGCGCAGACTGCTGTGTGCTGGTGTTTGATGTGACTGCACCCAGCACCTTCAAGACACTAGAAAGCTGGAGGGATGAGTTCCTGATCCAGGCCAGCCCCCGAGATCCTGAGAGTTTCCCCTTTGTGGTGCTAGGCAACAAGATTGACCTGGAGAACAGACAGGTTGGTGTCAGTCAGAGACCTCAATTTTCATTCATTTTTTAATAATTAATATACAAAACAAGTGTATAGATTATTACATTTATAAGGGCATGGAGAGAAAAGATACAGGGACCATGAAGTCACATTCATGTCAACACATTTTTTTTTCCCCCACAGTAACAGCTGAGGCCACTGTGTCATCACAATTATTGGGCTTTTAAAAGAAACATCAGCTGCTGTGATATCAGCAATGTCTGTTGATGCTGCCCTGACTAATAATTTTCCTGGTCCAGTCATCATTCAGCTCCATTAGTTGACAAATTCATTTTTCAGAATCTTCTCATATTATGAGAATGAAACTAAATCTGTCCAGCTGATGCTGGAGTTGAGCCACACTGCCAACATAGCGGAACCACTTGGCGAGGTAATGGCTGTTTTGAGATTACTGCAGATAAGAGGGTCGCTGTTGTGCACTGCAAATCTGGCTCAAGACCCGTCCTGGGGAAATGCGAGGGGAGTTCGTTGCCAGGCACACTTAGCATTTGTGCATAAACGCGGCTCTGAAACAAGATCCACTCTTTCAAGCCTTACTGCTGCCAGGCGTCTTGTTCACGCAAAGTGTGCGGAATGATGTCAAAATGTTAGAGAACCATTAGAACCATTGTGCATCTCTATTCTTTTGGGGGATTTGTGGGTTTTTTTGTGATTTCACACAGAACCCAAAGAAATCAAAGTATACGCCAATTCCTTTTTCCCAAATATAGTTTCTATAACTTTAGATAGTTTCAATTACCCTTAGGTATGTTCTTGTTTTATGATAAGTTTGGCTTTAATTTACGTGGAAATACTTCCATCTTTTTGCACCATGCTGACTTTTTTAAATGCCATATCATGATCTTGAATCAATTTTGTCAAAAAAAGTGACATATCTTTTAAGTTTAACATTTCTGACTTCATGTAAAATGATTTTTCATTTGGAGACAACCTTGAACTCACCCTTGAACATTCCAGCACACCATATTGATGAATCTCTTCCTCTTCATACACACAGATAACCACCAAAAAGGCTCAGGGTTGGTGTCAGAGCAAGAACAACATGCCCTACTTTGAGACCAGCGCCAAAGAAGCCATAAATGTAGATCACGCATTCCAGACAATTGCACGCAACGCCCTCAAACAAGTGAGTTAACAGTTGCTTGAACTGAAAAAGGAAAGAAAGTGAAGTTGTGTGCTTTATTTGTAGATACTGATGCAACAATGATAGCAGTATAATTCAAAACTCAGTCTTAATGACTTTATCCGTTTAATTTTCTCCATTGCTGATTATTATCTTTTGCTGCCTTTCAGGAGACAGAGGGGGAGTTTTATAATGAGTTCCCAGAGCCCATAAAACTGGATAAGTATGACGGAGCTAAACCTTCAGCAGAAAGCTGCAGCTGCTAAAGGACAACTTGGACCATCTTCTCTCTCTCGGCTTTCTGAAACACCCTGTCACCATCACCTCCACCTTGCTCCCAGGGAAAGGACTTCCCTACTGGTCTTCCTCCTTCACGCCACGGTTCATTCCATTGACACAACCCCTCATGCAGTAATCTGCACATGGATGTGCCCCCTCCCCCCTACTTAGTACACAAAGTAATACACTAGCATACACTCGCTTACAAATCCAGTGCCAAGATCACAAGAGAGAAGAACATCTCTTCTGACCTCAGTCCCTGATGCGATAGCGAGTGATCTTTTGTCCAAACCACCTATTTTTCTGACATTGGTCACTGACTCTCACAATGAGGGGGAAATTGGGAACTTAAAATGGACTAGCTGGAGCTCTGTGATGTGAGATGCTGTTGGCTAATGTCATATAATATTCTCTTTCTGTTTTCTATTTTCTTTTCTGTCAAAAAGATAATCAATATATATACACATCTATATGTTAATATTAAATATTAGCTGATTTTGTTTCTCAAGCCAGTCTGATAAACATTCTTGTTTTTTTGCACTTTTTATGTTTTTGCCTTTAAATATTATAGAGGGATGACTGATTTAGACAATGTCTGCTACCACGCGCCTTTTTAGTAAGCTTCAAATTATACCTCTTGTTTACCCTGTCAAATATCCCCTGAGAATCTGCTGAACACTGGGGATTGTACTGCCTTTGCCCTTCGAGGTTGTGTGAACAATCAGAAATGTTCATACGTAGATATTAAGTAAAAGCTGATAACCCAGTCACAGTGGAAAACATAGATTCATTCCTTGATATATTAATGTTTGTGTTTTATTTAACATTACTTGTACTGCTATTATTACTGCTGTACCTGTTCTGTCCTTCATCAGACAGCTTTCATCGCTGTGGAATTACAATACCCATCACCAACACAGCATTCACCTGTCTTCTGTCATGTCTTTGTTATTGCTGTTCTCTCTATCTGCTTGTAGCTCAGGTTGGCTAAGCACTTACTATTTTTGACGGATTGTACATTAGTGTATAGATGGTAAAGGTAAATGGCTATTGGATTGAACTGAAATAGGTTACTCCTTCTCCTTATGGAAAAAAACAAACTGCGATGCCAATGATGTTGTCAAAGAAAATTGGGAGGTCAAATTAAAAAAAAATGTTGAATATACCAATGGTCTTAGCGCTGTCTCAATATTGTTTGTTTGATTTCTTTCACTTCATGTATCCACTTGAATTTTAAAATATGAATATAATTACTTTTTTAAGTATTTGTGTACACAAGAGGAGTCTGATCTAAATTGTTTCCTCCTCTGTGTTTATGATTTAGGAAGAGGAGAATTTTCTTTCATCGTGGAAAAACATTGTCAAATTCTTTGTCTTTTTTTTTTTTTTGTCTGTTTTCAACCTTTTTTAATTTGTGAAAACGGTAGAAAAATATGTATTCAGGGATTCTTTTTTTTGTTTTGTTTTTGCAATACTCATTATGGCCACAAGAGTGCACCAAAACATAGATGTATGATCTGTTGAACTCTGATCATTTCAAGACATGTGAGGCAAGCAGGCCTGGGCCGTGGGGGGAAGAGGAACGGGGGACAATCATCGCCCTTAAGTAGCATAATAACCACAGGCAAGAATACCAACAACCAAACAATACGGACCACTAGAAAGCACTTAAAAAATTCTCACTTTGCTCTCCAGGATTTTGTACAAGAGTGAGTTGAAACATGAAATGTGTGTGATACTAAGCTTGGATGAAATTGAATCAGGCACAATAATTGCAGACTGTTGGGTCTGCATGTCCTTGAAGAACACAATGCTATCTTTTATGCACACTAGTTGTAAATACCTGTGTTGCTAAACCCATGAACAAGTGAATCAGCATACAATACCAATTAATTAGATTATAAACACCTGTGCTGTTCCTACTGTGCGATACATTCCCTTTTCACAGCAGCCAAAGCCAGAAAAGCATTGATAACACAGGTGAGCCAGTTCTAGGGTCCTGGGTTTGTGTATGATGGGTCAGTGTTATGGCCTACTGAGAAACTTGATGGAACTGAGCCATCATTTATGTTGCACCTGTATGTTTTTTTCTGTGACAAAACAAAAAGGATTATCCCCAAGCCTGTTAAAGCTAAACACAGTTCAGTATATAATATGATCTAGTATGCGGATAATCTACTTTTTCCTTCACTGAATCTGCTATGCTGTACTTTGCCTAACTATAGTACTAGAAGTGCACATTGCCAGGGCTGTAGCCAGGATTTTAGAAATATAATGGCACAACTTCAGAAATGACTGACCAGCCACTAACCAATCTACATTTTTTTCTTCAACTATATTTCATGTATATTTAATATCTTCTATCATGGGCCAAGTTCTTTTTCAGAATTTTAAAGGCTTTTCCAAGCGGTCAGGATTGCTAAAAAAATATTATAGAGGACAAGAAAAGGAGCTTGTACAGAGCTACCTTTCTGTATGCTAAAATAATCAAATGAAACAGAAATAGCATTTGTGCTGTTAGTAATTGAGATTATGGCACACCACCAAGCCATGACAACCCCACTGGCTCCCGTCATCCAGATGTTACAGGTTGAATATTGAGAATGAGCAGAACACCGCCATCTAGTGTCTCAAGATTATGATCCCAACAACAAAAAATCTTTCCAGCGGTCGGATTGCCAGGTTTGTCAGACCCGGCCCAGTAGTCTACAGGAGACCGGAGTCTGTTTGAGCCTGTTTGAACCCATCACCTCCGGCAAATTGCACCATAAAAACAAGTATTAGAGGAGTTTGACTGACAGCTACTGTTACTCCTTTATCTCAGTCCATCGAGTGAATGCTTGGCCTAAATTGACTCTTGTATTTGCCCGTCCCCGGTGACTCAGCTGCAGTGACAAATAAGCAGCTGCAGGATCGGCAAACTCCATTTCACCAGTGCCAGCCTAAAGTAGCTGCACCCAACAACAGACAACCCTGGCAACCCACACTGCCCAACGCTATTGGTTGCTACAATGGAAATAGAAAGTCATTGTCAAACCAAAACATTTTTAAATATTAATTCAAACTAAAAAAAAACATTTTTATGGAAAAGCAATACTTTCATTCTGTACCCCTCAAAACGCATAATGGGTGTATTCTTATTATTATTACTTAAATATAGCTTTTAATGAAGATTCTACATATTCAACCTTTATTTTGATGAGAATTTGACTATGGCCAAGACAGTATAGGAAGTTGAATTGAAAAATAAAATAACCTGTTAAACAAATATTCGTTTAAAGTAATAGTAGTACTAAAAGTAGGTAGACTGGTATTGAAAAGGTTGTTATTCTGTGGTGAGGAACAAAATTATTCTGCTTTTTCTTTCATTATAGTTTTTCTGAACGACACAGAGTTTAATTACATGTATTTTTAGATTCAGAATATTTACTGCCAGAATGTAGTTTTGTAGTCGTGTTTGCAGAGTTGACGTCCGGTATGTTCCCGGAAAAGCCCTGACAAGTGAAGCTTCTTCCGCCTTTAGCCGCCTCATCACACAGAGCAATGGTAAGAGAAATTAGACATATGTGGTGATAAACCGACACAACTTAACACGAACATATCTCCAACCGCGTCGAAGTTAAGTCGTTACCGCTCCTCGGCTAACATTGCATGTATGTAGAAAGGCGCAGCTCGGTTTTCTTCCAGTTGTATTTGCACTAGCTAAGCAGGCAGTGAGCTAACAGGCTAACGGTAGCTGCTCTGTTTCCTAGCTCGAAGAGGAAATAATAGAATCCTGCTACGTCATAGTTCGTGAACATGGTGATAGAACGTTAACGTTATTGTTATTACCCGTGGTCGTAGCTCCATGTTGCTAAGTAACGTAGAATCTGAACTACAGTAAAGGACACAGCTGGTGAACTAGCTGACTCTGGAACCAGCTGAACCGATGCAATGCAGTTTTATTTACAGTACCAATGAATAACAAAAGTCATATCAGGACACTTTACAGAGCAGATAAAGACCACACTTAATTATGATTTACAACAACCCAACAATTCCACATTTAGCACACAGCGGCAACGAAAACCTTCCCTATAACAGACAGGAACGTCAGACAGACCCATCTCTGTGGAGGACGGACATCTGTCTGCACCGGTTGGGGAGGAAGGAAAGACAGATAGATGGACAGAGAGAGACTAAGAGAGACAGACAGTCCCAGAGATGCAAGCAACCACAAAAGTAACAGTAACTATAATAATAACTATAGTAATGTGAGTATGACTTATGGCAGTAAATATAGAAGAATAATAGAAACAAGCACGGCTATGATGATAGAATATGACAATGATAATAATTGGTATTGGTAAATATGATCAATGATGAGTAGTGGTAATAACAGCTGTGATACAATGACATACATTACTGGTGACAATGTACACAAATTTTAAAACTTATGATAGTATACATGAGTAATAGTGATAATAGCAGCAGGAAGCTTCAAGCAGGACCACGGCAGCAGGCAATCAGCTTACACCCCATGTTTTTATGGTTGACCCTAAGCTTTAGTTATGAATATATATAGCTATATATAATTTGTTTATAGTCTGTGGTCACCGCCTTTTAAAACTCTACCAGTTTCCTGCCATTTTCAACACCAACAGCAGGCGAACTAGACAAGTCTTTGGCTGGTACCAGCTGTCAACATGATGTTGAGGAGAAGTAGCAAATCCCCTCAGCTTTTTTCAACATACGGTTAAATTGGTCACCACTATTTAAATAATTGTACCTGCTTTGCTCAACAGCATGTGGTGTATGTTCTAAAGGGTAACTTAGTATTGGCTTTTTGCTTCTACTGGCATTGTGTTTTTTTTACTGCGCCACAGTGAGATCAATGAGGAGTTGTGACAAAGATTATAGACTGAAACTTCTCTCTATTGATACCTTTTGGATGACTCCCGCAAGGAAATTGAATTTCCAGCAGCTTTCAAAAACACAAGGGAGGAATAAAAAAAATACAGTAAGTAGTAGTAATATACAATCTGAGTTGTAGCAGAAGTCCGAGGTGTAGAGAGTGAACAGAAGATGGGGCCAGAAGAGGGGCCAGAACTGTGACCTGAGGGGCTCCAGTGCTGCTGACCACAGTGTCAGACGTGGTGTCCTCCAGCCTGACGTACTGTGGCCTGTCAGTGAGGTAGTCTCTGACCTAGTCCACCAGATAGGGTCCACTCCCATCCTGTTCAGTTTGTCCTGAAGTATAGGGGGCTGGATGGTATTAAAGGCACTGGAAAGTCCAAGAAGAGAATCCTCGCTTTGCCGATTCCCTTATCCAGTTGGGAGTGGACTTGGTGCAGCATTTAGAGGATGGCATCCTCCACACCAACAGAGGTTGAGGTAGAGGGAAGAAGGAGAGATGGCTGCAGTGGGGGTGTGGATGGTGGGGGGACGAAGGCTGGTTAAACCTGTTGAAGAAGTAATTCAGCCCGTTCACCCTCTCCATTGTCCCCCCTGTAGCTCTGGTCTTTGTGTTGTGACCTGTGATGGTCCTTACTTTCCCAGACCTCCTTCATGTTGTTTTCCTTCAGCTTCTCCTCCACCTTTCTCCTGTAGCTGTCCTTAGCTTCCCTCACACAGTGTTTCACCTCCTGCTGTGCTGCCTTCATAGCTAGCAACTCAAAGTCCCGGCAACATGAGACTTTCTTTACGGAGATATGTCCTTAGTTACACCAGCGGTTGTTCACATACATGAGTCCCCCACCTTTGCTTTGGACTAAGTGCAGCATTTTATAGTTGATAAATAATATATTGGAGACCATATTTATAATTAACTACACTTGTTGAGCAAGGCAGGTACAATTATTTAAAAAGTGGTGACCAATTTAACCGTATGTTGAAAAAAGCTGAGGGGATTTGCTACTCCTCCTCAACATCATGTTGACAGCTGGTACCAGCCAAAGACTTGACTGGTTTGCCTGCTGTTGGTGTTGAAAATGGCAGGAAACTGATAGTTTTAAAAGGTGGTGACCACAGACTATAAACAAATTATATATGGCTATATATATATTTAAGGTTGTCAAAAGTATCCATAACCACATGTTTAAAATGATACGATCTCTGTTAATTATACATTTGCCAATATAGAAAGAACCGAAGCTATAAAAAAGGCTGATCTACAATCAAACAAGGCTGCACAAATGAAACAACAGGGAGGGGAATCCACTGGTCCTGAACCTGTGCACATTATGGCATTCTCTTCAGCAACAAACTCACCAATGACTTTTCTTTTTTCTTTTTACCGCATCGATTAGGTATCGATTTTTTTACAATAGTATTATATTGAATGTTAAAGTTCTGGTATTGTGACACTGATAATATACCTCAATCCTATTTTTGGCAACTCTGTTTCACATTGCATATGTGATGACATGTCATGTACAGTAATATTATATATGTGATTAACTATTGTTGATTTACCAGTCAAGTTCTGTTTGTTGGAAAATATCCCTGAGCAGTATGTCTGCTTCAGCTCAGTGTTTTGTCAGTGTCAACAAAACTGTGTCTTAACTTGAAGGACACTCTTTAGTTTTAGAAGTTACAGTAATAATGTCTACTTTTGGTATAGTTTTAGGATGTTTTGGCTTTTGCTTTTTTTTTCAAAAGAAGGAAAGAAAAGAGAAAGAAATAGTTCAATTTGTGACAAATGTGATACAACAAAGTGCAACAGTGGACAAAGTGCTACATGTGATAGTCACTAAAAGTAAAATGTAGGTTATTTCTATCAATGTGAGTAACTATGCTTCTTCCTTAACGCTGTGTTTTTGCAGTAGTCTTAGTGCCAAAGTAACCTCATTTATATCTTAAATAAACATCTACACATTAGAAGACATGTGATATTATGTGATTAATATCACTATGTGATATTAATTCAATAATTATATTTGGCAGAAATGCATGGATGTTTTGCAGATTGTCATCACTAAAACTTCATGTACATGTGTTATTCTGCAGTTCTGTAATTCCCATAAGGCTCACCTCAAGACGACATGGTAGTAGTATTGGATGACATGTTGTCAGTTTCTTGGCACAATGCCCCTACAGTAGTTGCAGTTTCTGAAAAAGTGAAGCGTTAGAGAGCACTATTCGTTTGAATGCAATATGCAATTTTACCACAAGGCGGCAGAAAAACCTACACAGTGCTTCTTTAAGTAACAAAAAACCTTTCAGTTAAACTGTGTGACATTTTTGGCAGTTTGAGTGCATTAATCTCCATTATCGTAATTCATTATATTATTGCTTTTCTTGCACAATGGAGTTGAGATGATCTACTGGTTGTTTCATGTGAAGAAGCTCACTCTAGGCCGTCAGTGTCCTGTTACTGTAGATTTTTATCAGCTGGAGTGAAACTATGAAGGAGCGTGTATTTGATCTTGTTGATCCTCAAGAATTCTCACAGCTTAGCCTCAGTTGTACCCGCCTGTAGATTGAGACATTTTTATTTAGGAATGATTCTCATCTAATCTTTCTCGTTTTTCTCCCTCAGACGGCAACCTTGCGCCCATATCTCAATGCAGTTCGTGCCACCCTGCAGGCTGCCCTCTGCCTGGAGAATTTCTCCTCTCAAGTGGTGGAGAGACACAACAAGCCAGAGGTGGAAGTACGGTGAGTCATGAAATCTGAGTTCAACTCTTAGTGCCTTTGTACTGTGGAGAAATGTAATTATTTCTGTTTCTCCCACTTTTAGGAGCAGTAAAGAGTTGCTCCTCCAGCCTGTGATCGTCAGCCGTAACGAGAAGGAGAAAGTTCTGATTGAGGGCTCCATCAACTCTGTCAGAGTCAGCATCGCTGTCAAGCAGGTCAGTCAGGCTGCTTTCTGGGTGCCAGTGGTTACGTTTAGACCTTGATACTAAACAGATGGTTGCTCAGCAAAAAGTGATTAATGTGATTGATAAAAAGATCTGTATCTGTAATCCTGACTGTTCCTTTTAAATATCCTGTTGCTGCAGGCAGATGAGATCGAGAAGATTTTGTGCCATAAGTTCATGCGTTTCATGATGATGAGAGCGGAGAACTTCTTCATCCTGAGGAGGAAGCCAGTGGAGGTAAGTGGGCATTGAAAGTGAGTCAGTAACGATTACAGGGTTCCTTCACATACTTGTACAGTTATGGAAAAGTGCTCAAAATAGCCCGATGAGCAGTGAGGTGCCCTTTGAAAGGTAATGTGTAACAAAAATGAAAATTCTTTTGTTCTATAAACTGTTGTAAATATTATAAAACACCAAATATGAGTGTAGTTAATATAGTCAGGGACAAGATAAAGATATGCAAGGGTTTTGTAATGCGGGCGGGTGTGGGGCGGCTGTTGCTCAGGAGGTAGAGTGGGTTGTCCACAGAGAGTTGGACAGAGCTGGACAGTCAGTGGTTTGATCCCGGCTCCTCCTGTCCACGAGTGAAAGTGTCCTTGGTTGAGACACAGAATTTCAAAAAGCTGGTTGACCAGCCGATGGTAGCTTGCTGCCATCAGTGTGTGAATGAGAGGCGAAATTGAAACTTGAAACTTTGGATAAAAGCGCTTTATAAATGCAATACATTCACCATTGAATGCCTTGAATGGTTAGAGCTCTTGAATGTTGTTCACTGTTCAAATGATGATTGCCATTTTATCTTTAAGCTACACAAATGTTTTCCACATATATCCAGGAAATGTCCTGCAAAATTACTTGTTACAAGCAGAAACATAACCTGCATTATTGTTAGTTATTGCTGTTTTAAAGTTGTGTTAAAGTTTTGTCATCCGTCTTCATTTCGCAGGGCTATGACATCAGTTTTCTCATCACCAACTTCCACACAGAGCAGATGTACAAACACAAACTGGTGGACTTTGTCATTCATTTCATGGAGGAAATTGACAAAGAGATCAGTGAAATGAAGCTGTCTGTCAACGCCAGGGCTCGTATTGTCGCTGAGGAGTTCCTCAAAAATGTAAGTTGTAGCACTAGTGGTTTAATTTTTGCATTTGTTTTGCAGTTTTATATGGTAGGACTTTGAGTAATATATTGTGCTGTTATTTTAGGGAAATAATGTCACTATTACCAAAGGTGACTGAGGTATTAGCAGAAAAAAAGTTGGTATAATGTCTTTTATATGTACTGAAGCTTAGACATTGTTTCTGTTTTTCTCCTGCAGTTCTGAAAGAGAGAAAACACGCAAACGCATTCCTTTTGCAATCTTGGCCGTCACTGTGGAGCTTTCACATCACAGAGCAGAGACCACATCTTTCCAGCCAAGAGAAGTGGAAAAACAGATGATGTACAGGCCAATGGGGGTTTTGCCCTTTTAACCTGAAAAATGCCCCTTTGCTCAAAAATATTGATTTTTGTAGATAATGACTATTCACACCACACATTAATTTCTGCCTTTACAACATTCAAAGTCAGGGCGGGTCCTTAAAAAGGTATTTGTAATCAATATTCATGAGCACAGGGTAATATGGATTTAAATGTTAATGTATTTTAATATATATTATATGAACGCAAATTTAATTTAGCTATGTTTTGTTGACAGACCATAGACCTGAGGGCAATCAATTGGTGGTGCACATTTCTTGTATTAGTAACAAAGTTCACAGAATAAACCCTATTGTAGATGGAAATTATGAAAATAAACATACTTGCTGAAAGTGAAGATAAATAAAAACATTCTTCTTTGTATTTTAGTGATTTATTTCAAATGTGTGTGAAGCACAAACATCAGCTCTGTCTTTACCCATACATTGAAGTTTTATTGAGACTTTAACAGCTGGAGACAAACAAGGCATTTGGAGTCATAGTTTCAGTACGGTAATATACAATATCAAATGTGTAATATTACAGAAATTGTACAGAGTTCTCCAAAAATGACGTTACAAATACGTTGGGATTTACACACAAAAAGTACATCAAACAAACATGCATTTAGAGTTTGCACAGTACCTTTTATACTCTCGACAGGCGAACGATTTCATAGTTTGTCAGTCAAAGTTTTCCTTTTTGAGAGACAAGCTCATGACTGAAGATTTATCAAAGCATTTCACTGCATCACTTAAAGCCCCATCAAGTCTATCACCAAAAATGTTGGTTTAAACATTAAGGGGAAGGGCATCATTCCAAGATGAGCTACATCTGTGTCGGCTGCATTCACGGTTATTATTATTTCCAAACTTTTGTGGTGAACTGATTTTATCTTCACCTCTGGAATGTTTAAAGATATTTATAGATACACTGAGCACAAAAGCTGCATTCATATAACTAGCAAAGTTAAACAATTAAAAAATAAATAAATAACACATTCACTTTTGGGATTGAAAGAATACTTCACCCTCACAATGACCAGAATATCAGTTAGTCACTGAGTGTTCCCTTGAATACTTGAAGGAAACATTGTTGAACGAGTTGAGCCTAAACAGCTGTTTTGACATAGTTTTGCAGATGTTTAAACGCTGACTCTTATTTCTTCAATGCATCAAGACTTTGCTTAGTTTATTTGCATTCCTGTTTACCATGGATGCATGTCACAAAAATGTTTTTTTTCCAAGAAGTCGAAGTCACAGTTGATGAGGTGCTGATATCCATATGGTCATTTTGAGGTTAAAGTTTTCCTTTAAAGGTTTTGATCAAAATCATCTTAAGTGGAGTAGTTATAGAGTCTTGACAGTTTTTTTTTTTTTTGGGTTATGATACTTGCATACAGTAAAAACATATGGCAGTATACACAGTGCACAATATATAATAGATATTGATATACTCATGGAAAAGGGTGCCGAGCTTCAAGGGATTATCATCACTCAATATTAACCCACATATAAAAAATATTGGCATTTTCATTTCGTTTCGTTTTCCTCGCGGGGAGTTGAGCTACTGTAGAAGTTCAGTGTAGTTCACAAGAAGACAGAGTTTACGTATAAAAATGGAGTACATTTAGTGAAAGTGCTTTACAGTTTAAGTCTGGGCAGTTGAACAGCACCACTCCCATAATTCAACTCAGAGGTCCGAACAGAAAGTCGAAGAGCTGCATCAGGAAGTGCAGGATTAGAGGTGAGCTGGGACTGTCTGCAGAGCGTCCTCTGTGGTGCGCTGCACAGTCACATTCTGGAACAATGACAGAAAAGGACCGCGTTATAATCCTACATTATTTATCTGACATTTATTAATTGACTTTCGTTCATTGAATACGCCGCTTGATATTCAGATCTTGATTGATAGTATGACTCTGATACATTTAGTTTAATGATGGGAGAACTCATGCTTTCATCTGGCATTCAAAGAATATATGAATGGAAAAGTGTTTTTTAAATTAAGTGTCATGAAATATATCTCTTAAAGGTAAACTTACTCATGGTTCACATTTCTTTTGTCACAGAACTATCTAAAAAATGAGTAATTTAATCAGAAGTGGTCATTTTACTGTAGATAACTTCATGTTAGTCGCTGCTGAGACAAATCCTTCCTTTCCTACTCAACCCCCCTGTGGCTTAAAGAGTTTTGTGCTTACAGACACATTATAGTCATTGTGACTCAATGATGATCACTAATGTATTCACCAGAATAAAGTAACAGGAAAAGCAGGATGATTTGCTTTGGTTTTATCAAATTTGGATTTTTATATTTACAATAACCTTCACAAACACAAAAAAATCGGAAAACAAAAAGTTACATATGAAGAAATAATTTTAGGATATGGGTTCTCCAACAACGACCAGTGAACATCTTGAGTTGAGTGGAGGTCTAGTGATTAAAATGTTTGTGGACATTGCAGAGTAACCCTTTACATTTAAGCAGTAAACAAGTGTTAACAGAGACAACAGACACATTACTGGAATGAAAATTATATTGTGCATCAATTCATGTGCAGTCAAACTATGTAGAGGTTAAATGTTTTTGTCAGTTTTATACACAAATATATAAAAAAAAACAGGCTTACAATCATTAAACATTCATTAAAGAAACACAATGTTAAATCCTACAGGGTATCAAAAGACAGATTTAAAAACAATATTAATGATGTGGTTGTTGTCGTGCTCTCTCCTTCATTTTCTACTTATTCCGACACACGACGCGCGCACACACACACACACACACACACACACACACACACACACACACACACACACACACACACACACACACACACACACACACACACACACACACACACACACACACACACACACACACACACACACACACACACACACACACACACACACACACACACACACACACACACACACACACACACACACACGTGAGGAACCTAATTGACAAATGCATTCCCTCACTCCTACCCCTAAACTGAGTCTGAACCCCCTGAAGGTCCTCACAAATATAGACACAAACAGCGAATTGATTTGTCCTGAAACTGAATTCTTGAAAATGAGCAAACGATGAGAGATTTGTTTCCTTTGAACATTCTGATTGCATGATTCAGATATTCAGATATCTGCTGGTCATGCTTTACGGTACAGATGCATGAATTCAAACTAACCAGTCGCAGCAGTGATTTGACTGGTCATAAGCAACAAGCAACAAACGGTTAATACACCATACACACCACTAATGATGTTATTTATCAGTGTTAGATGAACCAGGTCACCACTTTATTTGAAGGGCCACAAACACAATGAAGTCATGAAAAAGTGCTGAGTTAATCACGATTAAAACACTTGAACAGAATACGTGCGCTTTGCTGTGACTGCTGGTTTTTTTAGCCTGTCCCTTTAACTGCAGACTTACAAATTAAGAAGACATGCACATCATTAATAAATAAGAAAAAACATGATGATTGAGATACTTAAGTTGTTATTAATTAAAGGGGTCGTACACGACATTCAGAACATTATTATAACAGTGGTATTTGACGAGTTGGGGGAGCCGTCGGTGAGAGCCGTGTGGAGGCAATCCCAACCCGGGGTTATTTCAACTATAGCACCTTTAATGTATTGCTCTTACATTAACTCAAATATGATATACTATTAATTCTTGAAGTACTACATGAAATGATGCATGCATAAATTCATGATAATTCAGGGACCCTTGCCATGAAGTGCTACCAAAATAGGTGCACTAGTTTATTTAACTTATTTCTGTTGTGTTCTGTGTGATTTGCAGAGTTTCTGGTTTTGGTTGTGTTTTTTCAGTTTTCAGAGTTTTGTCTCATTTCATGTGTTTTCTTAAGCTGCAGTACGTTGAGCTCTCAGGGCCAAAATAGGAAAAGATTTAAGTGAAATAAAATCTGCAAAAGACTGAAAGACAAAGATGAAATGAGAGAAACGGACATTGCTGACAGGATGGAGGTAGGAGTGTGTATAGTAAGGGATGTCACAGTTGTCTTGATTGCTGTCAGGGATCACAGGTGGACGGAGACTGAACACGATTTCCTCTGCCGTGCATGAAAAATTTACATTCTCTGTGCAGCAAGAAGAGAGGGATGGGTCAGCACTGACTGCTAGGCCTGCTTCAGGAGGGAGATGCCGACTTAATACGATGGAGGATGGAAAGTCACACACACACATTCTCCTGACTGAGCCCTCAGTCACAGAGCTGGATGGAAAACAAACTGAGGTGAATCACCACTAAAGCGAATTCAAGTTGTCTGTGTGCTGCCTGGGATACCTACCTCAGGTCTGTCTCTGTGTGTGTTCACCGAGTCCACGCCTAAATACACAGACTCGACTTTACATCCTGAGAAAGAGCAAAGATTATTAATAATAACTTGATGGGTTATCTTTGGTCATAATATTTGTCTAGGTGGCAAGTTTACACTGAACTGAAAATAAGACTATTTTAAAAGGCCGAGTTTAAAAAGAATAAATAATGATGCAACAAAAAAACATGGATGCACTTTTGGGTAACTAAATGTGTAATAATAATATTATATGTCAATATAAACCTAGAAAATTACAGAACTCACCGTAAGCCATGGGGGTCAACTTCAACACTGTGTGCAAAGGGCACTTAAGATAAGGCAGCTCATCTGTGGAGGCAGAGACAGAAAGTTATGAAACATCTGGGAAGCATTTTTTATTCAAATTAACAGCGTGAAGGATTTAGTGGCATCTAGCGGTGAGGTTGCAGATTGTAACCAACTAACCAACAATACCCCTCTGCTCACCCCTTCCTTTTTCAAGTGTGTAGTAGAACCTACAGTGGTTTTCAGGTACCCTATAAACAGTGAAAGGTCCTCTCTAGAACCAGTGTTTGGTTTGTCGATTCTGCGCTACTATAGAAACATGGTGGCAAAACATGGCGGCTTTGTGGAAGAGGAACCCCCTAGCTATGTAGACATGAGAGCTCATTCTAAGCTAACGAAAACTTAATTATGAATATTGTATTCTGTCTATATCACTCCGTCTTTGTAGCGTTTGGTTGCATTCACTGTGTGCATATTGAGTTTGCCAAATTGGTTATGCAGGTTTGAAAGCTTATTATTTAACCGGATCGTGGATAAACATCGATTCGATTCATTTATTTTAACATGAATGTAAAAACACCCACAAGGTTGTTCTGTTGCGTCGCATTGCCTCTGGTGTAATGAGGTATTTATTTAAATACATTTTAAACAGACTGTATTTATTTTTTGTCACAGTTCTATGTCGTTTTCAACCTTTGGCGGGCCGCTGAGTTGTGCGCCAAAACGGAAATAAACAGAGATGAGCTATGACCCATGTATTTAGATGTGAGGCTAAATCCTTCATACCTGCAGTCTTGTCCAGGAAATATGCCAGAAGACACCGCATGACGGCCTGGTGACAAACGACCAGAACATTCTCCTGTCTCTCCAACTCCATTATCACAGGCTCCAGCCGCTGCACCAGGTCTTCATAAGACTGACGGGGGAATCACAAACCCGTCAAAAACACATATAGGACACAAACAAACATTCACTTCTAAAGAATAAGAATACTAACCTCTCCTTTAGGGTAGCGGTAGCGGTACTTGTCTTGGTCTCTTAGTGCAAACTCCAGAGGGAAATTCTCTTGGATCTCCTCGTACATCATTTCCTCACACACCCCCTTTATAAAGAGGGTACAAGATGTGTTTAGCTCAAACACACAAATGCTTAAAATAAGGCTGTTGTGCTCATTTTGATGAATACGGGAATCAACATACAGCATCTATTTCGTTGAGAGACTTCCACTGTTCGTATGGCACTCCCAGGCACTCAGCTGTCTGGATTGTCCTCTTCATCTGACTGGTCCACACTTTTAGATCTTTGATGTCCTGGTCCCGGATAAATTTCCCCAGACTTTTGGCAAACTAGAAAGCAAGACACCAAATCCATCATTTGTGAACAGTAATTTCTCTTCAAAAATCATACTGACATGACTTTCAGACTACATTTAAAATCACACGTGACACACACACACACACACACACACACACACACACACACACACACACACACACACACACACACACACACACACACACACACACACACACACACACACACACACACACACACACACACACACACACACACACACACACACACACACACACACACACACACACACACACACACACACACACACACCTCTTTCCCTCTGGTTGACAAGCCAGAATCTCCTCCGATTCGTCCCTTGATGTTGAGGTCACTCTCCCCGTGGCGACACAGGTAGATGGAGCGTGGCGTGATGTGGATGTTCATCAGGTAGTAGACAATTCGGCTTTGGATGTGGTCAAGGACGCGGTTCACCAGAAAACGACAGCCCACGTCCATGATCTTTATGTAGGATAGATCCCTGGAGGGAGAGAGTCAGTTATCCATCTGCAATCTTGAGGAGGTAGTTAAATCTGATCCAAGTAATTTTGTGTTTCCTCACCTGTCGAGAACCTCGTCCAGGGACTGATAGGAGGACTCGTAACACTTGATCCTCTTCATGAAGTCCTCAATGGCCTCCTCTGTGTTGCAGTGTATGTAGTCTGGACTGCCCAACTTAACTTGCTACAAGGGGAGAGACAGAGTTTGTCTGTTAACAGCTCCTCTGTTTCCACGCTACTTCACAACGTCACCAAACTCAGTAATTCTTTTTTATTGTTTTGATTGAGAGACACCTAGTGGCAGAAAATTACATATTGTGCATTTAAGATAAAGTGCTCTTGTATTTGGACTAAGATGCTTGTGTTAAAATGCCCCCACACTTGGGCAATGTGAAACTATCAAATGTGAGGAAGAGTGACTTTTTCAGATCTTTTTTAAATCACTTTAAAAAAATATACAGTTATTTATTCTGGATCGAATAAAAAGAGGGAAATCTTACCACTATATTTTGTGCAATGACATCTGGGTCCTCACACACGGACTCCACAAAAAATACCTGGACCGACGAGACAATAAAGGAAACTTCATCAAGTCAAAGGGACTCATTGAATTCAATAATGCCTTGCCTTGGGTAACATACCTTGAACCCATTTTGCATAGCGAACTTGACGATGGTCCCTCTTCGTTCTCTTGTTGTATTTGTGGCATCGAACACCTGAAACAGCAGGAGAAGCCCTCCTTATGCAGCCCTGATGTACAGTTAATGTACTAATTTGATGATCATTTGGTATAGAGAAATTAGGGTCAGCATCCAGGACTCACCGCCACCTGTCCTCCTTCGACACTCAGGTACTGCCGGACATCATTAAGTGCTGCCAAGGCACACTGACTGTGGAAGGGCAGCAGGCACAGAGTCAGTGAGAAGATTTGTTTGTTACCAAACTACATCGACTGCTGAAATTTCAACTCTATCATTAGACGGTATGTGCTGCAAAAACTTGTCACATTATATGTGATAAACAATATGAGAACACCGTGAATTAAAAATGGTTTAAATTATTGTATTGTGAATAATTAATAGGTGTTTTTAAGACAAAAGAAACTTGAATCCAACAAGCTCAAAGCAAAAGGAAGATGTTAAAGGGTTATTACTGATAGAAAACTACCCATCACTTTCAAATAATAATTAAAATACAATGCGTGTGCACAATATGTCAAAGTTTAACCACAAAGTAACTTAAAGTAATTTGGGCAATGTCATTAATGTTCACTTATCATTACTTTCAGAAATATAACTGGTTGTCATCTGATCTATAGACATATCCTGTGCTATAGTAGCACAGCCTCACATGCATTACATTCAGCTTGTATATATATATATATATATGTATATATATAAATATATATATAGCTGGGGATCAGTAAAGGTCAATCTTATCTTATAAGGTGTATATCAGTTGGGTGGTCAACCATTTGCCAAAAGCCTAAAGTCTGCATGTTTTTTATTCAACCTCTCACCTGAAAACCTGCAGACTGTTGGCTCGTCATTGTTTACTGTTGGTCAATCAGTGAAGACTTACCGTCTGATTTTTAAGCCCTCTTCGTTATCTGGACGGAAGAACTCAAAGGACTTGTAGATCTTCAGACACTCCCTCCGGTACTGGCCAACGTTGAACTCTGATACAGATGAAAATTATGTATTTTTAAGAAGATGGGAGTATAACAGGTTCCTATAATATGTATAATAATATGCAAGTAAATATATTTTAATTGTAAATATGTGTGTGTACATGTGCTGGAGGTGTAGCTGGCACCTTTGGTTGGCACGCCTATCCAGTTTAAGTAGCGTGTGAGCTTCTTTGAAATGTAAGTCTTCCCTCGAGCTGGAAGTCCAACAGTCACAATGAGCGTCGGGCAGTTTGTCATACACACTGTGAGAGAAAGAGAGAAGGAGAAAAACACAAACTTTAAATAGATTTTAAAAGTTTTTAATCGACCGAGCATGGCTCGTCGACACGTTCCAATTGGCAAAAGAGTTTAATTAGTCTGGAAGGTTGCTCGTAATTACACCAGAAAGTGGGAACACTCGGAGAGATTCTAGCTTCCTGTGTGTGACAGTGACACACATCGCTACAGAAAACCACCCAACAGAGAGCAGAGTTGTCACCACTACAACAACAGAAAGAGTGCATTTCATTTGGGATTTATGTCCCTATACAAGCTTTTAAGGAGGATGAGAAAAGATGACGAGATGACAAACGACTGAATGTAAGAATCATATTAACGTGAGCACGTAGACGGCAGAAAGTGAGCTCTACAATATTCCAACCCTCACATACTTCTGAAAAAGCTGCTCAGAGGCACACGCTGGTTAATTAAGTACAGCACCATGATGTGGAACATAAAAAGGTAAGGTTGAAAGGCACGCCATACTGGGCGTCCGAGTTTTGGGTCATTTGGAAGCTGTATCTCTGAACATTCAGGATGTTTTGTTAAATAAATTAATACATTCTGTTTTCTACGTATTTTTCTTATTTTTAACAAAATTGCTATCTCTGGGTTTAATTTACTTTATTCAGGAATGTCAGAAGCAATTGCAGCATTTTTAGATTCTGCAGACAAATGATTTCACCTAATTTCCTTTAATTTCTTAATAACTTACACTAGTTTAAAAAGTATTGGCTCATGCCTGCCTCTGCATGTTCACTGACACACTCCCTCATCTCAAATGACCGCAGTCAAAGGATTTAGGATTCATCTGTATAGTGATTAGAGCTACAGCTAAAGTGTGCGTTCGGTTTTTAGTGCAGGACCGGACTGCTTGCTTGAAAAGAAACAATAAAAAAAGCAGAGCCTGACTCAGCAGAAACAAGCCGACCTGCAGAGAGAGAAAAACACAGCTGCTCACTCTCCCATCCACGCGAACAGGTCAACACCCATCAGACATGTTGGCTGTGTGAGTGGAGTAAATTGATCCAAATTGGTCATGTGTGTGTCATATGGTCAAATCCAATTCAGTGAAGCTTGCAATTACCCCCACCCTACCCCAAGCGCGAATCAAATGTGCCTCCTCGCCTGCGGTGAAAGAAGTGAAAATGAGCCGGGTTAGCTGATGCAACACTGCTAAGTGCAAAAGAAAAAGGCAAGAATACTTGAACGAGCATTTTTAATAAGAGCGCAACATCTAAAAAAAAAACAACCGTGCGTAAATGTCACATAACGTAATATTTCTGAAGTTAAAAGACCTTTCCCGGATCCAGGTGATTTTAAATAATTAAATATGATGGGAAAAGAATACCGGCAGATGCCACACATCACCTCCCCGTTACATCCTTTGCTGCACTTGCCGGCCAGCTGCATCTTACCCCGTCTCTGCGCAATGTGCCCGTTTCTGCACGGCATCCAGATCTTTTTGAGCGGGTTCTGGGTGAGCTCCCGCGGGGAAGTCTCCAACATGAACTCTTCGTTGTCTAACATCCTGGATGCCGGATCACTGCTGTTACCCTCCTAACGTGAAACTGAGGCGGTGGGCTGCTACCCCGGCAGTCTGATTCAGCAGGGCTGCAGGAGGGATGGATGTCATATCAGCTGAGAAACAGGCGGTGCTCAATACCGTAACGAACGGAGAGCGAGCGCAACACAAAAGTGAGAAAGCACAGCAAGGAGCCCGATACCGGATTTAACTTTGCTTAACCAGCATTTCAGTCGTGTTGTTTTAACCTCAAATAACCGCCTCAATGTGTTTTCAATTGTTCACTAATGTTGTGTTACAGTGTTATCCCAGACACAGATAGGCCTACACTAATAATACTGGAAGGGACTTTTGCCAGTCATGATATATTAATTGAAAAGATGAATAGAAATAAGCTTTAATGTTTGACAAAATCATCCTGAATCCATGTCTACTTAGCATATTTTTTCAGAGGTTAGAAAGACAATGGCTAACTGTCGGTGTATCAGCTGAGAGCGTCTGTGGGTGTCATAGTAACTACAGATGTTAAAAACAGGAAGAGGACGTTTTTCATAATTTTTCTTTACGCACCTATTTCTCTTTGAGTTTGACTAAACTTTTGTGTCATGTAGAAAGATATTCAGCACTTTTAAACAAGAAAAAAAACTTTTATATGGGACTGGAAGTCATTGTGGGAAAATAAACAGAAGTCGAGAAATTAACCCAGTGCACCACTATCACATGATTTGGTTTCTAGTATATAAAACAATATAACAGCATCTCTCTTAAACACACGAGACAGACGCTTGTATGACCAGTCCATGCACTTAAGAGACCATTTTGGTATTTTAGCCTACTGCTTTCCATGTTTTAAGACAAATTATATGTTAGTAGCTTTGAAAACACGTATTAGAAATATATATATGAGAAATCCATAGTATATAAACTAGATATTAAATATTAATTTAAAACACACCCAGATTATCATTTATAGAAAGCAAATCCTCTGTAATCCATTATATAAACACATTTAGAGTCATTATTCACAGGAGGCTTTGTTTGAGTTATTCATTTTTTGCAGCACGTTTTTGTCTCTTTTGGTCAGGGTTGTTATGTTTTACATTTTAATTAACTTTCCGTTTGTCATCAAATGCACTTCCTTGAATCTTTTCCTAAATATTTCCAGACCATAAGCAAACAAATACTAATTTCAACGAAAACGTTTTAAACATTACCGTAATGACGCGGGGAGTGAGCAAGATAAGCTGAAAAAAAAACAGATGTTTGGTGAAAACAAGCGTTCAGCTGTTCACATGCAGCACACATGAGCAGTGAATGCAGTTACAACTGAACCAATCAGGGGAGAGAAGAGCGGACCAGCAGCCAATAGGAGGGGCGGATCGGGGATGGGGAGGGCGTGCTGACTGCATGGAGCTCAGATCAACGTCACGAAAACGGCCAAAGTCATAAGTTTTACACGACCCAGCCACGGGCCCCACAGAGTATCACACCGTATCCATGACCCCGGGAACCTAATCAACAATGTAAAAAAATGCATTATTGCATTATTTATTATTATCATTATTATTAGTTTTAAGAGAAAGACAGTCACACAACAGGTAAATCCATTGTGAGGATTAAAACATAGTACATTTAGAGATTTTCATCAATTTATAGATATTTATTTTTCAGAGTACATGGATTAAAGCAAAAAAAAAAAAATGTAATTAGTTGTATTCTCCATCTTGAATTTGCATGAAAATACATTTTAAAACTGACCCGAAAGATCAACAAAACCCCCACAACAAACAAGAGAAGGTTTCTCTCTATAGTACATAGCGTAGTAAGTCATAGTATGACGAACAAAGTCATGGTGTAGTATGTTGCTTGTTTTGTCTAATCAATAATCCCAAACCCAAAAAAATTTGCAATTATATAAAAACATGTGTATATTTTGATACACAATATCTAAATTGATAAAAAACAAACACATTCTAACTCAAATTTCTTAGAAAATCTAATTAAAGTTTATATTTTGCACTTAAGTTCTTAATAAAAATGAGAAAAACCTCAGTATTTTTAATTTATCATGTATTAAATTCACACAGGAGTATAAAAACAGGCGTTTACCATCTGGTTATTATGAAATATGTGGTTGAAAAAGACTATTCATTTATTGAATTACCAGAAAAAATGCTACATTGTGATAAATAGTCATCGAGATATGAAATGACCTATATCAGGACAGAAGATTTTGGACATAGTGTCCAGCCCTACTTCACATTGAGAGTCTGCGGCTCAACTAATTGGTTAATCGACTAATCAATCCAGCACAAGACCAGTGATGTGTTCTCAAGTACAGTTACGTCTTCATAAATGCATCAGTGTTGTCTCATTGCAGGGAATACGTAGAATGTGCGATTAAACTTTGCACAACTAAAACATTAGATGCAAACGTGAGAAAATGTTGACTTGACAACAGTAAAGTTCTGCACAAGACAAGAAAAAAACAAGCAACGATTCAGCAACGATACACAACTGGTTCAAGTTTCACTTTAAAGTAATGACTGAGACATGTCAAATTTACAACATCCCGACTTTGTGTTTGTTCTGAGCCTGATGAGACTTGTAGTGTCACAGTTGAAACACCAGGCCGCGCTGTGCACTGCCTTAAAGGCCAGTTTGGACTTCAGTGAGGAAGATAGTTGAGACAAGGATGTAGGCCAAGTGTTCTTCTGAGCAGTAGCACGGATGCATTAATATAAATCATCTTATTAATAAATAACAATTCAGTAAATGTATATCCATTACCTATCTGTTTACATTTTGTTTTGCATAGTTAGGAAGGTAATGTTTAAGTCAAGCCGGATGTTGTCTTACACATAAAAGTGTGATCCACACTTTCACACACTTGATTAAATACTGGTATCAGATCATTACTCGGTATCGGCCCATGCTTTAATCAGGCTATCTGACAGGCGGCTGTTTTATCAGTTCAGTGTCCACTGTGACAGTAATCACATCCAGAGGTCCCAGGACGCTGTCGCAGTGACAGTCAGTGAGTCAGCAGCACTAATCCCATCAGCACAACACACACACACACACACACACACACACACACACACACACACACACACACACACACACACACACACACACACACACACACACACACACACACACACACACACACACACAAACACAAACACAAACACACACACACACACACACACACACACACACACACACAAATGCACCAAAATGCGGGTGAATTTCAGCTGTGGTGGGTAACACAGTTGCTCCTACTAGCAACTTTGAATGGTTGAACTTAATTGGAGTCTTCTCAAAGGTCATCTGAATTAATAAACTGTTGGCAAAGTGATACAATAACACTTCAACTCCCATGAGCACTCCTGACAGACAGTTACGTCGAGAAACACATCTACAACTACAGAAGTAGGTCCAGACAGATCAACTACATGTGGAAGGCAGGTAGAGAGCGGCTAACGTATGATGCCATTAGGGAAACAAAGTACTGCACAGATTGTAGTTTCTTACGGCGGGGTAAAAGCAAAAGGGGTTTCGTTTGTGATTTGTAATACAAACTTCACATTTGAAACTGTAACAGAACAACGTTTCAGTAATCTCATATGGGGGGAAAAATGTCATGGTGGTCTATTGATCTGAGATGCACCTGTACGTGATTGCTGCTTAGATATCCTGCATATAGAGTAATTAGTAAGGCTTTGTTCTGTGTTTTATGAATTGTATGTATTTGAATTGCATTAGACTTCAGTGTTATTGTTGTTATACATGTAGATGAATGATGTTGTTAATAAATGCGGTATTGAAACAGACAGTATTCATCTTCCCAGTTTTTTTCAGTAGAGTTATCTCTCTAATTAATCTTCTACATCCCTGCACCATTGTTTTCTATATGGATAAGAAGCTGCCCTTTAATAGGGTATTTCTTTCTTAATATACTATATATACAAATTTGTGGCTAGTGAGAATGCTGAGTGGCTAGTAACTTTTGAAAAGGGGCGGCTGGTGATCAAAGAAGTTAGTGTCAAGCTCTGAGTGTGATCAGTGTATGGCAGTGAAGTGTGCAGTGGCTGTGACTCAGAGGTAGAGCAGATCGTCCTCAGTTAGCGGTTCGATCCCGGCTCCTCTAGTCCACATGTCGAAGTAGACATGAGCAAGACACTGAAGCCGACATTGCTGCAGTGATTAGATCAGATTAGATTAGATGATGGGCAGGTAGCCTCTGCCATCAGTGTATGAATGGGAATGTAACAAGTAGTGTAAAAGTGACCTGAGTAGTCAGAAGACCAGAAGGACTCTATATAAGTACAAGTCCATTTACAATTCCAAGTGTTATTTGCAGCAAGCTGATACACGGTTAAACCTCCTTTTGCGTACCATGTTTACACTATCTAGCCTGGATCCTGTATTAACAGAAACAAAATAAAACATAATTTTGAGTCTATAATCTAAAAGCGGTTTAGGCAAGAGCACATCCAGTTGTTTTAAATTTAAAAAGATCAGGACCTCATTTTGGCTCATTTCTGCTTCTTTGTATATAATTCAAGGCCAACATTACACCAATATATGATTCATACTTGCATTGAAAAAGGTTCTGTGCAGGCCAGTCAACTTCCTATGCATCAAATCAAGAAAAACATTTCATTATGAACCTAGTTTGGCAACAGTTTGGGGGAGAAGACCTTTCCCTTTCCAAGATGACAGGACCTCTGTGCACTGGGACGGGAATTCAAATTAACATGTTTTGTGTTTTAAAACAGGGGACAAAACATATTCTTTATCTCCTCGTGATGCAGAAGTTTTCTTAATCTTTGCACGCAATGTACAGCCCAGTATATCTTGTGAAGATACTTCCCTTTATCCTGTGATACAAGTGGGACCGAAATTTATAATTATGACTCTGTGTCATACTTATAATCTGTATCTGTTGCTGTAAACGTCATGCCAGCTGGGCTGTTTGTGCTATCTGTATTTAAACTCCACAGAAACTGACCTTCAGGGCAAAACATCCAGACAGGAGCCGGTTGTGCAGGTGTCTTGAAGACGGCTTTCGTTGCAAGGAAATGATTTGGAATAAACTCACATGGAGAAGCCGATATGATTGTCTCTTTATCTTTCTTCGCTGAATCTTAATGACAAATTTCCCACAACACCACAAAAAACGACAGCACACAATTGCCTATTGCCTAAAATACCACTGAATGCTGTGCCATTAACATGTCCAGCAGAACTAAGGGGTCTAGCCCAAACCATGAAAACCAGAATCCGAATAAAATTATGTGGCACCGCAGCATTCACATGAAGCTCAAGATGACGCCCTAAAATAGCTGGTTTTGTCCAATCAACAGACCAAAACCCAAAGACATTAATTTTACAAAAAAATAACACCCACATTGGAGAAGCTGCAAACAGATTATTATTTTTTATTTTTTGCATTTTTGCTTGATAAATGACTTAAACCAATACTTGATCATCAAAAATGTTGGCCATTAATTCTGTGGACTAATCTTTTGGCACTTATTTGTGCAATGCTGCAAGCCAGAATAGCTCTATAAGTTTCCTGTGTTACATGCGACGAAGGAGGACAGAAAAGGCATTTTTGTCTGAGCCTGAGCAATCAAGACTAATTTCTCCATTGTGCATAAATATAGCTACATTTGCAAACATCAACAACATAAACAACACAAACAACGCTGCACTTGAATGCTCCCAGATGCAAAACATCAGCTCGGTCAGTGCACTGAGCAGGCACACGATGGCTGCATAGACATTACACATACACATGGAGGCTGCTGCTCCGCCTGAAGCCTATAATGAGATTCTGAGTGAGCGGGTGAACTTTCCCCCAGATAGAGAGCAGACACAGAGAGGGAGGGAGGGAGGGAGGTGCAGTAAGCCAGCGAGAGTCGATGAACAAGGATGATAGGAAGTGATTTAATGTGATTATTCACAGTAGGGATCTGACTGAGATAAAAACTGAGAAAATAAGGATTATTGAGTATAATAGAGTTGGAAATAGAGGGTGGGAAAAGGTAGTTTTGCTGCAGCTGGCAGCATCTAAGGCATGTGGGTAAATGTCCACTCCCACTGCGGAGTGCATGTAGGGATATCATCTGTGTGTTGTGTCTGCTGCACCCACCGAAGCATATTTTTCTCCGCCTGCAAACACATACGGGCTATTTGGGCACTCAAAGCTAACTCAATGCTTTCCCAACCAGTATCTTCTTGATATCATGTGGACATCACTGTTAACATGAGGTGCAGCTTAATATGCATGTAAACTGTTATCACTCTACTGAAGCGAAAATACAATGTAGCAGTTTATAATTACTTAAAATAACTGGACGAGCCCCCACAAATGCACAAGAATAGAACTTTCTAGCATGTTTTTCCTGTTTTTCTGCTTAGCCCCACCTCTCTTTCTCTGTGTTGGCAGACAGACAAGCCAGCAGCAGAGCACATCTTCTACTCGCCAAGCTGTTCATCCCTCGTACATATGTCACGACAGCTCGGACTGCAGACATTTAAAACAACTGTGACCATATTCGTACAAGACGCTGTAGATGCAAAGTCTATTGGAGACGTGTTGGAGTCTGTCTCTCTACATGGTGTTTGTCAACATGACAGCACAGTAACACATCGTTAAACAGGCCCTCCAGGCATGTACATGTCGAATAGAGTTACGTAATAGCCTATTCTTTTAATAACTGAGTCTCTGGATTATATAGGCCATAGTATTAGCACTGGTCCAGATGCTATTCATATGCACATAATCTTTTGTAGTATGCGGAGTAGGCTTTTCATGAAGGAACTTCAATCACAGGGAGAATACAGTAGACTGGGTTTGTGAGCATGCAAAAGTTAACACACAAAAGTTCATATTGCTGAGGTACATTCAGCGCCTTTGACACAAACCAGCACCTGTTAGACCAGGACTCTGGACCCAAATTAACACTGAAATCTCTTCTCCATCTGTCCCATCTAGTGTTACACATTTAACATACACATTTATTAAAATCAGTCTTTCTGATGCACATATTTTGAGGCAACAAGAACCACTATAGTGAGCCATATGGACAGCCCCTAAATGTGTGGGAAACCAGTGGTTGCCTGTATACACAAGTAAAATAATCCTGGAGGTCAGGTCATGCAAAGATGATACGTTTTACTCTATCCTCCTGTCACACAGTAGTATTTACTTTGCATGAGCAGATCCATAACAATTACTAATATTTGTATACATTTCTCAAACGTTTTTGAGTCCCAGCTTAAGCCTTGACACATTAGAATAAGTGGCACTATGTTTGAAAAGCTTCTTGAAACAAACAGTCGTGTTTACATCCACAGGCTACAGTAGCTTACAGGCTAGATAAACCAGCAGCTGCCTGCAGCCAGGCTTAGCAGCAAATAGGAAGATGCTATAGCTACCCAAAGCAAGCCTTGGCATTTGCAAACTATTTCTTTGCTACGTGAAATCTGAAGCAACCCCAGTCTATCCTAAATGTCGCGGTTGTGCGTCGTAGCCAGTCCCGCCTCTCCTCGGTAGGAAGCAGCCCTGTCAGCTCTGAAGCATGCCTACGTGACACAGACTTGTTTACTTCATCCGCTCGCTGGCCCAGCTGCTCTGGAGCTCTCACTGCACACAATGTCGACTGACAAGAGTGTCAGACAAAAACCATAAGAAAAACAAAAGTGAGAATGCAGCAGGAGTTTGCAGCCTACCTGTCCTGTCCCGTGTGTTTCTCGGGCGGCACGAGCCCCTCATAGTCCCGGTTTAACGCCTCTTCTTCCCCGCGTGCTGAGCAGAGCGAGCCCCTTCAGTCTCACAGGCAGGAATGAATGAAGTGAGAGTCGCGCGCGCTCATTATCATGTCCATATGCACGCGCCCACAAGCACATCCACTTGTTTAGTTGTGCTCATGTTTCTCCTTGTGTACCTCTACCCTATGCAGTATACCGATTATATCAATATCGTGACGTGACTATATTTAATATCAGAATCAGCTTTAATGACCAAGTAACTTACAACATACAAGGAATTTGACTGCAGCTTTTTGTCACTCTCAATTTACACATAAATAGACATACAGCTAAAAACAAGGATAACAATGAACAAAGGTAAACATAAACATTTAACTACTATGTACAGATATAGTTATAATTATACATATATAAAGACACAGGGCAATGAACTTGTAAACATCATAATAGTGCAATGGTTCAGAGTGATAAGGGTGCTGTAATAGATACGTGATTAATAATGTAACTTGAAACTTTTATTATTGTTTATAAAGGTTGCTTTATTTGCCTTAACTGAGCTTCAGTCTCCAAGGCTGTAAAAGAAAACCCAACACTTAAGAGCTAAGAACTGCAGTTCCTCAACTGGCCACCCGAGGCTGGCTCCAAGAGCAGATCAATTACCATAGACAATTGTGTCCTTACGAAACAAATAGCAGAGACAGTGGGGAGAGGCTGACGGATGTCTAGTACGGCACCATATGTCAGGTGTTATTATATCCCTGTCTCTACATATGTTTAATAATCCTTTTTGTGCATGAAACATAATCAGCCACAGTCATACACACCAGCCAGTGCATGCATTCGCCCCTGGACTCCAGATCTCAAATAGACCCCAAAAGCCTCAGTTTTTTGTGGTTATATCATTAATTGTAAATTTGTGAGAATCTGCACTGCTTAAAGTGAAATTCCTGTATAAAATCATCCCATTTCATGATTTTACACTGGAATTTCACTTTAAGTACAATATCAACCATTATGGGTCCTGCATTAATACACAAACTTCAGGTCTTGTCATGAAGGGGGGTAATGTGTCAAAATGTAGATATGATGGTGCAAATTTTTAAATTGCTAACCATTGTTTTCACAGTATCTTCTATTTGCTGGTTCCTAAAAGTGAGAACAGAAACAACTTGAACAGTATCTGTTCTGCACAGTAAGCTACAGATCTGTCCAAAATGATTGGAGGGAAACACTGGAATTTGAATTTTTTATTAGCCAGCGAATAATTAAGAAATCAATCTGCGTACTGTATTGAACCTGGAGTACCTGAACACATTATAGCTAATTCATTTCTATGGCTGGCTTCAGGATGTCTCGCCCTATAGTAAAATGACTACACAGTGCTTTCATGCTTTTGCATGGGTTTACTAGTTTATGAGTATCTTGATATTTTTGGATGTTGTTATTTTTTAAAAATGGGTTGTTGCTTTATGTTATTTATGTTATTTAATTACCTAGTTGTTTACTGTGACTACGTCTAACATGGGTTGTTGGGAGGGATAGTGTGATTCATGTCAGGGTTTTTTCTTTTTTTCACTTTAAAGCAGACACTTTTTTTTGCCTGTTTGCAAAAATTTAATAAAGAAATTTAGATAAAAAATGGGTTGTTATATTTTTAACCAATTTATAACAAATTGTTTTTAATATTGCGGTCTTTGTTTTAGCTTTGTGATTCAGTGTTTCATGATTAACTTGTTGACCTTTGTTGCGAGCTGCATACAACTGATTGTCCACTTGTAGGGGTAAATAAAGGGCATAAATATAGTCGTACTGAGTAAATAAACAGACACAAAAAATACCCCTTTAGGATCAGGTAGTGTTATTACAGTGCAGGAGCAGTTGGATTTTGGGTGTCGGGGTAAATAAAGCCTCATAAAGGAGAAATAGGATATGAACACAAAGCACTGAGATGCACATCAACTTTTCCTGCAATGGTCTTATAACATGTTAATCCAGCAATGTCCTTGTGTGAGAGTAAGAGACAAAAACATATCGGCTGTATCATTTTTAATGAGTGTATATCATACAAAGGACAGTTAGAACTAAAGGCTGTCACTGTGAGTGTCCGGCTCCATTTGACTCTCATCTGCACCTGTCCTTTCCTGGAGCAGCTTCTTTTTTCTGAATTCTTCTTTCAGTGAAGTCAAAATAAGGTCACATCTTTCTGCAGTGGTTGGGGAGCCCACCTGCAATGGCAAACAAAAGTTAAACTCATTCAGACCACACATTTTACATATTCAAATTTACAGAACTGTAACAGCATGTGTCCTGGTCCTCATACAGGCTTGAAACTTGCGCTCTTTCTGATCCTCTCTGGGATAACTGGAGCAGGAGTAGATGGAGGAGGAGGAATCCAAGGTGGAATAAGACTCTGGTGTAGTGTATCTTCGCACTCTGGTAGCTGCTGGGACGTGGTGCTGCCTTTGCTGGAGGGAACCGGTGGCAAAGGGCCTTTCTTCAGCGCAAGGGAGATGGATGCCGCTGCAGCTCTCGGCAATGTCTGAGATACTGGGCCTGTCAAACATGCAAAGGCTTAAAAATATTAAAGACAAAACATAAAAGGAGCATACTCTGCACAACAGTTTTCAAGATAAAGTACCTCTGCTCCTCAGCTCTCTCTGCACAGCCTTCAGTTCTCCAAACTGGTTAATGATGTAGTCGACAGCTTCAGCTACATCTTTATTTTTCAGGTCTCCTTCAGTGAGTCTTGCCTGCATCAGCAGCCGTCTCATTGTGGGGTCCAGATCCTTAAACGTCACCAAGCAGATACAGCAGGGAATTAACCGATTTAGCATATTGTTTCCACACGGACTATTTACAATTTGAGTGTCACAATGTGAATTTCTGTTTGTTTAAATGTCTGTTTGACTCATGTATGCTATTGTTATTTCACTGCATAATTTGACTTACTAAACTGCTAGTTGGTGAAACTGCTGTTAGTGGTTCATCCGTGGGGAAATGTTGCTCCTTGTCCAAATGTTTAAGTGTTGTAACACTAGAGAAAGAAAAAGTAGATCATCACTTGAATCCTCAGCTCTGTTCTCCACCTTAACGTCTATAAAGTTGTAAGATTTTTGTCACCCTGAATCATGTGGATCCCTTGTTGACTTGTTTTCACTCATCCTGGGCATCTTTTCTGCAAAACAGAAGACATCAAATGAGAGGAAACAAGGGACAAATGAGAATTAATAGAAGTGCTTTCACACCTTTGAAATGTGTTGATACATATGAGGCATCTACTCTGTGTGTTATTCTAACCTTGGTTTCTTTGGACAGCCTCCACTACCAGATAAAATTCCTCTGCCTCAGCCTCGTTTGCAAAGTTGAGGCCTACCTGGTGGCCCTGTTCAAACACATTAAATTCACCTTAAACCAACTCAGAACTAATACTCTGATGAGCATGTTGCATGCACTGACTTTAAAACAGGGTCGCTTACATCTGCAGGGAACGTGTGGAAGAATTTACGAGTTGCAGTGTACTTGAATGGGATGTATAGCTCCTGCTCCCACAGTAACTTGGCAAGCTATGTTCAATGAAAGGAAAGGGGTAATAAACAGCTAAAAGTACAGGCACACCCACCAAGATATTGTTAATAAGATAAGATAAGATAAGATGAGACAAGATAAGATAAGGTAAGATAAGACATAACTTTATTAATCCCGAAGGAAATTCTGGTTCCAGATTGCTCTAAAGTTTACAAAAACAATCACAATATAGGATAATATAAGACAACAATGAACAAAATAGGTAACAATAACAATATAAGATAACAATGACAACAATAAAATAACAATAACAATAAAAAAAGAGCATCAAATAGGTGAAAACAATAGTAATAAAGGAAATTGCAATTCAAAGGAAACACTACAAGCTACATACAACTGTACACACACAAAATAAAATGTCTCTTCATTGAGGGAAGTCGATGTGTTTGTAGATCTAAGTAAGTGCAGTATCTTTGATCAGTTCTGTAGTTCCTCTTACCTTGACACAGTACAGACGCAGGAAGTGGGTGTGAATGGACTCATCCTCAATGAGACACACTGCACCACTACCCAAACAGTTCCAGCCTGGACTCTCACCCTGGGTCTCTTTGGCCACTAGTGCCTGTGCTACTGTAGTTTTGATCAGCTGAAATACACCAGTAGTCATACAGATCACGGCAATGGGGTACACTTATTCCAACTTTTGCAAAAAATACTGATCAATCAATACTGTAAAAAATATTGTATCACCAAAGCCGACTTAAAGGTTGTTTCAAAGCCTCTTTTTTATACTGGTATCTCCTTTTAGCCTCAATCCTTCCTTAAAGTCCCCCTCCATTCCTAAATATGTCTTGCTTTTTGTTCCTACAGTTGGATGTTTGAACTTTGCAGAATAATGTATGTGGAGAGTTTAACACAAGACGACTGTTTTCACATTTATCTGCCGAGAGTGGAAAGTTTCTCTCTGCTCAGTGAAAATCTGATTTTGTGTCATCACAACTAGTTCAGAAGTCAATCCAGGTCCAATTTGCAAATTATACGAGCTTAATGTAAATACTTGAAACTGCCTGTGCACACCAAGAGTGGACTTCACTTACAGTGATGCAGGAGACTTCGTTTTTCCTGCAGGAAAGCTTTAGTACCAAATTAGCATAATAATGATATATTTTGGAATTGTTAAGGTAGAATAAGGAAAAGCCTTTTATGGATTTTAATGCGGGAAAAAACATATCAGATACATATTATTATTCTAAGCAGACTATTTGTATATGCCTTAATACATGTCTGGAAGGAATCTCATATTTTGTGACTTTGTGAATAACTTTAGAGACATTCTGGTTTAGTTTCAGAGTGTCAGGCAGCTCCTCAGAGAGACAATGACCTCTTTTCCGAGGCTGGAAAATGATCTATTTAACTTCCCATTATATTACAGAACTGACACAAACTATGTTCACTCATTCAGGTCCTACATCACCACGGGTGCAATGGCAAATCATCCACAGTACACAAAACATGTGGAGTGACAGGATTTATGGTCTCTTTTCTCTGTTAACGATGAATCTCACTTTGACATATAATGTTTACTGCGATGCTGACCACACACTGTTATACCTGTCTGTAAAACCAACTGCAAGCTCTTCTATTATCAAGTGATTGTTTTCAGGTATAATCTTTTTATCTTTTCACAAACTAGTGCTGTAGTCAATGACAGACAATGAAAACGTTTCTTGTTGATCATTTTGGGAATTCATCACACAACTTATATGAGATCACAGCCTGATGTCTGGCTGAATCTACATTCCCTTTTACACTCCCACCTGAACATCGATCTTTTAATTTTATCGACTTGCTTTTATCGACATAGTATTAGTTGTCTCTCACTTATCTTTTATATCCCCCCTTTCTTTTCGTTCTTTTCATTATTTACTTCTTTGCTCTTTTCAAGTGCTTTAAAAAGTGCAGTTTTATTCACATCTTGCAGCACCTGCTCTGGTAACAGGGTGTGGTAGTGCCAGGCAATACAAGCAGCAGATACTAACTTTAAACAAAACAGCCCTCACAGAAAGCCCATTCATCCACCAGGCCTCCTCTGATAGAAGTTACTGATAACACAAAAACAACCCCAGGTAACACAAGAACATCCACATGTTCAATCTAACAATTAAATATTACTTTAAAATAGTTACCTCTTATGACATACATTCCCTTTTTTTGTCACCATTATGCATTTATACGTTTCATTAATCATTACAATGTTAATTTATGGCAAAAACAAGTGTGTACCAGTCCATTTAATTTGGTTGGATACTGGTTCAAATGTTTAGAAATAAAGTAAAATCCCTGAGGAAAAATGATTGTCGAGTCATATTCTAAGTATATCAGTTTAAAGTGAAATTAATGAACTGACCTTACAATGAGGTTCGAGCAGAGTGAAGAGGACACCTTTCTCACGGATAGTCAAGAGATCGCTCATGACATGACATCCAGGACTCAGGCTTGACGCCATCACAAGACAGTCGTTTCACCTTCTGTCACTACCTTGTCCTTTTTTTTATTAATTTCTGAACCCGATGCATTTAGTCCTAACGTAACTGGTTTGAATGGCAGATGGCTATCATGCAAATATATGTGACTACGCTGTGCATGCACTGTGGTCTTCCTTTCCTTCCCTCATTGGACAGTGTTTAGATTTTCAATATGTATTGATGTCAAAGGTATGATGAGTAACCTGTGAGCGTGCACGCTCGAATTTGTTTTCGCCTCAATTAGAAATTAACTCTGAATAAATTAGTTGTGAAGGGTAATCCCATTTACTTCACCCTGTCACTGTTCTGTCCCAGCATGAATAAACAGACATAATCCACAACCAATGGTGAAAAAATAACTAAGTACATATATTCAAGTATATTACTTAAGTTCAGTTTTGAGGTAGGCCTACTTGTAGTTTATAAAAAATAATACATGGTTACAAATTAAACTTCCCAACAGCAGGAAGTAGTGGGGAAAGTAGCCAGGGGCCAGTTTCACAAAAATATTTTAGACTGGTCTTTAGTGTTTGACCAGTCTTAAAGTAATTTTATTGATTAGTCTGGACATTTTAGACTATTTTACGCCTATACAGTTAGCCACCCTGCCCCAAGACTAACTGTGGCCTGAGAGGCATGTTATAATGTTATACTGTATTTATTGATTATGTTTTGCATTGTTAATCTTAATCTGCAAAGTAACTAGTAACTAAAAGTATCAAATTAATGTAGTGGGGTAAAACAATAGTACAATATATTTTCCTCTGAGATGTAGTGGCGTAGAAAAGTAAAGTAGCAAAATATAGAAATACTCAAGTACCTCAAATTTGTACTTGAGTAAATCTACTTACACCACTGACAAGAGAGATAGCCTAATTCATTTTGATACATTAATTATATTTTGTTTGTACTAATTTATTTTACTTACAATGTAAAATGTTACGTGAAAGACTTTGTAACTATACTAACTCAGACTAATGGAGTGTTTTGACATTTGAGTACTTCTTCTAGCACTGGTGATGTCTGCTGTTATCCTGTGCACATGAAAAATTAACACTGGGTGTTGGGTTCGCACTGCCATAGTTCCTGCTCGCTGAAGCTCATTTGCTTCCATTTTCCTCAGTTAACTCAACAGTCTCCGGAAAAAAAGTGAATATTTTATCCTGCAGCAAAAAAGTTCAATGAGTTACCGTTATACAGGCAGTAAAAATGGTTTAAGCTGAGCCTCAGTCTCAGAGGAAGATGTTACAAGTGTTCGGAAATGTCTGGTAAGGTTGATACAACACAGTGCAAGAGGGACGCTATCACTTTGATGTCTCAAAGTTTTAATGTCCCTTGAGTGTGTATGTTACAAGACCCTCATAACTAACGTATTAATGTACTCATTGATTTTTACCAGACAGAAACAATAACAGTCTCCCAAGAAGTTTAAGAATTCATAACAAGCTGTATCAAATAAGGTTTCCTGTACATGAGTGACAACACAACACAGCTGTAAAACATAAAAAAACAACAATTTTATTTTAAATGTTACTGCCGTAACAATGAAAATAAACATCATTAATTTGACTATTGAGTGCAGTGATACAAAGAAGAAGAAAGGGGAAGTTAAATATAAGAAGTGATATGTAGATGTGAAAACTACTCCCTCTGGATTTGATCATTTTATACTACTTTTGTCCAATAATCATTTCACCATGCTCTTCAGAAAATGAAACTTCTCTATTACACAGCACTCCTCTGTCTCCTCCACCACCATCTCCTCCGCTGTCAGCTCCTCCAGGCACTGGCCTCTTCCGTCTCTTATTGAGCAGAGGGTTGTTGGACGTGTCCAGGTCCTTGATCTTCACCTGGTCATAGTCAACACGCATGGTGGCCAGGGCGCTGGTCATTTCCTCCTATTGGAAGACATTTTGTGCTTTACTGCCACCTTGTGGTCATATTCTGACAATAAACAGATCCAGACATAGTGGGTCCCACCTTCACATCGTCCCAAAGCTCCTTGTCCTCTGTCAAAACACGAGAGGTGTGCAGGGGGGTCGGTGGGACCACCATTGACTGCTGTAGTATTAAAAAAAAAAAAAAAAAAAAACACAAAAATCTTATGAATAAAAGGGGGGGGGGGGGACATAAAGGTCTATAGGTAAAGTGACAAAGGGATAACTTACACTAATCCAGGGATGGTTCACAAACTGTCCAATGGTCATCCTCTCATTGGGGTCTGTCTTTAGTAACTGAATGATGAGCTGTTTAGCTACAAAACACAGTTAAACAACATCAAGCATTTAAAACAAATAAGTCTTTAGTGCAATATGGACCTATAACGATGTTGTCTCCTTTGTGTTATCTGGAAATGTCAAACAAGTTATTGGGTCAGTGCTGAATGCTACATTTAAACTGCGTTCATTCATTTATTTTTGCCACTTGGGACTGTACAAACAAGCTGTAAACACAACACTGACATATTACCATTTTACCCTTATTAGACTTTTTATAAGTTGCTTATTTACACATGCAGCTGTTACAGAGGTACATTATCATTCATCTTGAGTTGTGTTTCTTGGCGCCTAATTAATGTAAGTCGAATATTCACTCTCCTTTAAAGGGACAATGTGTAGCGTTAAATAAGTAATTTATTACCTGAAGTCATTCATAAATAAGTACTCATTGGTTTACAATTACCTCTGCCAACAATCTGACTTATCCACCTGAGTGAATAATTTCTTATCTGTATTTACAAAGGACGGGTAAACTTTATGGAGGCTTCCATGTCCTTCCAGTCTATAAGAGACTATGAATGCCCGAGAGGGATATAAAGCACTACGCGGTACTGGTAGGGCTATACACATTTTCGCCCAGAGCCAGTGTGACTGTGGAAGACTGGAGAAGGAGCTCAGCGAGACGCACTTGTCACTGCCCCGGCAAATAAGAAAGTCTGCACTGCACTTTTGTTCATAATGCAAGATCATACTTATGCCACACCACAGGAGAAGGAATCCTTGTCACCAAAAAAGTAAAAAAAGAGAATTAAAAAGGCAACGTGACTGGTAAATTCACAAAACGAGGGTAAACACATTCTTGGCACATAGCGTCTACCGTAGTTGCAACCAAGTTGCAACCCACATTTGAAAAGCAAGTTGCTAGAGGACACTATTCGTTTGAATGCAATATACAATTTTACCACAAGATGGGAGAAAACCTACATAGTGCTCCTTTAAGCTCTGTTTTTCACTATAGCTCCTGTGTGTCTTAAGCTGCTTAATGAGCCAACATGTTCACCAGCTAATCGCTAATTCTGCCAGTCTGTCATTTGATAGAAGAGCTATTGTGACTGGAACCATGTGGAAGAGAGTGATCAGACTGAACCAAAACAGTAAAATTATTGGTCGTAAAACCAAAACAATGAGTTAAAAGACGCTAAATACACTTCACCCAGTGAGCCAGAGGCCACCAGATGATTCAAATGTCCAGCCTGACCTTCCTCAGAAACGTCGGCCCACTCAGGGTTGGGGAACTCATATTGACCCAACCGGATCCTCTGCTTCATGCCTGGTGAGATGGCCTGTCCTGTGTTCGAGTAGAACGGAGGAAACCCGCACAGACTAGACGCACAAGAAAAAGAGAGTATTTTACTTTGCTGTCTACTAAAACCAACATGCACAAAAAATAGTATACCAGAATAGTTTAAGTTTAATCAGTTTGCAGACACACATGATACTCACAGAATGTACATGATTACGCCCAGAGACCACATGTCACATGATTTGTCATATTTCTCTGGCCCAAGCACTTCTGGGGCTGAATGGACAAATAGATACAGAAAAAACCAACAACACAATGATGTGGAGAATGAAGTACACACACACACACACACACACACACACACACACACACACACACACACACACACACACACACACACACACACACACACACACACACACACACACACACACACACACACACACAAAAGCAGCTCAATATGCAGACACATAGACAACATGAGACTGAGTGACATATCCAAAAACTACAACTGTAATATCACATTTATAATACTGACGTGCAGATTTCACAAAAACTGACAGCAAACACTCACCAACATAATATGGAGTGTAACAGGGAGTCTGGAGGGAGTTGTGCACTGTTGTCTCCTTAGCAAAGCCAAAGTCAGTCAGTGTCAGTGTGGCGTTACTCTCCTTGGTGGTGTAGAGCAGGTTTTCAGGCTGCATGAGAAAACAAACCATTAGAGATTCAAAACTATGTATTTCGCTATAAATTATTTATAATTTGACAGCAGAGGCACCTTTACATCCCTATGAGCGATGTCCATGTGGTGGAGGTACTCTATGGCCGTGCCAATGTCATGCATGATCTCTGACGCCTCTGACGGACAGACATGACATGGATGTAACATGTACAGGACACGGTATAGAGACCCATACATTCAAAGTGTGAACTCTAAACTCTCACCTCGCTCTGTGAAGGCCTGGTCACCTCTGGCCTGAATGCGACTGAACAGCTCCCCTCCCTCCATACTGAGACAAGATTAACAAAGAGATAAAAAAAAAACAGGGCAGCCCAGTGGACTTGGCAAACGGTTCTCAACTGCAACAACAAAGTGAGTCATTGTGTGTCACAATTTACTGTTCAGATGAGTGCAGTCCTTTTGGGACATGGCACGACCCAGGACAAGAATATATGAAAGGGAAAATAATAAAAAAGTATTATAATTTCACACTATAAAGCTTAAAAAGCGTAAATGCAGCGCACCATGTAGCTTCGCATCAGAAAATGTTTCCATGTTCCGATAAAATTGGCTTCTGTTAGGAGGACAGGAGGATAGGTTCGGTGTGTTGGAGATGGGAACACAGGGGCATCTAGTCGCGTTAACACGTGGTCAGGAAATGCAAAGTCCGAAACAAAAGTCCATATAAGATTTTGTAATTTCTTAGATTTTAATAGAAAATACAAGAAATTAAAAACATCTATAAGAGCATATTTGTTGTTGCCACCCAAAGTAATATAGCGACGAGATTATGTAAGAAAGAAACAAATATTTAAAGATCAAAGTTTCAACATTTACTGTGAGACTTTGTCTTTAAGAAATTCCAATATATGATCTAAAACAAACAGAAACATAAAAAGTGTGAAGAGCATGCAAGTGCAAAGCGCAATTCCAATCCAAAATTGGTCGCTCAATATGTATTTTTCTGAATTCCTATGTCAGCCCAGGTGTGAGCTGAAGTCAAGCTCAGCCGGCTCGAGATACCATACAGACATTTCTAGATACAAGATACTGTGAACATCAACATCATTATTCACATATGTAGCAGTTTTATTCTCACACAGTCTGTTTTCTCTGCTGCGCAACGTTTTCAATGACATTAACACAAAGCTGGAATACATTATGGAAAAACACACATGAAAGCTATTTTTAGCATTCCCGTAAATGCCTAGGAAGACAATAAAATAACGTAGTACTTGTAAAGCTCACCACTCCATTATGATGAGGAGACATTTCTTCCCCTGGTGCATGTTCTCATACAGGCTGAGTATTCGGACAATGTGGGGACCGCCGGATGCTCGCAAGTGTAGCTCAACCTCCCGTCTGGCTTTAGGAGTGTCGTACAGGATCTGGATGAAAAAAAACAGGTATCAGTTAAAAGCTTCTGCTCCATATCTGTCTAAAGGTATCCAGTCTCCAATGAAAAAAAGCCTGTATACAGAAATGGTGCCTTTAAAACGAGCCATAACTACTACTATATATATAGGTAGAAAGTGCCGCTACAGTGCTGTTATAGTGATTCCCCGGCTTCAATGATGGCGCAGAGAGCACCGATGCAGGGAGGAGGTCTTAAAGAGACAGGCGCTAAAACTGAGCATTATACAGGTATATTCAGACAGACAGTATGAGAAAAATAATGTGTTATTGAACATTAAAGCATGTAAACGTGTTCTAGCATAAACCTATGTATGAACCTGAAAATGAGTCAAATATGGGACCTTTAAAACAATTAGTTTTGTTATCCTCGTCAAAGAAGTCAATAAACCCTCGCAGACACAAACACAAGCCCTATTGTGAAGACACTCAATGTTTACAGCACTATTCATGACTGCTATTAAAGCCATTAATCTTTTTTCTAGAGAGAACATTGCGAGTGAATACTTAAAGACTGCATTTAACATTGTGCTCCATCTTTAAAGACACATTTCTGCAGCTCTGGTATCACAGCCCGGGGGAGGAGGATATCCTATTTTCCTAGACATGCAGACCCCAGCCCAGATCCTTGTGCACATTACAATGCATTTTGAGGACCGGAGGAGGAAAAAGGACTCAGATATGAGTGTTTATACAGGTGTGACTTTCCTCCAAAGCCACTACACACAAATCACAGCTTTATCACTCATTCAGAGAAAATGACTTCCACATACAGAGAAATAGCTCTTCACATTTCATCGTGCCCTTCTGGTTGTGGCTTACAACCAAAGATATTCCATAAAAAAAACAAACATGCAGAGGCCCTCACAGGGCTGCTCTTCCTGTTTGTGTCCGCTTAAGGCTTTTTTTCTGCAACCCTACAACCAGCTGTTTATTGACTTTCTAAATATCTCACAGGTCATATTTCCCAAGTTGGCTTTTAAAAAACACTATAAACATTAAATAAGCTGGATACTTAATGTTGCGTAGAGGAGTAATACAATGCATGTTTTTACGTATGTTAAATGTCAGATGATTATTTAAAGTGCTAACAGGGCAGGTCATTGTCCACACAACAATCACAGAGCAGAGTGGAAAATGTTTGAAAAAGCATCCCAGACAGCACATTGCACTGTCTGACAGACACGTCCACTGTCTGGGCGGCTCAGTAACTCAATTTGCTTTCAGATTATTGCTTCATCCATCCATGGTGGAATTCATATTTCATCTGTGTCACCTCATGTAACTCATCATACTAATTCAAAATCATTACTGGACATCAAACTCTACATAAGCATAACTGAATCGAAAATCTATCTGGACAAGTTTCCATTATAGGACACCAATACATGATGGATCACAGAGGAGAAATGAATAATTGATGTCTGGTCTTTTTTCTTTCCAGTGGCATCAGCCTCCAAAGGACTGCTCACATCACACAGGGTAAAGAAGCACACACACACACACACACACACACGCACGCACGCACGCACGCACGCACGCACACACACACACACACACACACACACACACCTTCAGGGCACATTTCTCTCCAGTCTTCTTGCAATAACACTCCAGCACTTTGCCATTGATTCCCAGGCCGAGAACCTGAGCTGTGATTTTATAGTCATCTGTCACTGCATGTCTCCTGAACTCCAGTTTGGAGTACGCAGGTGGCTGGAGGTCACCGGGGCCCAAGCTGCTCCCCAGGCTGTGAGAGTCACTGTGGTGCGCTGTCACGCGCTGCGCAGTAATTGAGTTTACAGACTGCTCCTCCTGGTTATGATGCATTTCGTCTTTTTTTCCCTGTAAAAAACAGCAGTGATGCAGAGAAACAATCAACGCCTGCCACAGAAAAGGTCCAGTGTCATCCTAGTTCATCCGCGAATACGACCAGAGGACTTTTGTGCTTTCCCGACAGAACATCTCGCCCCTACTTTGAACACGGTCCGAACAAAATGAGGTATGCAATCTATAAAAACCTTCCTGGAGTACAGAAAAAGGGCGGAGGTCTGGGGCGCACCGTGAACTACATTGGCATAGAGAACTTAAAAAAAATCCCAACTGATATGAATGTATGTTCAGTAGAGACAGTACAGCACACTAAATGACTCCCCTGCCTGGTCCTCCTCATCACGGTTATCTGCCTCTTCCTGCAGGCTACACAAACCTCTCCAACTCTCCTACGTCAGCGCGGAGCAGCTCAAATTCATTTTCTTAAAGGAACAACCAGATGCACGACAGGCAACCAGTGGAGACAGAAAAAAGACCCAAAGCTTGTCCAGAAAGTAATGTGAAGTACATGGTTCAAGTACAAGAACCCCTAAAAGGACATTTATGTGTCCCCATTTTGGGCCAAGACATTAGTATTAAATGGAATAATGCTACATTTATTCTGATTGGTCTCAAGCATTGAAATCTGGTACTTTGGTCAGGTATCTAAAAGTACGATGACTTGAAAATCTTTTTTTTATTTTTTTATTAGTTGTCTATTTCATTGTATATTTAATGTATTTTGTATGAGATATTTTTAATACTGCATATGTGTGCATGTCTTTGGTATTCAGCATATGGGTGTAAACATACCAAATACTTGGTTTTCATTCTTATAGTTTCTTCAATCTACAGCCATTTTCTTTTCATGCATGCAAGGCTAAACCATAACATTTAAAAGGTGGTTATCAGGTTGGAAAGCAGGCATCAACTTTTGGTTTCCGAAACTGTTAAATATAGTTGCCATTTTAGTCACCGATTTTGAATAATGCTGCAACCCGCAGGGTCAGGCGGTCAGGAAGAGCGGAGTCTCATCTTTCATCTTTTGCCAAAATGTCCCATGACATAAAAGACCCCCAAATTTAAAATTTTTAATTTCTCATTCAGGTTTTTTTGGGGGTTCTTTTGTCATTTGAAACAATTTACATATGCGTTGTTGACAGGTTAGTCAAACCTTTTGGACGAGAAACAACTTATTTTCTTTGCTGTTGTCTCTAATCAGATGCCTGTGCTTAGCGACATGCACCCACACTTTGCCACTGATGGCTACCAAAGGCCAAGAATTGGTTGCCGATTAATCAAATTGGCTGCCACTTGCATTTTTTTAGGCTATTATGGCAAAACAATAGTCCCATCATGTGCCCAAAGACAAGATATAGTATGATAAGAAACACTCACTTTTCAGTTTGACGGATAAGAAAAATTGTCACACGTGGTCACAAATAGTCACAAATGGGTTAATTCAGCTGGAATTCCACAGCTAAGGGGAAACAGCCTCACCTCCATAATAATGCTTAACCACACAGGCAGGCCTTATATGCAGAATGTCAATAAAGTTATAATTTTCATTTCATTTAAAAAATGTATTTGAAAGGGATCATGTGCAATTAAAAACATAAATTTAACCATTTGATGCATTGCAAAAGAGTTAGCCTTCGGCTAATCTGCATCTGCAGTCCCTATAGGTACAAACAAATACAGCACAGATAAAAACATCAGACATCACTCAACAAGTAAGAACATGTAACATATAGTAATATATCATGCGCGCACACACACACAGACACACACAGACACACACACACACACACACACACACACACACACACACACACACACACACACACACACACACACACACACACACACACACACACTACATGCTAAAGTGAAAGTGACTGAAATAAAAAGTTATGACGTCACTAAAAGGTTAGTGGGTGCATTGTTATGAAAGTTTTAAGTGTTTTTTATATTGGCTTAAAAACTACCAAGTAAGTCACAGTTTTTTATGTTGTCTGGAATAGTTTTCCATTGTGTGAAGTCAAGTATGTCTGTGGCAGCTTTAACAGAGAAGGCTGCCTGTCCAAATGCTGAATAGCAAAATGAGATAGTGCAGCTGTACAGAAGCTATTATTGTGGATCTTAGGGAGCCATGGTAACAGACGAACTTGCGCAAACAGGTAGGAGCCAGGCCTTTTAGGATTTAGTAAACTGAACATAAATTTGAAAATATTCTGAAAAATTAAAGGTTAGTAGATTGTGCTTGTATGGTATGTCACAGTAGTGGTACTTAAGTGGCTTTTTGTCAAAGATTTTCAAGGCCTGTTTGTACAGGGATTCTAGTGGCCTAATTGTTGTTTGACTAGCCTGCCCCCAGCAGGTGATACAGTATGGGATATGTGAAAATGCCGAAATATCTTAGCAGCCTCTGTAGATAGAGATGATCTAATCTGTCTAAAGTTTGCTAATTTGAATTTAATAGTTTTTGCATCAGCTAGATGTGTTTCTTGAAGCCCAGATTTGAATCGAGTAGCACACCAAGATACTAGAATTGAATGAATGAATGAATGAATGAATGCTTTATTTCAAACATATGAAAAAAAATAAATTACACTTGAAGCACGAGTCATTAAAAACCCTTTGTATGTTTGAAAAGGAGCAGGAAGAAGCATTAGCTTATTAATTCCTACCCCTTCTCCACTTAGTACCTAGTACTAGGTTTTCTTACTTCCTGTTTATCCTGTTTCTTTCTTTTTTTTTTAAATCCGCTCAACAAAACAAACAATAACCAACAAACAGTGACAGTCTCAGTCTGTTCACATCTAATGCAGATGTTTACGTCTGGGATGTTCACCTTGGTTTTGGAAAAGAACATGCCTTTTGTTTTGCCTACATTCAAGGTGGACAGGATTGGTCTAGCCACCCGGCCACTTCAACCAGGGCATTGGTTAGTTTAGTTGCAACTTGCTGAGCTGATTTTGCATGTTTGTACAAGACAGTGTTGTCAGCATAGAGTGGTACCTCTACGTCATGTCAATACTGTGAGAGGTCGTTAATATAGAGACTAAAAGGTAGTGGGCCTAACACAGATCCTTGAGGTACACCCATTAACTGAGCAATAAAGAGGATGTGATTGTAAGTGGTCTTCAAAGGAGGTAATGAGACTGCCAGAGTGCCAAGAAAAAGATAATTTAAATCTTTAGTATGAGGCTGGGGTTGGCCCTATTTTTGTTTGTCTTAAATGTTTGGCTGTGCTATTCTCTTTGCTTCCGGGACTTACAAACATTTAATTTGTATTTCATGTATTTAACTGAAACATTTGCATTTTAGGGCTATGTCTGGTGTCTCTCATTTCACACTTTTTATCCAGCAGATGAAATGTGTCTCTGGGTGTCAGCTGGAACCAGCTTTGGCATCCTGGTTTATTTTTCCACAATAAAACAAAAATACAACAACTTACTTTTGTAGATTACTGACATACAAATGACTCATACAGGCTTTATCATGTACACATACTTGTATTTTAATTTTCAGCACTAAAAATAAAGAATATATTCTTGTAGATTAAATGATTAAACAGCCTTGTACAAAGGTGTAGCCTACTTTGCATTGTGTCTATTCATGGCAAACAATTTATGTAACATTGCCACTGATTGATTAGCCAGTACTGACCGTCTTCAGTGTATAATTTCAACAGCTGGTTAAGGCCTGGTGCAGACACTACTGAAGGGATTCCAGCTGCAGGTTTGCTGTGTGGCTAATATGGTTGTATGTAGCTGGCTGTAAACCTGTGCTAAAATGTTGGCTAGCCCTGCAGGGCACGGTCCAGCACGCGCTCATCCTGTACTGGAAAGGGCATGGTGACACGCAGCTGCCGGTTCTCCTCCATGGTGCGCTGGATGGTCTCATAGGCGTTTGAGTTTCCAGACCAGCAGCGACGAGCCACCTGCAGCACACAGAAACGGATTGTACACATTGTAAACAGTAAATGAGGCTAGAATCTACTTTCTATATGCAGTTATGTGTTAATATGCATACATATGTAGGCGTGTATGTATAACTACTTTGTGGATACTGAGTAACATATTTATTTTATTTTCCTGATTTTTTACATTTATTTTCCATTATTATTACTATTAATATTTACTGCATTATTGTTATTTATATATTTTATTTCATTTATTTATTTATTCTTTGCTTTCCCCTTTGTCTGGGGCATTAAGTTCTATTGTGAATGTATAATGTGAAAATCAATACAAATATTTTAATAATAAATGAGGCTGGAATCTATTGTGTTGTTCTCCTCTCTATACTCTCACCCCATTGGAGACATCCCAGTTCAGCATCAGCCTGGCACGTTTTGCTGCCTCCTCCGAGCCGTCCAATAGCAAACCAAACCCTCCGTTCATGACCTCACCCCTGTAGGTTAAACAGGAGACAATACATAGCGAGTTGGGGCAAACTTAACCATTAGGCAAGGTAGACAACAGACTGGGGCCCCAGATAAAAAGGGCCCCAAACAGCTATAGATTTATTATGATGTTAAGATATCAGCAATATTGAATTATGCTACTATTCTAACTCATTGTACCCTGAAATGACTTACAGAAGACCCCCACAGCACTTCAAAAAACATGCAGCTCAAAATGTAAATTACTTTGCATTCTGTACTGTAAAATGTAACTGGTTACGCTGAAGATTCATATTTTACTCACAAAATATACAATTAAAATGATGCCATATCATTAATTAAACTATCCAGCATTACATTAGAATTGACAGGTCCACCTTAAACAGATGTTAAAGAGATATTTTACCCATTTTAAATCAAGTCTGTGTCATGGCAATGTGGGCATTGTGTTCAGATGAACGGCGTTGGCGTGTCTCAGTGATGGAAGTCCCTGGGGAACGGAGTGTTGGAGATCTGCCGCATCATCAGCCTCCGCCGAAATCCACTGGATGACACGTTTCGAGTCATTCAGCGAATTTCGGCAAATCGCCGATGCCCAAATGCTGTTCATCTGAACACAATGCCTACATCGCCATGACCAACACCTGAATTAAAATGTGTAAAATATCTCTTTATGTAAATTAAAGTGCATTGTTCTGATAAATCCCCTCTTTCACTTTCCTCTTTAAGTAAAAATTTGAATGCAGAAGAAAAAAAAAAGTTTAAGTATTTCTTCTCCCACTGCCAATAGGAAAGAAAGGGGGCCCCCAATTTACTGAATCCACTTTTGAGAAGTATTGATGAATCAAAACCTTTTACACAGATGACCATTTACTGAATGACCATTCAGCCTTACCAGCCAACACCACCACCGTTGTGCAGGGCTACCCATGTGGCGCCCCTGAATGCATCACCAACAAAGTTCTGGACCGCCATGTCTGTAAGAGGGAGACATTATGACTACTGAGAACGATTCCTGCAGTGTTGCTGGTTTTGTATGAATGAAGAGAGACATGACAGGAATTCTTGTGTTTTTATGTCAGTAGTAACTAGGAGCTTATTCTGTGTGGACTGTGGTGCTGCTCCATCGTGTTTCACCATGTGTCACAATGTCTGCAGTGTGTCCACTTCCAAGTCAAGTTTAAGTGAACCATTGTTCACAGAACAAAGTGTAAAACTGACAACACGCGATGAATGTTAAAGTGTTTTCTCACTGTGAGTGTGTTTGTTTCCTACACAGCTGAAGTGAACATACCTGCACAGAAAGCAGAGCCATCATACACATTAGAGGTTTCTCTAAAGGGGCTGTCTGTGCCGCTTACATCGTGGTGGTCTCTGCTGATAACCACAGGAGCCTGAACGACAGAAATAACAGAAGATGCTGTTGAGACTCAAGTGAAAACTTAACATCATGCAGACGGCAGTAAACATGAAATTATCTTCTTAGCAGTCAATTTATCCTCTTACTGAAACTCTTCCTTCAGCGATGGCCTGGTTGATAGCCAAAGCAATGCAGACTCTTCCTTTCTGGTCAGAGTAGAGGATTCTGGCTTGGGAACCCACAACCTGAACAAAGAGAACGCACAGGCGTTATCATCTTATTGCAGCTCCTTATCTTTTTATCAGAACATTCATTGAATGATGCCGTTGGCTGCCCAGAAAGTAACTCACCATTTTGTGTTTTCCAGCCTCTTTGATCCAGCGGATGTTATCATTGTACTGCTGTCTGATGCGATCAGTCACATTGGTGCTAATTTCCTCCAGGACAGTAGCAGCGATATTGTCCGTTACAGCAAGATCTTGGGGATCACCAGATGTGCAAACCCAGCGAAATGGGCCAAAGCCCAAAGAAAAAATGTCCCTGTGGCAAAGGGAGAAGGAGATATATCACAAACTGTCAATCACAAGGAAAAAAAACATCTCTTCTTATCTTAGATTTTAGACTTAAACATTTTCTACACTTCAATTACAGAATCAGTGCTATTAAATAAATAAGAAAATGTCTCACCCCATGATGTGCTGGACATAAGAAGGGTAACGAAATTCTGTGGCTCCTCCTCCAACCTTTTCTACCTCTGCTCCTATAAAAAAAAGAAACACAAGCCTGTTTATTGGTCTGACATGGACTGAATGATAATGATGATATGTATTCTGAGATCACTAACCAGCTCTCTGGGCCTCCAGGAGAAAAGCGTTGCCGTAGTCCCAGAAGAACATACCGGCATCAGACAGCTTGTTGATAGCCGTAATGTGTCTCCGGAGGCTGTGATCGCATATAAAACTCATGTTATTTCAGCTTCATTTATTGCAGAATACATATCAGTGTGATTAATATTACCTTTCTTGGACCATGGTTTTGAAACGGTTGGGATCAGTCGACATGAGCTGATTGGCCTGGCGGAAGCTGAGCTGGGCTGGGTAGTAGCCTCCGTTATATGGGTTGTGAAGTGAGGTCTGGTCTGAACCCAGATCCACCAGGAGCTCCCCCGTCCTCTCATACTCCAACAGCAGCCTCTCCCTGGTTACAAAGTCGGACCAAGATGTCATGATATAAGAAAGTGCGTGACAAAAGGTTTCGCTGTGTGAGCAGCAGAAAGTTTTCACCACTCACCACAAGTCTACAATGTTGCCATGGTAACCCATACTGAGAGGAGTCTTGGTGCTCTTGGACTCTCTGAAACACACAAAAAAATGACATACTACTTAGTATACAGAAACAACATTTGTATAATTATTTGCATACTCATAATTGCTTTTTCTCTTTTGTCACCTGATGCGTTTAATGCAGTGCTCCATGCTGCTGGTGACCTCCATCAGCCAGCCCTGCTCATGCCTCTTTCTGAGAGGAGCCTCATCCACCTACAAAGAAATCAACATTTCTTTTTTTGTGATTTTTCGAATCACATTAACAAACAACTTCCTTCATTCTCTCTCAGTCAGCAGTGAGTATTAACAAGAAATCACAGCATAACCAGCTGACCTCTGCAATCACGCCAATACAACCGGCAATGACGGCAGCTTTAGCCTGAGCTCCACTCATGCCCCCCAGGCCCGAGGTCACGAAGACGCGCCCCCTCAAGTCATCAGAGCCCAGGTACCTCCGGCCGGCATTCAGCACTGTCAGCTATAAATAAAAACACACGAGAAAAGATTAAAAACCAGGAACTACTGTACAACATGCAGGGAATGTGTGTTCACTTAATGATATGATCATTTGTTATGATTTCAAACAGTCGATCTGAAACCTTTAGACATGTGGCATTGACATTCCCTCCTCAGATCCTCAGAACAAAAGTCCAGAAAATAAGTCTAATTTTATGTGGAAGAAATGGATTTCTTTCCTTGTTTCATCTTGTGACACTAATCTTATGACCTCTTTCGAGGGTCCTGGCCCTCAGGTAGGAAACAAACAAAAAAAATATAATACAACAAACCATAGTGCCATGAACAATCCCTTGAGGTCCAATGTAGCAGTAGCTGCCTGCTGTCATTTGACCGTACCTGAAAAAAGACAAAAGAACACAGACTACATCATGAAACAGGAGGCTTGATATATATAGTTTAGCATAATCTTCCTGAAAAAAGCTCCTTAAAAACGTACATTGACACACCAAGGGCAAACATCTTTTCATACTGGTTTCTGGAGGAGTAATTTGGAATAACCTGCGTAACGTAAAAAAAGTGAAAAGTGTCAGTACACAGGGATGCATGTGTGGTGATGATCAGATGTGTTTTGTGCAGTTACCATGCCGTTGGTGATGATGGCCCGAGGTGATGAAGGCAGGCTGGGGAACAGACCCATGGGATGACCGCTGTACATGACCAGAGTTTGTTCCTCTGTCATCTCGCTCAGGTAATGCATCACTAGGCAAAACTGCAGCCAGGCACACACGTCATTAATATTTATCTACTCTATACATCAGTACCAAATCCACTGCATGAACAGAAGCTATCTCAGGGCTTACCTGGGCCCAGTTACTAAACACCTGTCCGTTCCCTCCGTAGGTGACGAGCTCCTGGGGGAACTGAAGGATGGAAAAAAATGAAGCCGCCATCAAGCCAATGAATTAAACAAGACTTTACACACTTAGTTACTAAGTTAATCAATGCTGTGTTAGAGTCTTACCTGAGCAACTACTGGGTCCAGGTTGTTCATGATCATCAGCATTACAGAGGCAGCTTGACGTGTGCGGCATGGGTACTGATCAATTGGGTAAGCTCTGAGGAGACAGAGGGAAACTCACATCACATCTTAAAGAGAGACAGAAGCCGCAGTGGCCTGACGTGTGCGGCATGGGCCCGCCTCAGGCTTAAAGAGACTAGCGCTAAAACAGAGCGTTTCAGAAAGGGGTGAATACAGGTATATACAGACAGAGAGTATGAGGAGAAATAATGTTTTAAGGTCATAATCCGCTAGATTTGAGATACGTTGTTTTTGGCTTTTCTAGCTAAAAGGTCTTTCCCTGTCTGATGATCCTCCATTGTGAGTCAGCAGTAATGCAATGGACCTGCGCCAGTCAGACACATTGGAGAGAGCCTCACTCAGAAGTTTGATAATCCCCATTTCTTATTGCAATGAAACGCAGCATAACCAGCAGTGACAACCTCCACCAGAGGACCAACCGCTGCTGACTGACGTGAACAGCGTCACTTGACATTTAGAGAGAAAATGTCGCCACAGACACGGATATTGTAATACTCGGCAAAAAGGCGAGTAGAAGTGCTCTCATTAGTGGGTCATATGATCAGTCACCATTGTTTTAACTCTCTCTTTTATAGAAAGTAACATAAAGGACAAATAAATAAATTAAAATCTTACAGATTATATCTTTAAAGAATACAAAAATGTTCTAGCAGAAACCCAAAATACACGTATGAACCTGAAAATGAGCATAATCTGGGACCTCCAATAACCAAATTTGAATAATTATAGTCATGATATTTAAAGTAATTGTAAGTGTAAGTGTGTCACTCTCAAATATCAATATGGGTGTCATCGTCGGGCTGCCTCACCTCATACGTAACGTGGGGCAGAAGCGGTACATGTAGATGTGCCCGTACTGCCGCAGCTCTTGAGCAAATTCAGGTGCAAGTGTTGGATGGTGAGAGGGAGGGAAATAACGTAATGCATTTCTCAGCGCCAACTAGAGGGAAGAGGCATTTGCAGAAGGTTAGTTAACACACACTGTACAGTGCAAATCAATGTTTCAATACAGTCAGATGGTAAATGTACTTATATAGCGCCTGTCGAGTGTTCTGTCTACTCAGGGTGGTTTTTACACGCCACATTCACCTTTCCCAACACACATTCATGCACTGATGGTAGAGGCCATGCAAGGGGCCAGCTGCTCATCAGGATGTCATCTAATCATTCAGACCCACATTCACACAGTGAGGCACAGCTTTCAGGAGCAATTTGGGGTTCAGTGTCTCTCCCAAGGACACTGTGACATGCGGACTGGAGGAGCCGGAGAACAAACGACCCACTCTATCTCTTGAGCAACACCCGCCTATAAATGGATGAGTGCATCTTTTACACTTTTGGGCTAACAGGCAAAGCACTGACTTTTAATCATTGACTGAAGCCTTTGCTCTGAGTTTGAGCAATCAGTTGAGGACCTTAGAGAATAATCAATTTTTTTGGGACAACCCATGAGACAACAGTGGTGATGCAATAAGTCAGTGATGAGTACACAACAGTTACGCTTCAACACCTGGCACATCTGACACATTTATAGAAGCCAAGCGTGTCCATGTACAATGCTTTCAATATTGTTATATATAATGATATATATCTTCCCTTTTTTTCACAGAAAGTATTTTGGCTGGTTACAGTGGAGAAGAACAGCTAATGACATTAATGACTGCCGTATAAATTATAAAAACTTTACTTGGATTACTGATTTATAAATTATTGAGTGACAAAGGTGATAAACATTTTGAATGCACAGAAACTGTTTGTCAGACTCACCCGCTCCTCCTCTGCTGTAAGGTTGGGGGTCCGGATAGGTGCATGTGGCAAATTGGGGTCTCTTCCCCGATTAGGGGGCAAAGGGTCCAGGGGTAAACCGCTGCATATCTCCTTTAAAGAAGACATCCTGTTGTAGTCACACACTTGGGCAGACACCTGAACACAGAGATCACACTGGAGACTGAAGACAGCTCTCACACTCACTGCAGGTCGTCCTCTATGGAGAGAAGGACTGCGTACTAGATTTGAGGGCAATCACTCCTCGCCTTATTGGCTCATTGGCTTTTTGGTGTCTTTGCCCTTTCCAATCCACCAATAGTATGCCGTAGATAGAAAAGGGTGTTTTGTAATTATTAATCCATGAGGTAGTTTAAAGTGCTGCGTGCTCTGGTGGACAAACACGTCCAAAGACCTCTGACATCTGTTGCTTTGTCATGTAACTCCGGTTACAAAAATAACCTTTGGACGGGTCAACAACTATTGATTAAGAATCATGTTGTTTCCTACAGATACACCCACTTTGAGCTAATAAAGTGTCATGTAAAAATGCACATGTACAACTTGATATCATTCTTTTGAACAGATCCACTGGAATAATATAAAATAATAGTAATGGTCCTTTTGAAAACTGTTTATGGTCGACTCAGTTACCTTCTGCTATAGCTACTCATGAGTTCACACATTTGCTCTTTTTGACATACAATGTGATGAAGGGGTAAACAATAATACCTCACAAAAAATAATATTATAATTTATTATAAAACAATATTCACTTCAAGTCACTTAAGTCAGTCACATGCTGGACACAACGGTTCAGTTTAGTACAGCCGAGGTAAATGTTTTAAGTCTGGTTATAAATTAGCAGAAAATTGCAGTCCAATAGCACAGATGGCAGCTGTAGACACACACCTATCAAGTAGAGTGATACAAGTAATACAAATGTAAACTTTGTATAACATATGATCTATGTACATTTTTAAATACAATATGCTGTTCACCATAAGAAAATAGATGAGAATAGAAATGAAAAAGCATAAAACATGTTTTTACTATAATCTCACACAGTTTGCTGTTTCAGATCTTGTTATGGTAAATCACAGCATGGGCAGGAAATTAAAAAAAAAATCTACAACCAGGTGAACTATAGTGTAGAATAAGCTTGGTCCTCGCAGCTCTTGGTGGAATTTAAGATTCTTAAATCTTGTTACCTGAACCCAAAGGCAGGATTTATTAAAATACTTGAACATCAACACTCAATATATTTTTAATTGATAACATTGTTTTAGTTTCACAAAAGCATGTCATCTTATTCATAAATAGAATATTTAATATCCAACTGAAATTACACGGCATGTCTTTCTGTCTGCTGCAGCAGAGGTTCTCAAAGTCTGACTGTGGGCCTCCCCTCAGATAAAGATTGTCTCTTAATGTCTTGAGCGAAGGCTGTTTGACATAACTTCAGGCTACACCAAATACATTTATTAGTTTCTGTCTTTGCAAAGTGGGAAGAAAACCCATAAAATTCCCCCAAACTACTGTATCTCTGAACTATCTCTTTAACCAAATCACACACATTTAGGCTATTCTATTCTAATGTAATATACTGTATATCATTCACTGAGCCTCCCAATAAACCGCATCATTATAAAGCATTGTTGCATAAAGCAGTAGCCACAGATTTTGAATAACGACAACATGAACAGTTGTTTCTGCCCCTTAGCTTGTTGAAAGAGTGACTGAACATTGAACAGGGGAAAGTGCACTGCAGCACATTAAACAGCAAGCAGATTTACCTACAAACATCACTACGGCCAGTCTAGATGCTGGTGGGGATTTAACCCCTTCAATGCTAACACAATTCCTGCAAATGACTTGTTAGTAGGGATGGGCACGAGTAGTTAATTCCGAGATCAAGGGATCGCATCAATTTCTCGAGAGCCAATCGATTACTCGTTTTTCTAAATATACTTTTAGAACTCAATGCATCTTCCTGCAGGAATAATGATTCCCAGCAATACAGCCTACCCAACAGCTAATGCTTGTTCTCAATCAAAACAGTCACAGGTACCCTTTAAGGTTTTATTTTTTCACAACCACAACTTCAAAACATTGTTTCCTTACAAAAACGTAATTAAATTCCTGTTCATATTCTGTTAATGATCAGTCCCAGTCGTGGAGGGCAGGTGCTGCTTTGCCAAAATGCTCTTTTTTTTTTTACAGGTATCTGTTGGACTTCCACCTCTCCAGTGGGTTTTGCTGAGTACCTTTGTTTACCAGTTGAGTTCATTTTAAACGAGGACTACTAGAGGACTCGATCACTCACGCCCATCCCTACTTGATAGTTACGGTTCAGGTTGGTCTCTGGTTCCCCTACAGGAGAATCCAGCCTGCCAGGAGCCGTTAACCACAGACAACGACACACCCATTCAACTGCTGCGAGCAACATGAGCATTTCTAATATTTCCCCTAAACCCTTTTTTCCTTCCTTTGAATCAATAATAAAGGAACAATAAATGTAAAAGACATGATGTTAGGTTTGACTGAAAAAAGTGATGACCAAATGTGACTTCAGTTGGACTTTTAAAGCCTTGTGGCTCACGTTGCCACCCAGGCTTATCATTAGCTTTCCACTGAGCCCTCTGTGTTGGGTTGTTTAGTATCAGAGTCTTGCACGTTGGCAGGTGTTGAGTTTGCCCCTGAAGTTTCTGCAGATGCTGAGTCTTGTGGGGTCTGGTCTGTTTCTGATGATTGTTTTTGTTGAACCTTCTCGTCTTCTTGTGGATAGAGTTCTGGGTAATGCTGCATACACTCCTGCATGGCCCTGAACTGCTCCAGGCATTCAGAACCCTTCACTTCCTCTTTACTGTAGTGGAAACAGGAGAAGGCGTCCTTAAACTCTGTCCCACAGGGTCCACTGGCCATCCCACCCAGGCAGGGGCAGTTCCAGTTGATATCTCCGCTGGCAAGAATCAGACCTAGGATGAATGAGAGGAGGCTTAAGTTTTTACGTGGGTAAAAGAAATGTGCTCTTTTCAAATCTAACCCAAGCTACAACGAAGCCTGATGACAGGTCCCTCTTTGTGGTTTTACTTCTCCTCACCTTGCTCCTCATACGGGTCATCAGGATCTTCCTCTACGAGCTCAGCACTGCTGGGTGCTGCATGATCCTCTTTGGTGACAAAGATGATTCGGTCTTTACCTGTCGGGTAAAATGTGGAAGGACGACACAAACAAATTGTCAGTGTAACAAATTTAGCTGGGCGATAAATTGTCCAAGAAATGATCGCGAGAAGTGATAATACTGCCGTTTTGAGACCATTTTCAACTGATATATTGATAATGGCATAATAATGCAAGTACACCCTTTCAAAGATCAATAAATGTTTATTTCTAAACAATATTAAACACTAGAACTCAGACATTTTAAATATCCAAAGTAAATAAAACACCACAAATGCAACACACCGGCTCGCTCTGGTAAAGTGGTTCACCGCGGCCATTCTGTTTGAACCTAAAGCGCTCCCACACCGCAGCTGTGGTGTTCGGCTTTGAAACAAATTCCATCTTTGTTCTCATACCTCCAAATCTCAACTAGTCTGTCCTCTAACTTAATCCTCACAGGGCTCTCCTGCTGCACTCTGGGTAACGCCAGGGGTCCCCCTCCACACACAGAGATTGTGCGGCTGAAGAGTGACTGACACGACAAGAGACGAGGGTTAACTCCTAATTACGTCAGTGGAAACAGATGCACCGGAGTGAAAACTCTGATTGCGGTTGCCAAAGTTATCAAGCTCATTAAAAGTTATCATGTGATTAATCAATTTATTGCTTATTGCACCAAGCCTAACTGTGGCACCTATCCAAACAGAAAGGCTGTTTTATTTAATCCAGAGCCATTTTAGATATGCTCTCTGGTAAGCAGTGATACAGTGTAACGGTACCATGTCTACATGTCGGCTTTTATTGTGAAAGGTAAGAATAAAATAATAATAACTTTATTTATATAGCAGCTTTAAAAACAGAGTTTACAAAGCAAAGGTAGGATACATAGAAGTCAATGAAACAATAGAAAGCAAAACCAAAATGTTGCCACAACAGGGACTTCAGGGAAACAGGAGGATTTCCCAGTGCTGTTGTTTCAGCGTCATCTCTAACTCCTAATGGTGTCTGGGGAAAAGTGCAGCTGCAGGCCACTGGTACGCTGTGTCGTCTCTGTGTTGTTTTTTTCTTTGGACAAAAAATTCTGTGAGAATCGTCAATACTGCTTTTGATTTCGATACTTGAAACTGAAAACTTGTTTTGGTCGATTTTAAATCATAATCGTGACACCCTTTCCACGAAGTCTCCATGAAACGATACCTGAGCTCAAGTATTTGATGGAGTTGATGGAGATGGAGTCCATTCACATGGTGGGTATTTGATGAATAAAAAAAAAGGTATGAAACGAAGTACTACATTGGTATTATTATCACTTTAAGGCGACAGGTACTGGTATCTTAATTTTTAAAAGTCTACTCAGTCTTATCCTTAGTTTACACAATGATGCAAATCATCCATTAACAGTTATTGTAGTATTATAATAATAATAACAACAGTAAAGGTACTCATTCTGCAGAAAATAGGCCCCTTTGAATGTTACATTAGCACAAATGGCATAATTAGCTTGTTGATACTGATGCTTCAATGCTGGGGGAGCATGGTCGGGCTGTGGCTCAGAGGTAGAGCCGGTCGCCCTCCAACTGGAAGATTAGCGGTTTGATCCCCAGCTCGAAGTGTCCACACGTCTAAGTGTCCTGAACTCCAAATTGCTCCCCGTGTTGTGCATGTGTGAATGTGGTTTAGTTTAGATCAGGTGTTTGGATCCTGGTTTGAATACCTGTGTGAATGTGAATGTGTGCAGAAGAAGAAGTACAATCATTTACCCAGTAAACGCTGCTTTTTAGTGAGGTCACAAGGCCATAAAAAAAGAACCACAGGTTTAATATATAACAATTCACTGCACAGAAAATGGTATTTAAAGCTGTCAAATAAATGCACTTAAGGGAATATAAAGTACAGTATTTCCTTCTGAAATCTAGTGGATTCCAAGTGTAAAGCAGCTGGTACTTCCAAACTGTATTTTAGCAGAGTACTTTAGCAAATGTACTGTTGCTCTCCACCACTGGACCACACTGTGACAATTAACATGTTGTCATGATGGACACCTTGACTTACAGTGGTGACAAACTATAAAAGGGCTCAAGGTGACTTTGAATGAAAAACATGCAGAAGAGTCAATGTCAGAAACAGTCCTGTTCACTCATGATGTAACGTTAACAGGTGCACGTTTAAACAGTCTCACCGTAACAAGAGGCTGATTATTACACTTTTAATAACCGGGCACAACACCGACATCCATGTTTCCACTCATTAATTTAAGTTAGCCGGCTAACATCGTTACCTTCCTCTCTGGACGAGCTCATGTCTTCACACTGGGCAGTTTCAACTCTTCTTTTTGATTCAATACAGCAGCAGCCCCGCTGATAACGAGCCTCACCGTCACACCAGGGGACACGTAAAGATGTAACTGTGTGGAAACTGTTTCACAACTCTCCTCGCTGGAGCGTGGACTCTTCTTCTTTACTGTTTCCGGTAGAGCAGACGCTCGAGCGCGCACTGCTGCCCCCAACCGTTCAACACAGGGTGGTTTTCTTTATTTCTCTCTTTCTTTCAATGTTTGTTTCTCTCTTTCTTTCATTCTCTCTCTCTCTCTTTCAATGTTTGTTTCTCTCTTTCTTTCATTCTCTCTCTCTTTCAATGTTTGTTTCTCTCTTTCTTTCATTCTCTCTCTCTCTCTTTCAATGTTTGTTTCTCTCTTTCTTTCATTCTCTCTCTCTTTCAATGTTTGTTTCTCTCTTTCTTTCATTCTCTCTCTCTCTCTTTCAATGTTTGTTTCTCTTTTTCTTTCATTCTCTCTCTCTTTCAATGTTTGTTTCTCTTTTTCTTTCATTCTCTCTCTCTCTCTTTCAATGTTTGTTTCTCTCTTTCTTTCATTCTCTCTCTCTCTCTTTCAATGTTTGTTTCTCTCTTTCTTTCATTCTCTCTCTCTCTCTTTCAATGTTTGTTTCTCTCTTTCTTTCATTCTCTCTCTCTTTCAATGTTTGTTTCTCTCTTTCTTTCATTCTCTCTCTCTCTCTTTCAATGTTTGTTTCTCTCTTTCTTTCATTCTCTCTCTCTTTCAATGTTTGTTTCTCTCTTTCTTTCATTCTCTCTCTCTCTCTTTCAATGTTTGTTTCTCTCTCTCTTTCAATGTTTGTCTCTCTCTTTCAATGTTTGTTTCTCTCTTTCTTTCATTCTCTCTCTCTTTCAATGTTTGTTTCTCTCTTTCTTTCATTCTCTCTCTCTTTCAATGTTTGTTTCTCTCTTTCTTTCATTCTCTCTCTCTCTCTTTCAATGTTTGTTTCTCTTTTTCTTTCATTCTCTCTCTCTTTCAATGTTTGTTTCTCTCTTTCTTTCATTCTCTCTCTCTCTCTTTCAATGTTTGTTTCTCTCTTTCTTTCATTCTCTCTCTCTTTCAATGTTTGTTTCTCTCTTTCTTTCATTCTCTCTCTCTCTCCTTCAATGTTTGTTTCTCTCTTTCTTTCATTCTCTCTCTCTTTCAATGTTTGTTTCTCTCTTTCTTTCATTCTCTCTCTCTTTCAATGTTTGTTTCTCTTTTTCTTTCATTCTCTCTCTCTTTCAATGTTTGTTTCTCTCTTTCTTTCATTCTCTCTCTCTCTCTTTCAATGTTTGTTTCTCTCTTTCTTTCATTCTCTCTCTCTTTCAATGTTTGTTTCTCTCTTTCTTTCATTCTCTCTCTCTCTCTTTCAATGTTTGTTTCTCTCTTTCTTTCATTCTCTCTCTCTTTCAATGTTTGTTTCTCTCTTTCTTTCATTCTCTCTCTCTCTCTTTCAATGTTTGTTTCTCTCTTTCTTTCATTCTCTCTCTCTCTCTTTCAATGTTTGTTTCTCTCTTTCTTTCATTCTCTCTCTCTCTCTCTTTCAATGTTTGTTTCTCTCTTTCTTTCATTCTCTCTCTCTCTTTCAATGTTTGTTTCTCTTTTTCTTTCATTCTCTCTCTCTTTCAATGTTTGTTTCTCTCTTTTTTTCATTCTCTCTCTCTTTCAATGTTTGTTTCTCTCTTTCTTTCATTCTCTCTCTCTTTCAATGTTTGTTTCTCTCTTTCTTTCATTCTCTCTCTCTCTCTTTCAATGTTTGTTTCTCTTTTTCTTTCATTCTCTCTCTCTTTCAATGTTTGTTTCTCTTTTTCTTTCATTCTCTCTCTCTCTCTTTCAATGTTTGTTTCTCTCTCTCTTTCTTTCATTCTCTCTCTCTCTCTTTCAATGTTTGTTTCTCTCTTTCTTTCATTCTCTCTCTCTCTCTTTCAATGTTTGTTTCTCTCTTTCTTTCATTCTCTCTCTCTTTCAATGTTTGTTTCTCTCTTTCTTTCATTCTCTCTCTCTTTCAATGTTTGTTTCTCTCTTTCTTTCATTCTCTCTCTCTCTCTTTCAATGTTTGTTTCTCTCTTTCTTTCATTCTCTCTCTCTCTCTTTCAATGTTTGTCTCTCTCTTTCAATGTTTGTTTCTCTCTTTCTTTCATTCATTATTTCTTTCTTTCTCTTTCTTTCATTCTTTCTCTTTCTTTCATTGTTTTTCTCTTTTTCTTTCATGCATTATGACTTTCTTTATTTCTCTCTCTCTTTCTTTTGTTTGTTTCTCTTTTTCTTTCATTCATTATGACTTTCTTTATTTCTCTCTCTCTTTCTTTCTTTTATTGTTTGTTTCTATATTTCTTTCATTCATTATTCCTTTCCTTCTCTTTCTTTTTTCTTTCTCATTCTCTTCATTTATTTTTTTTCTTTCTTTCCACCACTAACTGGTGTAGAGTGTGGATCAAATAACCTTATAACTTATATTAACAAAACAAAACAAATAATTACATACAATACTAATAAAATACTAATCATGAATCATGATAATAACAACCTGTATCTTCCCAAACAAATTAGTTACGCTGAGGAAATGCAATATAATTTGACATCACTTATTTGAATTATTTTGTAAAATATCAATTGAATCAAATTGTTCTTTTTCTTCTCTGAGACGTTCACTCATTTGTCTTCTTTCCTCCTCAAACGTCTCAGTGTGTAATGATGTGCTTTAGTGTCTCTTCTTGCCCACACACACACCTGCCTGTTGTTGTTATTATGCGTTCAGGTCAAAATACAAACTTTTCTGATAAGGTTCATTAGGCAATTTTGTATCCGCACAATAACATAAGTACAGTAATTGTTAGCAATGAAGGCCTCCGGCATCATCCAACAAAGCTCATAAAATGAATATTAAAAGAAAATCAAAATCTTAATCTAAGACAAAACATTTTGTATAAGACTAAAATATAAAAATATGCAATATCATTGAAGCAGTAATTTGTATTGCAAACAGCCAAGAAAGAAGGAGAGATGTGACGTCCAGAAGGAAATGTTTCCTCCTTTGTATTAGCTACAGTCTATTTACTTGTAACGCGTAGGCACAAGGCTTTATCTGTGAAGTACTGCAACACCTGTGGTTTTACACTTTAAATAAACAAATGTATAAAAACCCTGCAACAAATACTACTTTTCCAATCTAAATATATATAAATAGGCTGCAGTAAAGACATTTACTAACAATTAATCACATAGTCAAAGTTGGGTTAACTCGATCATCTTGTTCAAAAGGCTCTTTGGTGATTTACTTATAAAATAATATTAAATATTGCTGATCATAATATATGGAATCACAATCCAGGAATAATGTTTAATTATTGTCCAGCCCTAGTAGTTAATACACCATGTCCTTCTTCAAAACACACTATAATGTAGATATAAATGTTTAATACTATAACTAAACTATAACTTCTCCAGTGGGCATCCATTAGTGGAGGATGAGATTACTTTGCACGATAAAATATGTCTTTAGGTTTAAGTTATAAATGTTGATAAATACCGTACATTAATAAACACATATATGTCTTATAGTTGCTTCAAAAGATTAAAGTCTTAAGAGCCTTTTCACCACAAAAAGGTTTTATTGAGAATGTTCTTCTAGAAGTTTGTTCTGAAATGCATTTTTTTTTTTACATATTCAAAAGACTATTATACACTTGAGACAAATTCAAAGTTATTCAATGCATGGCCTATGTACAGAAAATCATAATTTTTTTCAGGTGTGGAGAAGCGATAAATGCAAGTATGCTTAGCAGACAATTAAAAACAAAATGAAAAGATCTTAGAAGGTTGGAGACAAAAATGAATGTGACATGTGAGTTAATACTGCAGCTCCCTGGGAATGCCATACATTAAAACAGTGAGGGCTTTTTTTTTGAATGGTTCATCTGATGACAAAATGAAGTTCTTTTGACAGGTTGACCCCAATGTGACCCTATTAAAAATGGCTTTAACACAGGGTCACACATCAGGAAAATGACAGTACTTGACTCAGCTGTTCAGCTTCTGTTCCACACGTTCACATAATTGGCAGGTTGAAAAATAAAATAAAGCTGAAAGTAAAAGTAAAAACTAAGATGACACCAAGCAGAACATCCAGTGCATTTCTGCACACAGCAGGCAGTTGACCGTCAGCCGTGTCATGTATGCCTGCATACTGAAGCGCTCTAGTGTCTGAAAAAAGGACCACACTCCAGCAAGACTTTATATCATACACAAAGGAAGCCTTTAAATGAATCTTGGGGAGCTATATTTTCGAGTCAGTTAGAAAATCTGATGAAGTACGTTGCAAAGTCCCATTTCAGCTGAGATTCCTGAAGATTCCTCAGACACACAGAAAATGGAGAGCTGAAGACGCAGGTGCTTCATATAGGTGTAAAATGAATGAAAAGTTGGTGATCATAATAAAAGTTGGTGGAAGGTGGGAAGATATTGGTTTTCTAGAAGAGCAGAGCCCCCATGCTGCCAACTTCACTTTGCTCTTTCACAAAGATCTCAAAGTACTGATAGATGATGGTGACGGCTAGCAGGATACCGGTGCCAGAGCCAATGGCTCCGAGAAAGTCAGCCATTACCGATAAACCGCCGATACACAATCCACCGAAGGCAGCAGCAGTGGGAATGTACCTAGGACACAAAACAGGGAGGTTGAGATGAATATTGATACACATAATTTCACCTTACAGCAGCAGAATGGTAGATATTCATTCGATTAAGGTTAAAGGAATACAGTAGTTAGATGAGAACACGAACACCACTCTCGTGTATGTCTGATAAATATAAACAGTTGTTTTAGCTTTGCATTATGACTGGAAATGGGGAAACCGCTAGCCTGAGAAGAGTGAATGAACGTGTTTCCCAAAATGTTTTAACAATTCCTTAAAGCGTTGCATTCGTTGATGCACACCCAGGTGAGCAGACAACTGAGGGAAACTTTAGCAATAAGAAAGGTAGTCATATTCTTGAACTACTGCCCTACTTTAATTAGTTTAGTATAGCTTGATGATTTACATTTCTGCAATCTGTTCCTTTAACAAGACTCTAAATGTACTAAAATATGAACATAGGCTTGAGCATGGAAGTTCATTGTTGACCTGGAGATCAGTATGTGTAACAAAAAATGATGGTATCTTAAAGACACCTGAGCCGTGAAATGCGGCGTAAGCTTTGAAAGGTAGTAAGAACGTCATATTTGAGATTATTTTTCACATGTACATACCGTAGGCAGTTAGAAGCTAATTATGGCTAAAGATTACACTCTTATGAGTTTGATTTCTGATGATCACGATCACTTTCCTGACAGACAATCAGAATTTAGGTTGAGAAACATTTTACAATGAGTATAAAAAAACACTATTAGTCGAGGGTCACACTGCTGAAGTAGTTACACGTGGCAATAAATTAATGGAAGGTGAAATTAGAAATACTTTAATAATCCCAGGGGGACATTATTTAACTGGAGCAGTAACAGGCAGCGTGCAGCTTCCGCGCATGCGCACTATTGTAATGAATAATGACATAATGAGAATGTGTTGCTGTGATTGAATGGGAGTAACTTGTTAAACAGTGAGAAAATCATGAGATAAAATTAACTGATGAGTGCTTCTAACTATCCTAACTGATAAACGTGTTTAATGTTTGTGCAGCTGATGAGCTCTGTAAATGAAAAGGCTTTTGATTTTACCTATTCAGTTCATGGACCATTGAGGTTTCTCTGTGTCCCCTCATCACCATCTGCTGCTCCTTCAGCTGTTTTGCCACCTGGATGAAAGTGAAATACAGAGATTTAAAACAGTCGCTTTGAAATACACCCAGAACACCACAGGCCTGAAAGTGGTTAAAACTTACATCTTTCGCGGAGGAGCCTGAGACTTCAATCCAGGTCTTGGAGAAAAAGGCACATGATCCGAGCATGAAGAAAATGTAGATGACTGCATGGACAGGGTCATCAAGAACAGAGCCAAAGGACTCAGGCGGAGAGAGGAAGTAACAGAGTCCACCTACAGGGTAGGCGCGGGCCGGGCCACCTGACGTTGCGTCCTACAAAACATGAGAAAAGATTTCAAGCTTTAAAAAAGGGCAGACAACTGTTCTAACACATGAGGCTAACAAAATAAATTACAAATTAAGTACATTCGGAGACACAATGCCTAATAATATTTATAAGAAGCTATTTTCAGAGATTTTTTTCTTTTGATAAAGCTTAAACAGAACAGAAAGGAGTGATTAAATGGATACTTACAGACCAAGTGCCGAGCAGATTAACCAGGAAGTTGCCACTGAAGCGTGTCGAAAGCATTTGGGAGATAACATACAAGTTGGAGACCAGGGCAGACTGCAGGATGATGGGGATGTTGGAAGTGTAGAAGAGCTTGATGGGGTAGGTGTTGTATTGGCCGCGGTAGCGAGCTGACTTGATGGGCAGATCAACCCTGAATCCCTGTGAGAAGAGGTAATTGTGAAGTAAACTGTTTACACTCCCTAACTTCACCATCCTGTCAATACGCAATTCTTATATTAAACTTTGAGAAAAGGCCAGCAACTCACCTGAAAGTATATCACTACAGCAAAGACGAATACTGTGGCGATGAGGTTCATGAGGTTGGGCAGGTTCTGTCTGTAAAAGGCCTCTCTCAAAGCACGCACTTTGTCTGTACGAGTGGCCAGCAGATGGAAGAGCGCAATGATTGCTCCCTCAAACTCTGTACCTAGAAACAGAAAAAGTCACAAGTATGAGGGACAGTCCTGCAGAGAATTTACATTTATAAACACTAATAACATCTAATAACATTCCCTGATCACTTTGTTGTTTCTTACCTCTTCCGGTGTTCACAGTTGTGGGGCTGAAGGCCTTCCACACAATCGTCTCACAGATGTTGGTAGCAATGAAAAGTGAGATCCCTGAACCAAGACCGTAGCCCTTTTGGAGCAGCTCATCCAGCAACAGCACAATCAAGCCAGCCACAAACAGCTGTGGAAGAACACAACAGATACACTCAGTTGGAAAAGCACTGAGGCAGTCATGTGAAAATGTTTCAGTAAGCAATAAATTCACATTTCTTTGGAGAATAATAGTTGTTTATTCCGACGTTATAACAGTGTGATCTTTAAAGAGCAGCACTTTTAGTTCCACTGGAGAATATTTTACTTTTTGAGTAACACAATTACAACAAATGAACAATGAGTACTTCGAATGAATTACTTGACATAATGATAGATTTCTGCAAGATATTTTGAAATTATCCTCAACACACCTCTTGCACTTCAAGTTTAAGCTGCGTATCAAAAATAATCTACGTCCGTACTAACACGCCTGATAAGCACATATCGCAAATCTCTCAAATAATGACTGGTCTCCGGTATGTAGGCAGTAGCAGCATTATAAAATGCAAATTTAACTACACAACAGCAGCTAACCTCGACAAAAAGATCAGCAATGCTTATAATTTGTTACCCATGTTGAAAAAGAAGTCCTGGAGATTTCAAAATAAAACGGTATCAGCAGTGTTTTTAGATGTCTACATGTCAATCTGCAGGAAATAGCAAATGTTGTGCTTTCTAAAACGAAAACATATCAGTGTGGACGTAGCCAAAGATGGCAGACTAACACTCTGGATTTATTGATTGATTTATATTTGAGAATTATATATGACTGCACCCTATGCAAATAAATACCCAATATTTGGGGGACTTTGGGGGAGGAAAAGACTATAGAAAAGAAAAAAGTAGTCACAATCCACAGCGGTTCGTTCTACTATTATATTATATGTTTTATCAAATATTTATCATATTTGTCATAGTATTTTCAAGTGCATAGTGAAAGCCAGTTTAGATGATACAATACAATCCCGATTCTCACCTGAATGATGATGAGCAGACAGATTCCTGCACCCATCTCAGAGGGATCTCCATACATGCCGGTCATCACATAAACGATGGCCTGGCCGATGGTGATGATCATTCCAAACACTGAAAAACAGTAACAGGGGTTAGATAATCTCTGAACATGCTTATAAATTCTAACCATATGTCCAAAAGAATCACCACCTGATGAGTTTACTTACATTTCTGAGCTCCATTGAAGAGGGCCCTGTCCTTTGGTGTGTCTCCAACCTCGATGATCTTAGCTCCAGCAAGCAACTGCATGATCAAGCCTGAGGTGACGATAGGCGAGATACCCAACTCCATCAGGGTACCTAGAGGGAGATATTCAAGTTAGGATGCTACCAGCAAGAAAGCAGATACACATTTAATCTTTTATTCAGGGACCTGGTGGACAAATACCTCTGTTTGAGGCCAGAATTACTCTCATCCAGTAGAATGGATCTGCAGAGTCTGAAGACATGATGCCGAAGAGGGGGATCTGCAGGAAAACATTGAGAGAGAATTTTCCCAGTTATGCATGAGTTGAATTGCTTTTATGAACTTGTAAATGTGGAAAATCAAGCGTAACCTAAAAGTCACACTCTAAGCCATTCATTCACAAAATGTAATCAAATCATTAGTGTAATTGAAATCGAGTACTGGTGTTTCGGTTGTCAGGACATACATATTCCTGAAAAGACACCATACCATAACTGTGCAGTGCTAATTTCACACAGATATTTTGGACTGGTCTTGTCTTGAGTGTTAGACTGATCTTGCAGTAAATCTGCTGCTGGATTAGTCTGGACATTTTAGACTCTGACCCCAGGCTAACGGTGGACATAGAGCCATGTTATTCAGGTGAATTTAGACATGTTTCTAAAGTCTGAATATCATTTAGATCTAAGCCACAGTCAAAGTGTATCTTTGTGAAACCAGCTCCTGGAGGTCAAGTATGACGCGATTTTACAATGAATCGACAAAGAAACCTGCGTAAAATGAATCAATGGCATTTTTCATTGATTTAATAGGCCCCCTTTATTTATTTTTAAAGGGCTTCTCTTGTTGCAGGGTTTTGATTAGTTGTGCTGGGCAGTTAGAAAGTAAAAAAAATGTATGCAAAACAATAAATAATGAAAATAAAAGCTATAACTAGTCTCAATTCTACAGAAATGTGTGATTCATTAAGAGGATATATGGACTAGTTAATGGAAAGTTTTTTCACACCAAAAAGTCTTATTGACGGGGGTGTGGTATTAAAAAACATTTTTTTCCAAATTTTTGCCCTCAGACCTTTGATGAAGGTCATTCAAGAACTTCATCTTTTAGGACAAAATTGTCCAGAGGAAAGTGAGTGCAAGTGATCAAAGTGCACAGTTGTGTTGTTTTTTCAAAATATGTAAAATGTCATAAATGAAATCAAATGTATCTCAACTTGCATTCAGAGTCGCTTGAGAACAACTAAGACAGTAATGAATCGTGACACTTACCTGGCAACAAACCAGAAATATGAATAGAGTGATGGCAGTCCATAATACCTTCTCCCTGAACTGGATCTGTGGGACAATCACATTATGAACATTATGAGAAGATGTTTTTTTTAATATATATATATATAACAAATAGCTGAAGCCACGCCAAGGTGTTTTAACAGCCAGACGTAGTAATAAAACGAGCGTATGACATTATTACCTTTCTTTCAGGTTTTTGGATTTCTGGCAGCACTGCACAGAATGGCTTTATCACCTCCAAGAATTTGACTGAAAACAAAACGAAAAACATGTAAACATGCGTGTTAACTGGGGATAGTAGCTGGCCACCACAGGGACGTGGCACAGTGAATGGTGGGCGGACTCCTGTGAAAATGTACAATAACCTACACCAAACAGATTTGAATGTCAAATCAGACCCTTTGTATAACAATGTTTGCAGTTATTTCATGATCATTGCTGTGTTTCTTAAGGTGATTCAGGGCCAGCAGCGTGAAGGTAACACCGGTTGTGTTATGCGTCGTCATCACTAGACTGTCAATGTCTTTGAATGAGATGCTACATCAAGTTAGCTTACAAGATGTTTCCTGGCAACAAACACCAACCGTGACGCTTCTAAAATACAACTACCAGCGCGAAAACCGTGTTAAAAATGCCGCCTGCCTGTTTATTTGAATTCACTTACATTTTTTTTCATCACAAAAAGTCTCACAATAGTACAACTAGCTAGTAAGCACCGTACGCCAAGTGTGCTATCAACGGCAGCGCTAACACCGTTAGCTACTGTTGCTAACCAAGTTGAACAAAACAGCTTAAACTGCATTTAGGGTTTGACTACACAGACTCATGATAGCTGTCTCATTTAGCTGGTGTGTCGAAGTCATACTCACTGCCCATGATGTCCCAACTGGTCACCGACGTGTTCCTTTACTGAATAAATCTGACCACACTCAGTCTCACTGCTGACGGAGGAGGAGGAGACGGAGGGGGAGGAGGGGGAGGAGAGGGAGGAGGCGGAGGAGGAGACACTTTAGAGACACGTCACCACTCCATGCTGCACACGGAGAGAGATCATTTAAAGCGTAAATATATTTGTAGATTCATTTCAGATCATATCTGCTGTGTTTTGAGCTCCTCTTGCAAAATCCCCCTTTCGGCTTTGTAAAGAGTGACGCTCCAGCTGAAAAAGAATATTTTTGAATTAATCTCATTTTAATTCTTGCAAAGTTTTACATCCACAAGTGTGAATTTTCCAGAGTGAAACCCAGTGTTTTGCCATCAAAACTATAAATCCGTGCTCCCACTTTAATATCTTTAATTCTATTTAATTTTCATTGCCCCTGGTGTATCTTACTTTGGACCTTTTTATCTCTATTTATGTATGTATTTATTTTGTTACCTCTATTTGTTATCCAATTGTTATTAATGTGATGCTTATCATATGGTTTGATGCACTTTAAGTGTATTTTGTAAATCAGTAATAAAGTTGATGGAAAAAAAATAACCAGTCGAAAACTCAGAACATGCTGTCAATTTTATTTAACATTATTAGGGATGATTAAAACAATAAAAATAAAATAATAATAATAACGACGATGTTATTATTATTACAGCACAGTACAGCATATAACACACTTAATTTACAGAGCTAAATAAATCCAGCATTAAAGTAAAATAATTGAACTACTCAAAATTCTGCTCTCAGGCATTATCTACTATCTTTCATGAGCAGATTGCTGCTGTGACTGCAGCATTACTTTTACGTAGTAGCAAGAAAAAACATACTCTCTATAACACGCACATGGAAAAACACACCAGCTAATACTTAGCAACTTCAGCCATGTCGGGTAACACAGGTTACTATAATTAGAAACTCAGCGACACAGTACCAGAAGCCGTTAACCTCCGGTACAATGGTTGTCCTTCCGTCTTCAATAAAAAGCTTCAAAAACTTAAAACTGTCGTTTAACTCCCTTTTATAGTTCAACTAGTTTCTTAAATCAATTCCTCCTGTGTTTTTTCCACTCAGTGCCGTGTAGAACTATACTTTTTTCATGGAGGTGAAACTTAGTTTACCCATCTTATCAAGAATCTGCATCCCTTGACATAACCAGTGAGTGATTCAGTGCGAGGCTGACAGTGATTGATATACTATTCAGTGAATAGGAATAGTGGAAATATCAGTTTTAGAGAGTAAGAATAGAGAAAATAAATTTATAGAATTAAATAATCTTATAATAATACATCTCTCATCTCATCTCATCTTCATCCACTTATCCGGGGTCGGGTCGCGGGGGGCAGCAGCTTTAGCAGGGGACCCCAAACTTCCCTTTCCCGGGCCACATTAACCAGCTCTAACTGGGGGATCCCGAGGCGTTCCCAGGCCAGTGTGGAGATATAATCTCTCCATCTAGTCCTGGGTCTTCCCCGAAGCCTCCTCCCAGCTGGACGTGCCTGGAACACCTCCCTAGGGAGGCGCCCAGGGGGCATCCTTACTAGATGCCTGAACCACCTCAACTGGCTCCTTTCAATGCAAAGGAGCAGCGGCTCTACTCCGAGTTCCTCACGGATGGCTGAACTTCTCACCCTATCTCTAAGGGAGACTCCAGCCACCCTCCTGAGAAAACCCATTTCGGCCGCTTGTACCCGTGACCTCGTTCTTTCGGTCATGACCCAGCTTTCATGACCATAGGTGAGGGTAGGAACGAAGATTGACCGGTAGATCGAGAGCTTTGCCTTCCGGCTCAGCTCTCTTTTCGTCACAACGGTGCGGTAGAGCGACTGCAACACCGCCCCCGCTGCTCCGATTCTCCGGCCAAACTCACGCTCCATCGTCCCCTCACTCGTGAACATGATCCCGAGGTACTTGAACTCCTTCACTTGGGGTAAGGACTCATTCCCTACCTGGAGTAAGCAATCCACCGGTTTCCTGCTAAGAGCCATGGCCTCAGATTTAGAGATGCTGATCCTCATCCCAGCCGTTTCACACTCGGCTGCGAACCGATCCAGTGAGTGCTGAAGGTCACTGACCGACGATGCCATCAGGACCACATCATCTGCGAAAAGCAGAGACGAGATCCTCAGCCCACCGAACTGCCACCCCTCCCCACCACGACTACGCCTTGATATCCTGTCCATGAAAATCATGAACAGGATTGGTGACAAAGCGCACCCCTGGCGGAGGCCATCCCCCAGCGGAAACAAATCCGACTTACTCCCGAGGATCCGAACACAGCTCTCGCTTTGGGTATACAGAGATTGGATGGCCCACAGAAGTGACCCCCTCACCCCATACTCCCGCAGCACCTCCCACAGTATCTCCAGAGGGACCCTGTCATATACCCTCTCCAGATCCACAAAACACATGTAGACTGGATGAGCATACTCCCAGGCCCCCTCCAGGATCCTTGCCAGAGTGAAGAGCTGGTCCGTTGTTCCACGTCCAGGACGGAATCCACATTGTTCCTCTTCAATCTGAGGTTCGACTATAGGACGAACCCTCCTTTCCAGCACCTTGGAGTAGACTTTACCAGGGAGGCTGAGTAGTGTGATACCCCTGTAATTGGCACACACCCTCTGGTCCCCCTTTTTAATAAGAGGAACCACCACCCCGGTCTGCCACTCCCTTGGCACTGTATTTCAGCATTTCTGGACGAATCTCATCAACTCCTGGGGCTTTGCCACTGTGGAGTTGTTTGACTACCTCAGTGACTTCCGCCAGGGATATTGACAAAGATTCCCCATCAGCCTCCAGCTCTGCCTCTACAAAAGAGGGCGTGCTAGTCGGATTAAGGAGTTCCTCAAAGTGCTCCTTCCACCGCCCGATTACCTCATCGGCTGAGGTCACCAGCATCCCGTCTTTACTGTAAACAGCTTGGACGGTTCCCCGTTTCCCCCTCCTGAGATGTTGAATGGTTTTCCTGAAGCACCTTGGTGCTGCCCGAAAGTCCTTGTCCATGGCTTCTCCGAACTCCTCCCACACCCACTGCTTTGCCTCTGACACAGCAGAGGCTGCAGCCCTTCTGGCCTGTCGGTACCTTGCAATTGCCTCCGAAGTCTTCTGGGATAGCATATCCCGGAAGGCCTCCTTCTTCAGTCGGACAGCTTCCCTGACCACCGGTGTCCACCACGGTGTTCGAGGGTTACCGCCCCTTGAGGCACCTAAGACCTTGAGGCCACAGCTCACTGCTGCAGCTTCAACCCACTCCGGTTCAATGCCCCCAACCTCCACAGGGATGCCAGAAAAGTTCCGCCGGAGGTGTGAGTTTAAGATCTCTCGGACAGGGGCCTCCTCCAGACGCTCCCAGTTCAACCGCACTACTTGTTTGGGTTTACCTGGTCTGTCCAGAATCTTCCCCCATCCTCTGATCCAACTCATCACCAGATGGTGATCAGTTGACAGCTCTGCCCCTCTCTTCACCCGAGTGTCCAAAACATGCGGCCTCAGATCAGATGATACAATCACAAAATCGATGATCGACCTTTGGCCTAGGGTGCTCTGGTACCACGTACACTTATGAGCATCCTTATGTTCGAACATGGTGTTAGTTATAGATAATCTGTGACTAGCATAGAAGTCTCATAACTGACGACTGCTTTCTTCTCTTTCCACAAGTTCAAGGACAACAGGTACATTTTCTCAGGTTCCAGTTCCACAGGGTTTCTTTCCACAAGGTTCAGGCTGTTTCCAGCAGAGGATGAATCAGATAAGGTTTCAGGTGAGGTTTTATGTTCCATTTCCTGCTCGTCTTCATAAGCAGCAGGTAAGAACACAGCTCCATTTCTGAGAGTTGTCTTTGTCCTTGGCATATCTGAGACGTCAATCAGTCTGGTCTCAATCTCAGAGATCTTCATGGGCTAGAGCCATGCAGTAACATCATCATCATCATCATCATCATCATCATCATCATCATCATCATCATCATCATCATCATCATCATCATCATCATCATCATCATCATCATCATCATCATCATCATCATCATCCCCTGAATACAGAGGTTGCTCACTTGGCTGGGTGAATGTCCGCCTGTTTCTTGGCCTACGAGTTTGTTTAGGCTTCACTGTCTCTTCCTCCGTTTCAGAAAGAAATCCACAAGGTAACAGTAGGTCACGATGATGTAATGTACGTGTGGGCCCATCCTGACCTTCAGGACACACTAAATAGACAGGTAGATCTCCAGCTCTCTTTAGCATAATATAGAATTTTGACTACCATCGGTCAGCAAGTTTGGGCTTTTGGCGAAGGCGAAGATTACGCACAAAAACCCTGTCTCCTGCTTCAAGTGTGGATTGTCTCACTCGCAGATCAAATCTCTTTTTTTATCAGCCATTTTCTTTGCATTTTCAGTCGCCAACTGATAAATTTCCTTCAGATGAGACTTGAGAGTTTTTACATATTGGGAATGTGAAGTAGACGAACCGTCCTGGACTGGTAACCCAAATGCGATGTCAGTGGGCAATCTTGGCTGACGCCCAAACATCAATTCGTACGGGTAAACCCAGTTGCATAATTTCTCATGCAATTGTATGCATGAGCGAGTGGTTTGACATGCCACCCACTTCGTTTTCTATTTTTCCCGCAGAGTTTCCAGCATGCTCAGCAATGTGCGATTGAACCACTCTACAGGGTTCCCTCTGGGATGGTATGAAGTCATCCTTACTTTACGGATGCCCGCCAAAGCACAAAGCCCTTTGATGGTTTGAGATTCAGAGTCCCGTCCCTGATTACTATGGAGGTGTTTAGGGTAACCATAGTGACATTTGACATTTGGCAACCGTGCTGGCCTTTTGATCTTTTGTAGGTATAGCAACAGCCTACTGTGTAAATTGGTTAGTGATAACCAGGATATTCTTGGTGTTATGGCTATGCTGTTCAAAGGACAAAAAGTCCATACAAACCATTTCCATAGGTCTGCTGGTCTGGATATTAACCAGAGGTGCAGCTTTCTCTGCCTGAACTTTCCTCTTCACACACCTATCACAGGTTCAAATCTTTGTCTCAACATCAGACGTCATTTTAGGCTAATAGAATCTCGACCTAACCAGCTCCAGAGTACGTTCACTACCCATGTGTCCCATTTGGTTATGAAGACTGGTGAGCTCAAATTACCTTAATACTTGTGGGAGGACAAGTTGACAAACTGGTCTATTATCACAATGTTGTCTCCTGTACAACAAGCCATCCCTCAGCTCAAGACGACTCATCTCTCTGAGCATCGGCCGAAACTCAGGCGATTGAGACTTGAAACTAGCAGGTACAGGTTCTGGTGACTGAATTAACTTCATGATGTGATTGATCACTGGGTCTGCCTTGTGTAGTCTTGCAAGCTCATTGTTGCTATACGTGGGGAATGTAAGAAGACCTTGAAGTCCTTCCTCCTCAAACTCAGCAGGAATAGCCTCTGAGTGGATAGCAAGTGACTCTACTAAGCTAAGAGGAGTTGAGTCCTCCACACAAACAGCAGAATGACTTTGTCAGGCTGCCTTGACTGCCTCTGTGCAACAAAATTTACCGCTCTCGGGAGTCAGATGATAAGAGGTGAACTCATGTATCCTTTGACTTTCACCTTGTGACCGGTCATCATTGGTCAGCTCACCGTGAGGCCTCCTTGACAAGCCAATTGCGTCCTGGCTCTGCTTGCCCGCTCGGTATGTGATGTCAAACGTGAAGATGGACAGTGATGCTAACCAACGATAGCTGGCAGCATCCAGCTTAGCAGTGGTGAGTATATACCTCAGTGGGTTGTTGTCGGTTAAGACCTTAAAGTAGTTACCATACAAGTAATCGTGGAATTTTTCCATGATAGACAACTTTAAGGCTAAAAACTCCAACTTATGCGCAGGGTACCTTGCTTCACTCCGCCATAGTCCTCTACTGGCATAAGCAATGACACGACTCTCCATCCTGCTACTGATACAATGCTGCTCCTAATCCAGTTGTACTAGCGTCTGTATGGAGGACATAGGGTAACTTAGGATCTGCAAATCCTAACACAGGGGATGATGTGAGCTTGTCAATGATGCTCTCAAAAGCCTGCCGGCAAGCAGAATTCTATCTTTCAACAAATGGCTCTTTGGGGTGGAGGTATTTCTTGTTGGTTGGAGTTGGTTTGCTTCCCCTTTCGAATTGGAGGATAACCAGCATTGAGGTGAGTCAAAGGTTTCACAATTTTAGCATAATCTTGCACAAATCTTCGAATAATAACCGGAGAACCCAAGAAAGGATTTTAATTCCTTCAAGGTCTGAGGACTCTGCCAGGTTTTGAGTGCTTTAACCTTTCCGGGGTCAGTCTCAACTCCGTTTTTGATAAAATGTGCTCTAAGTAACGCACCGATGTTTGAAAAAAAATGCATTTTTCTGGTGAGAGTTTGAGGCCATTTTCCCTCAGTCTGGTTTCATGTTCTTCCAAGGTTTTGGAAAAGACAATCAAGTCATCAAGGAAAACAGGCATTTCACGCAGATGCATATCTCCCATGCACTTTTCCATTAAACGCTGGAATGTTGAGGGTGCATTAGTTATTCCTTGTGGCATTCGGTTCCATTCCCTAAAGCCTAAAGGGCAGACAAAAGCGGTCTTTTGTTTGTCATTCTCCTCCATCTCAGTCTGATAATATCGAGATTTCAGATCCATCACAGAAAACCATTGAGACCCACTGAGTGCAGAAAACGTTTCCTCCAAATTGGGCAAAGCGCAGGCATCCTTGATAGTCTGGATATTTAGTTTTCTGTAGTCCACACATAGTCTGATATCACCATTTTTCTTTTTGACAACCACAATCAGGGACGAAAAGGGGGACTCTGATTATCTGATGACTCCAGCATCAAGAAGGGTGTGGAGATGGCGTCGCACGGACTCATAATCTTGAGGATGAATGGGGCGGGTCGCTGTTTGAAAGGCGTTTCATTCTTAAGTTGGATATGATAATTAACTTTTGTTGCATGACCAAAGTCAAGATCATGATGAGCAAACACATCTGAGAAGTCATTTAGCTTCTGTGTTATTGTTTTCCAGTTTCCTCCCATTCACTGATCTGCCCTCATGGGTGGCTCCCCAGCCTGTCAGAGAAGCATCGGTGGTGATCACTTTTCTGGCTAGGATGGGTCCTATAGTAACCCCCTGAGTCAGAAAACCCGGACTTCTCCACTGGCGCAGCGCTAGTGAGCAGTCTGGGGAAACCCTTACCAGACAGCGTGCCCTTTCCTGGAGAACCATTAAGCCCATGGCTCTTCCCGTAGCTTGTATGGCCACTTTATGGAGAGTAAGATGTGGTCCGTTATGACGCAGATTTCTTCCCACAAGGAGGTATCTGGTTTGGCAGTCATGTCCTCTAGGTCCTCTAGCTCAGCCAGGTAAGCAATTAGCATGGAAGAGGCATTGAGGGATCTCGCTGACAGAGCCGCCGCCTTGTAGCACTTGTCAGTGAGGCTAGACTGGAAGCGTCCATCTTAGCGGGGAGAGAGGGAGCGGAGGAAGACATGGAGGCCTTCGGGTGGAAGTGGGTTGCTACCAGCGGCTCTATGGGTGGCATCTGGTGGACACTGTGGGTCTCCATCCCCTCACAGTCCAGCAGGGAGCTCTCTTTCCAGGTCACGGCTATCTCGTCGAGTAGCTCAGGGAAAATAGGCAACACTTGCTTCCCTGACTTCTTTGCTTTAGGCAGTTTCTTGCCCAACCTCCGCTTGAGTGACGGGCCACGGGATGCTGAGCCTGATAGCAGCGCTCTTACACATGTCCTGCATGTCGAGGTCGATGGGGGATGACTGCGAGGGCTTTGCAGCCCCATCGTCAGATAATAGGAGCTCCAAGTCGGCCGACTCATCCCTGTCATCCTCTGCATGTCCTCCAAGGATTGTGCAAGCGGCAGCGTAGCCCTCGTATCCCCTGTCTATCTGCGTCGCGGATCTGCGTCCGCCCAGCTCGGACGAGGTGTAGCAGTCAAGCCCTCGGACATGTCCGCGTCCACCTGCGGTGCGGCTGCCTCCCACATTAGTGGGTCTGACCCTGGCCTAGCCCGGCGGGCTATTCGGCGGGTAAGCAGTTTACATGGAAAAAAGCGCAGTGGATACACTCATCGTTGGAGCTTAAGGCAGCATGAGCGTGGGGTAAGCCCAGACATGCCATACACATCGGGTGAGTGTCCCAGCCAGAAATTCTATTACCGCAGGGGAATAGTTTCAGGCTTTTCTCCACTTCACCGGGGCTGATAGCGGTAGCCATGCGTAGCCAGCACACTATTACCGCTTGCCGGTTTATAGGTTTGTCTAACAGCTTATTTAGCCACCAGGCAAGAGGGGAGGTAAATATTGCTATTTTTCTCCGCTAGCAGAGGAGCAGAAAGTATTTCTACTTCTGGAGGTATGGCTACCTGTTGGGAAGGTATTGCTACCTGTTGGAAAAAAGGTATTGCTACCTGTTGTTCGAAAAAATATTGCTATTTTTCACATCAGTAGATAACCGTACAGCTGGCAACGAGGCGCCGTGACCCGAGTTGTGCACTCTTGTCCATGGACAGTTTAGCCTAGCAACCAATATATAGTTGATAACAGGCTTCTATGAGAAGCGAGAAGAGGTTTTTGAATGACGACTCTCGCTATGTCAGCCTGTTATAGAGGGGGAGGGTCCCTGCTCCTCCTGACATAGGCGTCATCAATGCCAGCCAATAGGGGGTTGGTGTAATGTTATTGTGCTTCTGATGAGGTCACGCAGGAGGCGTTCCCATAGTGAGACACGAAACAAATGCTATTAAAGAGAACTCACAGAGACAGTACCAGAAGCCGTTTACCTCCGGTAGACAGGTTGCCCTTCCGTCTTCATAAAGAAGTGTCAAAAAAACCATAAAACTGTCGTTTAACAATGCCGTGTAGAACTATACTTTTTTCAGGGAGGTGAAACTTAGATGTTTCCCATCCAATCAAGAATCTGCATTCCTTGAATTAACTAGTGAGTGATTCAATGTGAGGCTGACAGTGATTGACATACTATTCAGCGAATAGGAATAGGGGAAATACCATTTTTTAGATAGTAAGAATTGAGAAAATAAAATCTTGAAAGAAAATAATCTTAAAATAACAAATTCTAATGATATTATCATTTATTGGATTAAAGGGTATTACATTATTCTAATAAATTTGTTTATTTGCTTTAACCCTTTATTTGTCACTGGGTTATAGACATATTTGCATTTGTTGCATGTTTTAAATGTTGTTGTATGAGTGTTAGATGTAACCTGTGTCTGCAGATAAGTGTAGCTAATGACTAGGTTATGTAGTTATGAATCATAGCTGGGCTAGTTTCAGAAGATACCAGACACAACTACGGAGCCTGAAGTAGTAAAGGTCAACAGAGAACAAACTAAACAAAAAATTTGAGAAATGTATTGAGCAAAATTATAAACACATTCCCTGCCTATCTAAGCCGGCTTCCTAGATGCAAATGCGCACAATAATGGGGCCCAAAACTAAATAACCTCGAAAGAAAGCGTCCCTTTGCAGGATTGATCTTATGTGTGATCTTATCTGTATCTTGAATGAAGCAGGATGATGATGTCTCCCTAGGATGCCATGACCGGCCACATCAGGCTCTTGGTCCATTCATTCAGAGAGCTTCTACGGTTGGCTCGCCACTGATCCCGACGGTCAGGTTCTGGATGATCTTTCCCTCACTAAAAAAGCAAGCGAAGGTATCTTGAGGAGCTTACAGATCCATGCAGCTCAACTCTCACAACTTTTGATGCTTTCTGGCGACATCTTACAGGAAGAAAAGAAAAGTCCGCGCCTTTTTTAGAAAATCCGCAATGGTGTATGCGCTACCCTCCGGCTGACTAGAGACTTGCACTCAAGTATGTGGGTTACATAGAGCATTTTGCAAACAAAATACATGGCAAGAAACTTTCAATTTAGGTCTGTGTGTGAACTGTTTTGAAAACGTAACTTCTGACTGTACCAATCTGTTCAAACAAATGAGAAAAACTTTAATCAAATTGTGGGGAAAAAAGGATTGAAAGAGTCAGCTAGTCACATGGTTAAAGAGGGGGGAAATTCTGGACAGACCAGGTACGCCCAAACGAGGACTGGGCATGTCTGGAGGAGGCCCCTGTCTGAGAGATCTTCAACTCATACATCCGGCAGAGCTTTTCTGGCATCCTTGTGGAGGTTGGGGGCATTGAACCGGAGTGGGCAATGTTCAAAGCTTCCATTGCTGAAGCTGCAGCAGTGAGCTGTGGCCTCAAAGTCTTATGGCGTACTCACACTGTCCTTCTGGCCGGGGCAAAAATCGTTTTTTCAGCTAAAGCCTAGTACCTTTAAGCAGTGTGAGTGCACCCGTTCCGCCTGTTCGGACATGTAAATAGAAGGACGGACCATGCGCTGACATTTAATAACAACAACAATGGCGGTGAAAGGTTCACGTTGATGTGATGCGGAGGTGGAGTGTTTACTGCAGATTTGGTCGGATGAAAATATTCAAAAACAGTCGACAAGACGCACAAAAACTCTGAGGTCTGTGGAAAGATTTGTAAACAAAGCCACACACACGCGATCAGTGCGTGTGACGTGTTACGGCGTGATGGCGTATGGACAGCAAGAAGCATTGGCCGGCCCTGGCAGTGTGAGTACAAACGGGGCTGGGGCGCGGGGGGAGAGGGAGGGGGGACAAGTACCCTAAAGCCCGGGTCGCGGTGCGGAAGGACAGTGTGAGTACGCTCTTAGGTGCCTCAAGGGGCGGTAACCCTTGAACACTGTGGTGGACACCGGTGGTCAGGGAAGCTGTCTGACTGAAGATGGAGGCCTTCCTGGATATGTAATCCCAGAAGACTCCGTAGGCAGTTGCAAGGCACTGACGGGCCAGAAGGGCTGCAGCCTCTGCTGTGTCAGAGGCAAAGCAGCGGGTGTGGGAAGAGTTCGAAGGAGTCACGGAGAAGGACTTTTGGGCGGCACCAAGGTGCTTCTGGAAAACCATTCGACATCTCAGGAGGGGGAAATGGGGAACCGTAAAGGCTATTTACAGTAAGGACGGGATTCTGGTGACCTCAGCCGATGAGGTAATCGGGCAGTGAAAGGAGCACTTTGAGGAACTCCTTAATCCGACTAACTGGAGAGCAGAGCTGGAGGCTGATGGGGAATCATTGTCAATATCTCTGGTGGAAGTCACCGAGGTAGTCAAACAACTCCACAGTGGCAAAGCCCCAGGGATTGATGAGATTCGTCCAGAAATGCTGAAAGCTTTGGGTTTGGAGGGGCTGTCTTGGTTGACACGTCTCTTCAACATTGCGTGGAAGTCTGGGACAGTGCCAAGGGAGTGGCAGACCGGGGTGGTGGTTCCCCTATTTAAAAAGGGGGACCAGAGGGTGTGTGCCAACTACAGGGGTATCACACTACTCAGCCTCCCTGGTAAAGTCTACTCCAAGGTGCTGGAAAGGAGGGTTCGTCCTATAGTCCAACCTCAGAATGAAGAGGAACAATGCGGATTCCGTCCTGGACGTGGAACAACGGACCAGCTCTTCACTCTCGCAAGGATCCTGGAGGGGGCCTGGGAGTATGCCCATCCAGTCTACATGTGCTTTGTGGATCTGGAGAAGGTATATGACCGGGTCCCTGGGGAGATACTGTGGGAGGTGCTGCGGGAGTATGGGGTGAGGGGGTCAGTTCTGTGGACCATTCAATCTCTGTATACCCAAAGCGAGAGCTGTGTCTGGATCCTTGGCAGTAAGTCGAATTCGTTCCTGGTGAGGGTTGGCCTCCACCAGGGGCGGCTTTGTCACCAATCCTGTTTTGGATTTTCATGGACAGGATATCGAGGCGTAGTCGTGGTGGGGAGGGGTTGCAGTTTGAGTGAGTGTGAGTGAGGGGACGTGAGTTGGGCCGGAGAATCAGAGCAGCAGGGGCGGTGTTGCAGTCGCTCTACCACACCGTTGTGATGAAAAGAGAGCTGAGCCGGAAGGCAAGGTTCTCGATCTACCAGTCTATCTTCGTTCCTACCCTCACCTATGGTCATGAAAGCTGGGTCATGACCGAAAGAACAAAGTCACGGGTACAAGCGGCCGAAATGGGTTTCCTCAGGAGGGTGGCTGGAGTCTCCCTTAGAGATAGGGTGAGAAGTTCAGCCATCCGTGAGGAACTCGGAGTAGAGCCGCTGCTCCTTAGCGTTGAAAGGAGCCAGTTGAGGTGGTTCGGGCATCTAGTAAAGGATGCCCCCTGGGCGCCTCCCTAGGGAGGTGTTCCAGGCGCGTCCAGCTGGGAGGAGGCCTAGGGGAATACCCAGGACTAGGTGGAGAGATTAAATCTCCACACTGGCCTGGGAACGCCTCGGGATCCCCCAGTTAGAGCTGGTCAATGTGGCCCGGGAAAGGGAAGTTTGGGGTCCCCTGCTAAAGCTGCTCCCCCGCGACCCGAGCCCAGATAAGCGGTTAAAGATGAGATGAGATGGGATGAGTTTTATCTCTACCATGCAGAAAACAATGTTATGTCCACGTATGGTATTATATAGTAATAATAATAATAATAATAATAATAATAACAATAATAATAATAATTATTATTATCATTATATTATTATTATTATTATTGTTGTTATTACTATTATTATTTTATTATTATTATTATTATTAGTAGTAGTAGTAGTAGTAGTAGTAGTAGTATTTTACTTTTGATACACTGAGTTTTATTTGCTGATAATGCTTCTTTACTTTAACTTTTGTAAAACAAGACCATATTGTTTACACAGAAATTCTACTTTTGCTTAAGTGAAGGATCTGACACCTTATTTCACCTCTGATGGAAAATGGGAAAGGAACAAGTAGCTGCAAAAATATTTAACCATAAATCTTTCCACATTTAATAACCATCCCCAGAGCGGGATGCACAGGCTGGCGTATTTTATTTTAAATTTACTACACTGGGAAGACAAACTTGCCTCCTGTTGGGACCCTTAGAAACATTAAAAAAAAAAATCAAGTCACTGATTGGACAGATATAGGACACATTTACCCAATCAGCTGCCATCATGTTGCCGGGTTCATAAGGTCAGTTTTGTTGTCAAATGATTCACTGTTACTAACCAGTACAGCGTCAAAATGTCAGAAAGGAAATGTGATAGTTGAGCACAAAAAAGAAAAGCACAACGACTGAAAGAAAAGCCGCGGGACCAAGATCTATAGAAAATTCCTAAATTGACAGGATCTTTCAAGGTTGCGGACTCTTCTGTTCTAGTGGGTTTTTTTCTTATAAAGCATGATTAATAATGTGGGGGGCCCAATCGAACAGTAGCCTAGGGGCCCATGACCACCTTAATCCGCCACTGACCATCCCTTTAAGAAGCTACACTTCCATCAGTAAATCTACTGTGAGCAGCAGATATTCCAAATTCCTCTCTGCATGAACGCAGGCATGTATCCACCAGAGAGCAGCAGTGGTCTGAAATGATCTATGATCTTCGTTCAGGAAATGCAGGTTTGTGAAGACAGTTTGAGACCAGTCAGCCTTACTGTCAACAAAGTCAGAGCCAAACACATATGAAGGGCTCGACAGAATAACAAGGGCACTTCACAATGTCAATAAATGCCATGCAATAGGTTGACTGAGAATAATGATACAAACAGCATTCACATCCAACAGATGTCTCTCAATGTATCTCTAAACCCCAGTTTAGGCTTAATTTGAAATGGAATTATGATGTGGAGATCTACTTAAAATAACTTTCTTTCTTTCTTTTGAGAATGCAGTAAATGAAAGAGTATGAGTCAACAGGACGTTGTAAAAAGCTGGTGTAGCATTTCTCATGTAGTTGAAAGAGGAGGACTGTGGTCACACAGTGTTGCAGAGAAAGAGTTCAGCCTTTCAGAGCACTCCTTGATAACAGCGTGTCCATGGTGTTGCATGGTGGGCACGAGGGAAAGAAACGTGAGATGCTCCTGCACAATAAAGCCTTATATCTTATAGAAGCGTTATCTGTCGACAGACTCTTCATTCAGTTGTTACACTGCAGGACAGGTGTACTGAGGTGTTACTTCAGTAAAAGTAGCAATACCACAATCCAAAAACAAAAGTTGTAAGATAAATGTAGTAAAAATGCTACATTTTCCTCTGGTGAAGTGGAGCAAAAGTACCCTACTGTTTTTCTCTTTTGCTTGAACACGTTGGTCCATTCAGAAGTTACATTTTCAAAATAGTTCCATAATGACACATTTTCTTCGCAAAATGCACTCACAAAACATTTAACACGTGTCACAAGTGTCATAAATGTGAAAAAAAGTGTTGACACATTTTCAGGTGAAGACTTCTGCTGTGCTTAGAAAGTGATGATGAAGATCAAGTTCATCCCAGTTGTATGAAGAGTGTCTTAGCAATCGAGAAGAAAATGAAGTTGCATAAGATGTAAACACCCAAGTAAAGCACAAGCATGTCAAATTTTTATTTAAGTAGAGTACTTGAGTAAAAGTACTTTACACTCCTCCACTGCCGATGCCCTTAAAATACGTGACCATTTCATACCTGAAACCAGTTCTTCATGTTCTGAGGTCTTCAACTCAAAAAGCAAATACAGCTCTGGCCCCAGGCTACTTGAATGGTAAGTACCGTGCAACAGACATCTTACAGAAGTCTCTGGTCATCACCACAGTGACTGACTTAAGTGAAAATATCTGTAATTATAGCACAAATCAAGACAAAAGTCTAAAAAGTCTAAAAAAGTAATGCTTATTTGCTTTCTTGCTGAGAGTTACATGAAAGGATGATACGGCAGCGTATCTATGTTTCTATGTTTCTATGTGACCGGGGAACATAGGACCCTTTTTTAAAAAGTGTCCGATGTTCCCCGGTCTGTTATTTTTTCAAATATTCAACAGCAAATATATGGAGTAAAACAGCTGTCGAAAAAATGTGTCCATGATTAAAAGATTCGTCTGTGATTCTAACCATTCATATTTGTAAATAAAAAAGTTGTACACAAAATTCTGCTGTCAAACACAAGTCTGAGATATTGTTCGGGTTCGGGTTGTTTTTATGTGAGTATGAATCTAAAAGCTGTGAGTACAACTCTAATTTCTAAGACTACAAAGTCTCCCCGGTGAAAACAAATTCAGTTTGTGGGTACGAGTAGAAAAAGTGTAGAAATGACGTCACATAGGCTACTAATAGCTGTGTTGCAGGGTTCTGATAACTATAATTTAAAACAGTACAATTTCATGAAATAAATAACTAAATAAAAATAAATAAATGTTGGATGTTTTATTGACTTTAGCTGTGATAATGCTTCCCCTGAGTTACCGGTAGTGTCAGTGGGTGCACTGTTGTCAGCCATCCTCGGCTTCGGTGCATCGTTCGGGGTTCGATTGCTTTCCGCTGTGTCCTATGTGAGGTGTTTTCAACACTTTTTCTACTCGTACCCACAAACTGAATTTGTTTTCACGTATCATGCATATCTTTTACCCTCCTTCAAAGCAAGAAGATGACAGAAAATGAGGCAGAGAAAGAGTGAGAGATGGAGAACGACATGCAACAAAGGGAGAGAGCGTGGAACATTGAGCTCAATATTCATCGCCTTGACTCTTACACACCACTGTTACATGTAATTAAATTAAATTAAATTAAATTAAATTAAATTAAAATCAATTCAATTCAATTCAATTGAACTGTTACTTGTACTGTGTAAAAGTAGAGCTTTTATGTTGACAGTATCTAATGGTGTAGTAGCTCACGGGCATACTCCAGCACTGACACAGCACTGTTGAGATAATAGTGTACTGATAAAATTCACTTAAGCAGTTGATATACACATGACACATACCTGGACATTTATCTTTTTTTGGTGCAATAAATTTATCCACCACTTAAGTGCAATAACTTAATCTTACTGCTCATTTCTGCCATATACAGTTATACATATTTTATCTTATACGCTTTCTCTACACTTAACTTATCTGATTTTGTTTTCTTTTGATTTTATTTGACCCGTATTCATATCTCTAGTTTATATATTTAACTAAGAGTTTATTGCTTACTGTTTATTGTTTTACTTTCTATATTTATTTAGCTAAGAGTTTATTGTTTATCTTATACTATATTTTTTTATACCTCCCTTGTATTTTTTGTAAGCTGCTGGAAACTCAATTTCTTTGTGGGAGTCATCGCAAAGGATCAATAAAGAGAAGTCCAAGTCTGTCTAAGTCTTAGTCTACTGAACTACACTGACGCACGATTAAAGTATTTATTGGTCTAAAACAATGTAACATTTGTCAGCAAACTTTAAGTAATGCCATCATTAATGTCTGCCACATTTCAAGCTTACACACTCAGTGTCAGTGTGCACACAGACACGTACAAATGTTACTTGGCCACTGGCTGTGTTACATAAGAGTCTTTGCTGTAAAGTGCAGGAATGTTGAATTCCTTTAACTGTTACAATTGCTATTTTACTCCCCTTTTCTCACATTCTTCTCAATATTTGTTTTGTCCCGGAGACTGTGTCCCTCTCTTGTCACTCGAAACCAGGTCACTCAACACACACAGTCCCTCTCTGTTTCCATTAGTGAGTTCAAAAGGCCATTATTCACTTCTAATTTGAACTGCTGTTATGTGTTTAAACTGTTTATTTTCTGCACATCTATGTGTGTATAAAGCACATTACCATTTTGTTAGATTACTAGTTTGGGGGGTAGATGTTTACAGTGAAACGGCAATACTATGTTCTCTGCCAAGTCCCTAGATTGTCCACGATGTTCTTGGAAGGGAGGGGGGACAATGGATGCACCTTTTTTCCATTAACATACAGAATCAGTATTCATTAGTAGTTTGCACCAGCTGCATAAGGTTATGCATGAAGATAAAGGAGGGAATGATATTCAGTTCCACTGACGTTTCCTGAATGGTAATGTGCCAAAAAAGTATAATAGTAAAAAATGAAATGAAGATTGTATACAAGTCACATCGTGTGCTACTTAAGTGCAACTCAAGTCCAAGTTGTGAATACAATTCCCCGTCACTGTTATATGGTGGATTATTTGCATTCACTGTTCAGTGTTGAGCAGGACCAAGCTCTGAATGTCTGAGCAGCTGTCACTGCTCGGATTCAGCACGTCTCTTGGTGCCCCACAGACTGCTATATACTCCACCACAACATTCACACAGAAGGCTGTAGCCTATCTGCTGTACAAGAGGTCAGGTCAGGGGTTAAGGTTGTGGGCTTTAACCGATAGATTTAATTGGGATCCAACAGAGAGAAGAACATTGTGTTCTGGACCTCATGCTCCAGGTTACATAAACACCTACAGATCAAAGACGCCTAACTCCTCCCTGCAGATTTTTCTAACACAGCATTAGAGGGTTAATGAAGAACAGCTCTATTATATAATCGTTGATGTTGCATCAAATATGGAGAAAAACAAAATATGTAAAAGCAATGCTGGGAATCTGAACATTATACATATAATTGTGTCATAAATATCCATTAGACAGCCAAAACACAACGAAGCTTAGAGTCTACAACTATGTTAGTTTAGCATGTTAACATGCTAACGTTTTTCTTGTTAGTGTCTTTGTGTCGTATATCTGCTTTTTATGACATAAAAACCAGTATGCATGGTTGTATGCAAGTGTAAGGTTGTTTTTGCAAATGTTTAAGCATGAGTATAAATGTATGGATGCATGTGTCAATAGTTTTGAATTTTTACAATGTATAATCATATATAGTACAGGTATATACAGGTAATGTTATTAATGTAAGTTCTGCTTTCATTTAGTTGTAAATAAAAGCAGAACTTGTCGTGAGATGTTTTAATTGGAGATAAAGCCTTGTGAATAATAGAACCTTCAAATCCCAGAGGACGGGGTGTGTTGTTTTTATCCTCCTAATCTCACTCTAACAGCTATTCTCAGTGCAGCTTCAATGTTACCTGTTTACATGTTCCCTGACGTCTATGCTCTTAAACACACGGTAACCTAATGACCCCAGCGTAGATGTGTCTCTTGTTTTAACGGAATCAAAGCGGAATCAAAGCAAAACAACCAGCTGATCACATGCTGCTTAGAATACGAGACAGCTAAATCAAAGATACTGCAAACGCTTAAATAACTACGGTTTCAAGACAACCAACAGAAGTGTATAGCTCTATTGGAACAGAATAGATGAAATATTTCTAAAGCATCACTCGAAACAATGCAACACATAATAAAGAAGTCCTGCTTTGTCTTTTAAAAGACAAGCTGCTGGAGAAATAAACGAGCCAACATGATATGAAACCATTGCCAGTGTTCCCTGTTATTATCTTTATTACAGCAATTAAAAGGTATCTAAAGAGCTTAAGAGAAGTTCTTGTTGAAACAGCCATTCTTCACCTCATCCACCCACATACAGACATACTAACTCATTATAATCCATCTATGGGAACTGCAATTACTTCAGGGACAAGAGTCTGGTGTCACGGCGTGTATGAAGTTGAATATGTATGCAAGAAGGATTAATGCAGCCATGTTTTGAAGAGCAGAGAACCAAAACAATCCTACTGACAGAAGAATGTGGTGCAAGGGACAAGCAACAGCATAACCCTGCAAGAGTTAACTGTCCTCAACTGGACTGTAGTCCTCAAGCTTAATCCAGATTATTCCTGACTACGAAGCACACACTCACAACCTTCTCTGCCTGTCTTGTCCTGTCTGGGTTATTTTAAACACACATACTCACACACTTAACTGTGGTCACTGCAGGCAGAGTGAGTGTGCACGTGCTGTAATGCGGGTAAGAATATCTTTCCACATCTTGTTGGAACGGCCTCACATGCTCAAGGACTTACTCACTGTCTTATAAAGGGCTTAGAAATATTATCTCCACAATAGATGTTTCACCCTATGAGTTTGACGGCTGTTAAGATCAGATTTAAAGCTAGTGTGAGGTGTCAGCATCGCACACATGACTATTGTTTTCCTCTCACAGCCTTTCCGTTCTCATGTTGACTGACTTCAATGTCATTTACAACATCTAACTGGCTATTTAACGGCCAATTAGAACATCCTGACAGGTGACAAATTAAGGGGAATATACCGTATAATGCTTATTTACATGTTTATACTTGTATTTTAGGTTTCTACTAGAACACGTTTACATGCTTTAATGCAAAAAAAAAGCATTTTTCTCATTCTGTCTGTCTAAATATACACATATCCAGTCCAGTCTGCTCTGATTGGTCAGTGTTTCCGGGTCTTAAGTATGTACACTCCCGACGTCTCTGCCCAATCATTGCAGCCGGGGAATGACTGTAACGTCACTGTAGCTGCACTTTTCTACCAATATATAATATAGTTGTGTTGGGCTGGGTAATGTTTCAAAACTTTCGATACCGATTCCAATTCTGATGACTCGAATTTGATACAGAGACCACAACGGAAAACCCCATAGTTTAAACAGTGGACCAACTTTGTTGTGTAAACATCCAGTCTTATTGAAATAAAAGTTCATTATGTCTGTCATTGTGAACGACAAGAGGTATTAGTTAATTACAAAACATGTTGATTTTTACCAAAACATCAATTTGGACTTAATATAACACAGAAAATCCAACTAACCTTTCCTAATAATGCAAATGGCCTTTAAGGGAAACCTGAATAATTTAGTGGAGAAACATAACAAATGCTTCCATGCATGTGTATTTCACGATACAATTAAATACTTGACAACTTTTCATGCTTAGGATTGTAAGAGAGAAATAACTTTGTAATGGGAATAATGAATGGGGCACAGATGGGAAGACCCTTCAGTCCCAAAGACTGAGTGACTGAAGTGGCACCTTAATTTAGGTCTATAAGACCTGTACAGGCCTGAATACTCACCCTCTACAGTGAGGGGGCTCTTCAATGCGGCGCTGGACATTCCTCTGGCATGATTTGGGGTCCACCTGTCACTGCACGTATCACCCATCTGTATAGGTATGTGAAATAGACTTTGTGATGTTGTTCAACAGACAACAGACACTTTGAGAGCAGCTGATGATGACCTGACTCAACCCCTGATGGCTGTGACACCACTGAGGAGTTATATAATCCTAGTTCTCATTTGGTCTTGCCCAAAAGAAAACAGGTATACTGTTGGTGTGCTGCTATGGTGATGCATGAGGTCAAGATAATGATATCCTCCTATCATTCCATCTAGAATCTACATCAACACAGTGCCAGCAGAGTTACTATTGCTAACTGCGAAACAACCGGACTGATGTGAAATGGGCCAACAGCTGTAAGCACAGAGCTCAGTGGGTTCAGGTATCATAAATTCTTCCTCTGATCAACTGCTATTTTATTTCGTTATCTGTTGACCAGAGTTCAAAGAGGGTTGCATAATATGCTGTGGCACCATAGTCTTTGACCATGATCTTACCCACTTTTCTCATCTCAAGTACGGTATTTCCTTTGAGTCAGTTTTATCATTGAAAACAATTCAATCTCAAACCATTGAAGCTTTTTTTATTACATTTTTTTGTTGTAACTTTTTTTTCTGGCTATGAGCAAAATGTGTGCCAGGTATACGTCTCTTTGTTGTATGACCTTGTTAATGTTCCCTATAGTACATCACAGCACAGATGTTTGCAATGACATATCCAATAATGTCTTTTATGGTTGCATTTTGCTATAGAAAGGCTTTAGGTTACAGAAAATTAAAAAAACAAACATGGGCCTGGTCTGCCCCAGGTCACCACAGAGCCTGTCATGGTAGTTGGGTGGGCTGCTTTTTATCTGGGGTTTTATGTGAAGATTCTGGTTCGATTCTTCCGACCACACTTGTAAGTCAGTAGTAGTGCACTGTGTTGTACACGTTTTGTACCATTCTTCATTTATAAAATGTCAGTATTTAGCTCTGATTCCCATTTTTTTTCAGGTTAAAGGCTGAGATGACACAAGGTGTGCCCTGCTGGTGTCCATCTGCAATATTTTCATTTTAATTTAATTTATTCATTTATCTGTTTCACACGCATGAACAAAAATCACATGAAAGAAATATAAAAATAGGTGCAAGGGTGTGGTAGATGTCTTAGAGAAGAACACACCCAACGGACATACAAATGGTAAAAATAAAACATAAAAGGTCACCAGTACAGTTTAAATATGACATAAAATAAGTGTAGAAGTGTATTTTGTTAGTGCTTCTAATGTATTTTGGATAGACAATGGCAAAGAAGAATCTAATTATACTATTCATTCAGCAGTGATACCTCCGTGTGTGCCTTTGCTTTTGTCTGAGTTATTTTAACCTCACATACACTTCAGTGTTATTGTTGCTGCAGGGGAAAGTGAGAGTGGATGTTATGTACTGCAGATCCAAACAGGTTTTTTTTTCACATCCTGTTTCACTGGTTTGTTTCACAGAGAAGCGACTTTTCATTTGCAGGACAAGGGCTGCAACAAAATGACTTTGTCAGAATGACAATCAGATAAGATATTCCATAAACTTTGATCCTTGACGACTATAATTCCATGAGATCAGACACCAATGTGCTTAACAGGCCCTTCAAACACGCGCACACACACACACACACACACACACACACACACACACACACACACACACACACACACACACACACACACACACACACACACACACACACACACACACACACACACACACACACACACACACACACACACACACACACACACACACACACACACACACACACACATAAGAACTATGCATTGGTTTGTTATCAACGGACTAAGAGTAATCACACAGGCTCTTACATCATAACTCACACTTACCCGTTTGCTATTGGGGCCAATCAGGCTTTGCTAGATCTTTTGGTACATTGCAAAACCACTACTTTGATCCAATAACATCCATAAACCTGCAATGTTGTGCTCGTGTTTTCCCGTGTGATTTCAAAAATCAAGCAAGCCTCCTAATCCTGTGGAAACAAAATGATGCTTCTAACGTAAATTCTCATTTTAAATGGTAAAAAAAGATGCATTTATATAGCACTTTTTCAGACTTAGCAACCACTCAAACAACACAAGCCAGCATTCACTCATTCAAACACACATTCATGGTTGGCAGGGGCGACCTACTCATCGCACATGTGCCATTGGGAGCAAATTAGGGTTCAGTATCTTCAGGCTACTTCAACATGAAGACTGCAAGGCCCAGGCCTCCAAATATCTTTTTTGTATGAGAAATTAGGCCGAGCCACCCCTGCATTCTTTTGTGCAGAAATGCTAAAAATACTAGTGCTGTTGCCATGGTTATGCATCACTGTCTGTTACAAAAGTCAGGTCGGTCACCAAGGCAACTGTCTGTGTCCCACGCCAGCACACCCACATACATACACCACAGACACAATACAGACAAACCAACCCACTTATGAGTAAATAAACACTAATATTCAAAATGTGCAAATCAAGTGAAGAAATGACTCAGTACGCAAGGGACAGAGCACTGTCTTATTCCCTAAATCAAATATATTTCTGGGCTTCATCATTAAAACCACCAAGCTTCAGTCTTTGCCATACGGAAGAAATACATAAGTCTGTTGATGCAGGCAACAGATGAGCAGGGTTGTTTTGGTTATTTTTAGATCTAAAAATAGGAAATGATAATCCTTCTCATCACGTGCCTCTTGCAATCATTTGTCCTGAACTGCCCGTCTATCATTGCGGTTTCCTTTGCAGATGTTCACTGCGCCAAACCCCCTAACTTCAAGGACAGACCGACAGATAAGAGATTAAGTGACATAAAGCTTCACACATATCAGAAGAACGGACCTGTGCAGCCATAACTTGATCTGATATGGCTTACTCCATTCAAGATCCATCCATGTCTGGGTGTTTGTCAATGGATCTTTATTTTAAAGACAGAAAAAAACATATTATTAAACATTATAAATATTAAGCATAGACAAAGAAAATACTTTTGATTAAACTACAAAAGAGACCTGTAAAACCTATTTAAAGTGTTTTTACATTTCTAATATTTCCATGTTAAATTTATCAACCTCAATTGGAGCCATTAGTTTCATTTAACTAAAAACACTCCTTAATTGAAGACTCTAACTGATCAGTAGTTATTTTTGACCAGAGTGTGAGTTTTATGCATTTACCATCCGAAGTGTAAACCCAGTGCGCTGTGGTGTTGCCAATCAATGCATGAGTCGTCTTCCCTCCTGTGTTCCTACCCTGGTGTATATGTTTTTGGGGTATTGTCCTTTTTTTGGGTGTTTTCTCTCTTTTACCATCACAGGTGGCGGGCGGCATGCCCCTAAAACAAGGTGACAGGCTTGGAGCAGTTCTTCGTCCTTTTGTGGGTCTGTTGACAACTAGTTTGCAATTCGATGCAGGTGTTTTCGCCCTGCAGGACATGTCTTCCAGTTCATGTCAGTTCATTGCAAAGTTGTTTATCCAGTGGGGTGACTCGATATCTCTCGAATACTTTCTTCATCTTTCTGTTGCATGATGAGTGTTGTTGTTTTTTCTTCAAGTTGAGATTCTGCTGCAAAACTCTCTTTCCTTCTGTCAGAGCGGGTGGCGGTGAAAGGTTTCTTCGGCAGGGCATAGTCGAGGTCAGAAAGCTGCTGCATGTTTTGGAGACACTCAGGCACTTCTGTCCCTGCCTGTGTTATGTTCTTTACCTAAATGAAGGAGTTTTTTCAGTTTGTTGTATGTTATTACTGTATTTTGAGTTAACTGTCTCAAATTAAAACTTTCTGTGCTGGAAATCTAACTCCTTATACTTTATATTAATGACATATGCAACGTTTTTGGTTTGCTTAAATGTGTCATTTCTGTAGATGATACAACTTAATTTTACCTTGTGAGAAATTTAAAGGTTGGTTAAAGTAGAGCTGAAATCCTCAAGAGCTGATTTGATATAAATAAGCTGTTTTATAATCTCAAGAAAACTAACTTTATGGTTTGGAAATTAGAAAGCAATTAACATTAATTAACAATGACATTAAATAAAATGTCTTTAAGATAAAATTTTATGATTGATCGTAAAGTAAATTTGGAAAATAAGCTTATAATATTGTTTCATAATGACTATATAAACAAACAAACAAACAAACAAACAATATTTCTTCCCTTATTCCAGTTTCTTACATCTCATCTCATCTCATCTTCATCTGCTTATCCAGGGTCGGGTCGTGGGGGCAGCAGCTTTAGCAGGGGACCCCAAACTTCCTTTTCCAGGGATTTCCCCACATTAACCAGCTCTAACTGGGGGATCCCGAGGTGTTCCCAGGCCAGTGTGGAGATATAATCTCTCCACCTCCACCTAGTCCTGGGTCTTCATGCAATCAATATTAGGCTCAGGTGATTCTACTCCATGCGACTTAGGCCTAAAGTCTTCTGTACATGCTGAAAAACAACTTTGTAAAAGGTTTTCAAAGATGTTTTTTTTTCATTAATTACTATCTGCACATAACTCTATCCAGAATATTTAGACACTAATTATCATAATTTTTAAGATGATTTGACCATTCTTATTCATTTTTTATTGTTATAATAACTCTAAATGTTTGATTTTCAATATATCCTCTTTATACCAGTCTGCAAATTCAATAACAGGTGGCAGGCTAGTGGGGTCATACCGGAGTCGGTACAAAATCTTAGTAACTCACAGACCTTTTACCATAAAACCATACCAAAACAAACCGTGGTAAAACTTTAATAATGCTATATATTTTTTTCAGAAATTTTGTGTTTTTTTAATCTCTTGAGCACACAATGCATCTCTTCCTAGTAAACTCAGAGAGGAGCTGCCCATATCATAAAGGACCAAACCCATCAGTGTTTCCCTATTAATCCTTTATTTTCCCAGAAATATTTTTAACCCTGTTACCACTTTACACTTTAAAATTCTGTATTCCTTTTACTCCGGACAATACCAACAATTTATTTGACATTTACTCTTTATGTTGAATTTAATCAATGAATTTAAGTTATAATTTTAGATTCTATTGATTCTTGATAGTAACGTTGAGTCAGTCCAATCCTGGTTGTAAGACCCTCCTGCTCGCCCTGTTTAGGGGGAGGACTGAAGCTGAAGACTTTTCTCCAGGATGATCAGTCACCTTACTACCAGGTCAAGACATTCTCAGTCGAGCGGCCCCATTTATTATTATTATTATTATTTTCTTTTCAGTATTTCACCTTAAAATCCTCATGTTTCAGTGTCTCCATACTTCTCCAGCTGAGCTGCTGCTGCGGCAGACTTCTTATCTATGTTTTTACTATTGTGTAACTGAATGTGAGGGAGGGGGTGGAGGTCGGCATGGAGAGAAAGTGGCGAGCTGTGCACTTGCTCAGTCACACTGCCCTGTCTCCTGTTATCCCATGAAATAAAAATAATACAGTACAGTAATTAACATTTTGGTTAATGTGAAAGGCATGCTACAGTAGAAGTTGGTTATGGTAGAGACATTGTTTAAAGAGATCGACCATTCTTTAATAACAAAAACTGTTGCCTCTCTGTAGAACTAGTTTAATACAGAAAGCAGTGCATTATTGGCGTATGGTGGCGTGGAATTCATAACAAAGTTTTTGATTTCAGAAAGTGATAAAATATGTTTTTTTTTAAAAGTTAGCATAATTACCTTTTGTCACATGACCTAACGATATGAAAACTTTAAAAACTATGAATTTACACAAGATTACATTTAGAGAGAATTTCATAATGAACTTGAAGTTTTGAAATGGAAAGAGTTAAATTTATATTTAATTACCTATTTATTTGTAGTGCATAAGATTGCATACATTTTTAGTGATCTTGAAAATTGAAAACGTTTAAGTTGTATTCATTTATTGACCATAAGTTTTGTTAGGTTATAGGGATCTTAAAGTTTCGAAAGGGACTTTATGCTATTTATTCTTTATTTTGTGGCTTTTCCAGCTATTGATAAAGAGGATTATGTTGAGCTGCTAAATGTATTAGATGGATTTTGAACTTGTGTTTGTTGTGTGATGCATTTTATGTTGGGAGAATGACTATAATGTTTGTGAGCTTATGTTTGTGTTGAGCTTTGATGCAGTGTGAGTATTTAGGTATGGATGTATGTAATCCAAATTATGCAATATTCTTGTGTGATGCTGTGACGAGCAGTTACTGTTTAGGGCAGATAGAAGCTAATGAGGATGTTTATAAACAGAACTAGACTAAACATTGGCCACATTTTATAAGCTGATCTATGTTTTCTCTTGGGGAGTTAATCTCCAGTTAGACCTTCAAATATTAGTTGTTTATCTTTGCTAGCATATGACTGAGAATAGGCCCAGACATGTCAGAGCTGCTTTTTGTTTCTACCGGGATATTTATCTGCGTCTAGTGTTACTTTTATCTCATCTCCATTGAGTCTTCAGATCAGTCTATAGTGGGTTTTAAAGGACACATTTTGACTAAATAATGTTCTTACTTAAAGGTGGGATAAATGTTATTTTACATTAGTTTCATTCATTTACTTGGTAAGATACAACCTTACTTTGCGTTTCATTTTTATGAGTAATACTTGCTATTGTAAGAGATGTTTACTTTTGAAGAAAGGGTTTTGAAGTTTTTTACTTTCATAGTTTACTATTGTATGAATCATAAAACTGTTGAACCCCAACTCTTGTTCTTTTACTTACAGATCAGAAGATCATGCATGAAATATGACATTAGTAGAGCTCAGAGGCAAGGGAAGCGTTTCTGAAAAAGAGTTTTGAGCAGCATCAATGACTACATAAAACAATGATCATGTATTCAATGCAACGTGAGGCTCCTGAGTTTTTAGAATTTGTTATGAATCTTAGCGATTAGTGACAGGTCTGTGGACTCGTACAGCCTTTATAAACTCAGACTAACTAACAGGAAACACAATAAACATACAAAAACAACTTCAGTAGCATACAGGTTCTGGTCTTATACAAATTTTCGGATATGGACTCCCGTCCCTGGGTATACACTACTACCCATAGGATTAAAAGTGTGGGGATTTTTAAACATGGCGTGCTGATTTTTGTTGAGTTTTGTTGAGTTTCGTTATTACTCACCGTGTACATATAGAAGTTAAATAAAAATGATAAAGCATGCTTTCACATTATTATCAAGTTAAAAAAGATGGCATATTTGAAGGGAGTTGCAGATAAGTTCCAGTTTAAAACTACAGTAGGTACAGTAAAATGAGAGGGTCAGTCCCCCAGAAGGCTGGATTCTTCAGAGTAGGGAGTCTTCTTTCTACAGGAGCTGGCGGCTCATTGGAGGAACCATGTGACCAGGGGGCGGGGGATTCAACTTGTGAACCAATGAGAGCCAGTCTTGTAGTGATGGAACCAGGAACCAGGAACTGCCTTAGCAACATTCTGAACCAATCACAACAACTCAATGACTTTATTGCTGTTTAAATGCTTTGTGGAGGAGGGGCTCGGTGCTCTTTCTGCCTCGGTGGTCACAGCAACAGCTTGGCTGACAGTCAAGATGTCTGCGATATCAGACCACAGAGAGAGAGTCCCTGGCCAGGCTGAAGATTATTTGCTGTTGTTTTAATAATACATTTCTTAAACTTTGAGAAGTACTCTGCCTTCCCTTGAGAAGAACACAACAAAAGCCTCTGGGATTTTTTTCCTAGGGCTGTTTTTCCCCCTGCCAGACAGGCAGGTTTTTAGATCTCAGGTGGAGCGAATCTTTTTCAATCTACCCTGAAAATCCCTTTTCCTATGACCTGAGATCGCAGGTGGGCCCCTCTGTGCCAGGCACAGACTTTCACCACAGGACGCAGGAGCCACACTGTGGCCCTACTGGTGATAAGCTCACTTCCGCTCTTCCTCACAACCATACGCACTTGGATAATTCCCTCTGAGTTAAAACGTTTCTCTTATACAGAATTAATAATGAGGTATCACTATTAATATGAGTTCTTTATCAAATGTTTATCTCCTGTTCTACATTTGCAACAAGAGATGCAGCATTCCATGCATACTTTCCACGCAGCAAGTATTTCCGTTGACTCGCCCTCCTTAAGTCATTTTGTTTTACAGTGCTGGAAAACCGATTAGGCCGAGTAATTTTCACTACGGAGTTCACGGTGCGTACAGTATGTTGAACAAAAAGTGGTCATCTGAGGTTGTTGCTGGCGCGTGTGGCTGTTGGCTAACACTTTGTGATGCTTCCTGCTTAGCATTACAGCTCTACTGGATGTTTTTGTGTTTGAAGTTTAATATCTTAGATTAGTCGTCGATGTCGCGGCTTAACAGCAACCAGGCCAAAAAACCCTGGACTAAACTGCTTAATAAAGAACTCTGTAGCTACAGTATGATGACGCATGCAACATGAGGCTTAAAAACTTTGTATTTACGCCATCTCGAGCACAAACAAAGGAAAAATCCTGACTGAGGAAAGCCTGTTCTCCTGAAAGAGACTATCCTGTGGATGGATTTTGTCTAAATTATGTAATTTACACACAGAAGAAGCAAACAGCTCCAGGTCTAGGTCCTGGTGTTGACTGCTTATCATACTAACTTCTTGATACTGCATAGATACTTGCGTCAGTGTTCAGCAATGTTATGGCCAATGCTTCATCTCAAAATCAAATGGTTTTATTTAAGTTGCTTAAGAGTATTTAACTACAACTGTGTCAAATTTCATCAACACAAAACTTTAACCATCAACCTCAAACGTCACATCACAAAGTGGTTTTGTTTCTTCATTTTGGTGTTTAAGCTCCTGAAACAAGCACGAAAAGCCTTTCACACTTTGGTGCATAGTGAGTTTTCTTCTTCATTACAACATACTCATCTAAAGATAACCCACAGGTCGTCTGAACTTGAGTTCTTTTAGATTTCACTAAGACTTACATCTTAAATCGGCAGTTTGACCACTGTTCTTGTTGGTCTCGTGAGTTAAAAAAAATCTCAGTAGATATACCAGTAAGTCAATAATGTCTCCATATACATTGTTAGATATGCAAAGTGAGCTATGAACATGTTTCCGTCTCCAAATACACCATAATAAATGTAAGTATTAAACATTCCTTTCAGTGTAGTGTAAAGGAAGAGATGCATCACGGTGTTTTAAAATCATGTGTCCTTCATAGCTGTGAGGTGAAAGATGACATGGTCATATTCAACACAAAGGATAACTCATGTTTTCCACAGTATTGCATCTTCTATTATAACTAAGTAGCTTCATACACAGATCTATCAGAATCCTGCTCGCATTTAATTTCCCTTATTCTACTTTCTGACCAGTGAATGTTAATTCACAAATACTACAAAGTGTAAATGAACACAATATAGACAGATTTTTTTGATGCAAATGATGAATGCCTTTATGTTTTTAATAAACTGTTAACACACAGGTACACAAGAGACACATCCGCTCTTGCAGTAATAAATGAATCAAAGTCGGTATCAGAACAGAGTGGTATTATGGAATGTAGCTGTTTCCTTTTTTTGTTTTTAAACAATCCTTTCAAATAAATAGTCTCCATATATATTTTTTTTAACTTTGTAACTAGTGTATTTATTCAATATATTTTCTTTGTATATTCAAAGTTTCAGGAATGAAGAGGAGAAAATCAGACAGAAACAAAGACAGTGACAAAACAAGGATATTACCCTTTTCAAAAAGTATTTCATTTATAGGCAAAAAAGTACAAGGGAGAGCAACTGTCGAAAAAAGGCAAATCCCTTCTTCGAGACCTAAATAATCTTGTTCTTCCACAAAAAAAAAGTGTAAACCCCAGCACCCCGTGGACACACAAACCATGTTTGTTGCAAGGGTCTTAAGAGACACCAATATAAACACAAAATGTCCTTCTCAGAAGCTAAAGTTGTTAATTGCTACAAGGCTGTTGACCTAGCCAGCCAAGGTCCGCTTGTATAGTCAACTTCCCCACTGATAATATTCTGTCGGGGAACCGGAAGTCAATACTTCATCCCAAAAAAACAACGTATGTCATATCACAGGTAAAGCACCACTTCAGGCTCCTAGAACTACACTTGAGCTTCAATTATCTCTGCCTCGCTCTTTCTCTCTCAGAGAGAACTTTCAATAAAGAAACACATCTGTACCAGAGGACGAGAGGGGAAGAAAGGGTCCTAGGGTGCTACAGGAGTCCCTGTGATCTTTTTTCAGAGACCGCCGTTTCATACAAAATTTCGCCTACCATGTATAACAAAGAAAAGGAGCAGTCCCAGAAAGAGGAAAGTGCAAGTAAGGGCACAGACAGCCATGTCCTCCGGCAGGTGAGGGAGAGCACAGGAACCACTACACTGACTCTCCTCTGACCCTGAGGTGTCTGAGGTTCCCTCCAAGCAGAGGAGGCTCAGACCCCCATGTAGCTGTAAGGGCGATGCACCTTAGAGTAGCAGGGTTTCAGCTCTGTGAGCTCTTCCCATGCTTGAAATTCAGACCATGTTGGCTCCAGTCCAGCCTCAGTCCGTACTGTGATCCTCCAGCTGGGAGATGATGGTGATCAGGTTCTGGAGGCCGAAAATGAAACCACTGTCCTGGCCTTCATGCACCACACTGTCCTCTCCGTAGTGCCGACAAGTGGTGTGAGCAAAGTCAATCATGCGCACGTCCACTGCAGGGCTACTGGCCTCTCCTGTGCTGTGGGAGGAGCGACTGCTGCCACTGTTGCTGCTCCCTCCGGCCACACCAGCACTGCCACCTGCTGAGGAGGAACGAGGGAAACCAAAGGCCCCTTCTTCTGTCTCCTCCTCCTCCTCCTCCTCCTCTTTTTCTTCTTCTTCATCTTCATCAGATGGCTCATCCTCATCACCTTCTTCTCCACCACGGTGTCTAGGTCTAGCAGGAGTCCTGGGTGGGTCTCCGTCGTAGATGATGAGCAGGGAGCTGGAGTAGAAGCGGTAAGATTCGCAGGCTTCCAACGCAGCTTGCATTTCCCGGAGTCGGCGCAGCACTGGAGAGAGAAGCTCTCGCCGTAGGCGACGCCCATTGTGGAAGAACTGGTAGAGCGCCTCCTTGAAGCCTGCAAGCGTCAGCTTACGGCCGTGGTATTTATTCATGAACATCAGCTGGCCTGAGTCTGACTGGTACACCTGCAGGTCACACAGAAACATGAGTGCTACAAATCCACATGTAACCAATATGATAAAATGTCAATGCAAACACAACACAATGCAAAGGAGTTGTGATGCTGCTCTACCGTACCTGCATGCCACAAAGTCGCACTCCAATGGAGGCAGATGTACTCTGTTGACACTTGCGAATCTGATGGGCTTTCTTCTCCTCTGATGCATCATCTCCATGTTGACGAGTTCCCATCTTCAGGTCTAAAACACATGGTACTGTGTAGCGCCATGTCAGGTTCTCCAAAAGAATAAATTCTGTGAAGGGGGTCAAGGATCATACAATAACTAAAGATAACCAATAAACTAACACAGTGTACACATGCTTATATTATCTACTTCACTCCACACTGAGACACCCGGTGACAACTGTTCATTCATGAAAGGATACTGTATTGGTTGCGGTGCTTTGCATTCTCCTTCATCCTCTGTAAGTGCTGCTGGTGACATTTGAGACTCCAGGGGTTATGTTTGATCTGTGGCACCACGTTGCCTTTTTCCAGGCTGAAATAAAGAACCTCTGCCTGTTGCTGCTGCTGCTTTAGCTCATCTCGATTATAACTGCAAAAGTGACAACACGGAAAAAATGTCAGCCTTGGTGTTACAGAGCTTATTCATCAAGTGTCTTGTCATTTATGAAAGCATTATGGTGCTATGGCAAGAATCCTCACCTCATGATCTTGTCTTCTTTACGGCTGTTTCGAGCTCTGTCTTTGCTATAGTTGTCATTCTCCAGAAGCAAAGAGGACTGCTTCTTGTTACTCCACTTCAGCATCTTGCTCTTGGGCTCACAGTCTTTTGAAGGATCTTTGTTTTCCAGGTCACCTGATTCGCTGTGGAGGGGGTAGGCAATGAGGCACAGGCTCCCTTCCTCATCCTCCTCAAAACTGACCGACACTACACCTGAGAGAAAGAACATGAGAGAGTGGTTGAGTACTGAACTCTAAATCTATTATATTAATCAATGATTTATAATAATGGGTATAGTATTAGATATTTATAAAATTACCAAATGTTTTTGTATTTGCATTTAAAAACATTACCACAAGATATTGACCCGTTCATACAGGGATTTTAATGAACGAACACACCCACACACACACACACACTGACTCATTATTCAGGAAACAAGAGACAAAAATTCCACACAAGGCTGAGGTGTGTCAAACTGATCGTGGCATTTATTAAGCAACTGCTAAACAACCTCATGAAACACACAATAGATTCAAACCACCTGCAACGACATGAGAAAATGAGGTACAAATTCCACATACAAATTTACATCAAACACTAGACAATCAATTCAGCACTATACCATGAATCAGTGATAGCCTGTGTACATAGTTCATAATACATCTTAAATTAAACAAGAATCATGTTTTTTGAATTTTGTTCAGAGGTGAGTATCAACCACGTCTTTACAAACTCAAAAACAAACCAGAGAGGGGTGGAAGGTCTAACAGATGTTTTTATAATCCTCTTAATGATCAAAGAAACGCAATGCACCTCAATGCCGACGCTAAATTATAATATGTTCCACAAAAAGGCAGCCCAGTAGACCCCCCCCTACCCCTACTAAGTCCCTAAAAGGACCGGTGTGTCGCACTCCTCTCTGCAGGGTGGGGGAGGTGTTGTACTGAGAATAAACAGCACAGCTGCAGATACAGATAAACCACAGACAGGAAGAAAGGATGTGGACCACATTGATAGAGCGAAAAAGTGGCTGAGGTATGGACACAGCGTCCAAATAGTAGATACATGACACACTTTGCATGCAACAACACAAGTAGTAGTCGTCACATTACAAAACCGCCACTGAATAACAGAGAATGCAGCGACATTTACTCTGAGAACAATGTGACCAAACAGAACTAATGTATGAAAATGCATTGGAGTGTTTTTGCATGTTAAATGACTGGCCTGAGGACCCAGCATCCACGTTCTTTCAGCAGCCCAAGGCCCCTTGTTTATGTCATGCGCGCTGACATCACCATCCTGCAGGAGGCTCCGCCTCTCAAGTCTGTCCTTATGGACTGCTGTCCAGTCAGAGCTGCACTGTCATCACACCACCTCAGTGAGTGTGGGAATGTATGAGTCACTTAATTCACAGAAAGGGCTCATAATTCAATGAGACAGGTGCATCAATAAAGTGATTTATGGCGTGAATTAGCCGTATAATAAGGGGGGCTTTGCCACAGCTCCCGATCATTGCATCAGTTTTATTAGGTTCAAGAGTTCTGCTTGTCAGATATGTCTCTCATGTCTGTCCATAAGAATTAAAATCTACTACATCCTCTTTATACTTTACATTAAATACAGTGATTTTAATGATGCCTCAAAGCTTTAAATGCGTTCCCAAACTTGTCTTCATCTATTAATACCTTCTGATTACAGGCCACTATAAGCTGTCCCTGAAATGTCCTTGTAAATGTCTTCACCCTAATATTTTGTGCATGTAACAGACATAGGAGGGTCACAGGCTCCAGAAGTCCCCTACATACTACTTTCCCTTACCTCACTGCTCTTCCTAGGTCTTTTTATAGCCCCACGCTGCTGAGGAGTCATGTATCCCTGCATGTCTTCCGCCTGTATCCGCATGAAGGCTGCTAAGGTGTCCCTGGGGGAAAACTGAGTACATCGTGGACCTGGATGCAACCAAAGGAACACTGTATTCCAATCCCATGCGTGTAGGTGAAAATGTGTCCCTTCTATGACAGACCTGAAACCAGACCTGGAAATTTCCTTTGAGTGACTTACTGTGTGAAATACTCCACTGTGATATGTCTCATTTTATTTTTGATCCCTGTGGAACTCTATCTCATCCTGAAACCGAAGCTGTCACAAAAGCCAGACAGGCAGGACACTTCAGACCTCAGGCCCTCAGTCTGGATGTTCACCTTACTCCAGTTGAACATGAGGGTCACACTGGCTGGGATGGCTACCAATTACTCAAACATGAGACTTTACACACGTCATATTATGTGACCATTGAAAACCGGAATGTATCCATCTATATATATCAAAATAGTCTACATGTTGCGGTCTGATGTTGTGGACGCCATGTTCTTTGAGCTCTTTTAGCAATCCATTACAACAAATCTTCACCTTCCTCTTGACAAGCGAAAAAAGCATTCTTAAGAGGCAGATATGCTACATGAATTACAATGCAAATGCAGAAAATAGTGTTTGTATATATATATATATATCTCACACACTGTCACACTGTTAGCGCAAAGATAAAGAAAAGGAAAGGGTTGAGTTACCAATACAACATCACACATATTGACCTGCAGATTTGGGATGGGGGTCTTACCTTTATACTGAGGGGTGAACTTCCTCATCTCTGGGGGGAGGCTCTTGTAGAACTGGTGCTCGCGGGGGATAAGGGGCTTGCATATTGTTTGTTCCCCAAATCGCAGCACACATGAGTGGCCTCCCACCTGGTGCACGAAGGGCTCAAGCATCACCCCTTTTCCGGGATAAGGTGTCCCGTCCGCCTGCATGAGGGCTTCCAGAGCGGGACTCATCCTCACTCCGCATCGGACAAAAGAGCTGGGGGGACCCACGTCGCTCGGGAGGCAAGAGGCTCGGCCGCTCGTCTGGCTCCCTATCCTCGAGCTCTTTTCTGTTGGCTCGCGCGGGGGCGCTACCGGTCGCCTGCTCGAGCACAGCGGTGAAAAACAAAGGGTGGACAGGAAGGACAGAGGCAACGACAAAAATCCCCTTATTCCCTTTACGAAGGACTAATTATAAAACTCCTCGGCTGGGCTGGATGACCTCCGTGTTTGTACGTGTAATAGAAAGCTACGTGTGCCGTTTTAAAGCTGCTTAAAACGTTTTCAAGCGACGTGCGTTTCCGTCGTCAGGCTGCTACCGAACTGACGGAAGAGATGATCCTCTTGCAATAAAAACAGCAAAAACAGCCCGTAAGTCCCGCCTCTCCTCACAACCAGCCAACCACGGAGCCGCGGCTGTCGCTGGGAGGAGACAAGGCACCTCGGAGAGGATCAAGCAGATCGAGCAAACAAAGAGGAAGGAGAGAAAACAGGGGGGAGGGGAGAACAGGAAAAATACTAGACACAAAAACACAACAGTGAGGGCATGTTTTTTGTCAATGTGAGTTACAACGTTATTGTTACTTTGGAGGCAGGCTGCATTTTCAGTTTCATCTTATTCTTGCAACATCAAATATCCGTGGAAAATATCTGAAGCAAGGGGTTTAAAAATGGCAAGAACAGGAAAAGGAAACTGCACACATGCCATTTCATTTTTAGTATGCAATTTCGATTTTCGTTTCAGCAATAAGAGAACAGAACTGAAGGGTGTCTTTGGGTGGTGTAATGTTCTTGTAGTGGATGTAAAATATGATAAAAATTCTTGTATGATTATGAAGTGGTTGTTTCACGTCAGTGGCACAAAAAGTCAGAAACTAACTCAGAGACTAATGCCACGTTTACGTCATATTGGATGGGAAGATTTGCATGTTTATGACTTGGGAGTATGGGCAACATGCATGCCATCAGATGCAAGCAGAGTTGGTTATATGGGCGTTGAAACCAAAACAATCCATAATTTTAATATCCAATAAATTGAAACGTTTAATAACGTTGAACAATGAAATCTGGTTTGACTTGGATATTAAGGTGAAAACTATTTAAATGTTGGACACTTACACACACACATGCACACACACACAAACACACACACACACACACAAATATATATATTCATATATATATATATATATATATATATATATATATATATAATACACAGCATATGGCTGGTGTTCAGATGAATACTAGGGCTGCATTAAAAAAACAAGGGGGCTGCATCAGTGTGACCATGTTGCTACAAGTACTGGTGAGAAAATGGGATATGGTCCAAGAAGTCAAGTTGGAATAGTATATACATGACTAGTCTGAAGCATTCATCTATATACAACAATTCACCATGACGTCATAACAATAATATACGTTCTTCCAGGTGTCAAAAGCTGAAGCGTTCTCCGATGACACCACTTACAAACAAGCCCTTCCTTCATTTGACCAGGGCAAAGCGATCCAGAAAACAGAGGACATGGCTTGAATTACGGGCTGATCTGCAAGTGGAAGTAGAATTTATTCTAGGAATCCACAATTGAAATTTCATATTAGTACATGCGCATTCACATGTAAAATTAGTAAATGAAAGTGACGTTAATGAGAGAAAGCAGTCAGAACATTCGGGCAAGGCTCAGGTGGTGGTTTATATTAAAAATGGAAATTAAGAAGACTTTACGGTATATTTCGGAGCTGTTAAAGCATTTTATTTTGAAGGACTGAGGTATGGGCCCGGAGGTTTTGACAAAATTGATGTTAATGTGGACGAGCAACAGCTCCCAGTGTTTACGACGAGGAGATCGGGGTGTCCGACTAGAGCTGGGAGGAGCACACGGCTAATTCAGTGGTGTTAGCGTCCTTTTGACCACTCTTTCTAACACAAAGATAAATCAGGCTGTTAAAACTATATTTGGTTGCAAAGATAAGAGATCCGGTACTCGCTTTAACCTCCTCACCCACAGGTTCAGCTGGATAAATTTAGTATTTTCTGAAGGAAATCGATGAAACCCTACACCTTTTGCTGTATATCAGGCAGCGCAACAACAAACATAACATTTTTAACTGTGTAACACTGTCTACAGTAGCAGCTGGTCAGCTTCAGGTCACCGGAAACTGCTCGCGTTCTGCAACCCGGAAGTGTCTTGATGCCTGTTGTTTATAAACATTCTGAAATGCCGAATACTTTATTACTCCAAGATTATTCCATTGGAAGCTGCAAACCTGCCAAAACTTCCTGGTATGCTTATGGGTTGTCCAGCCCACTGTCTCTTTCATAGACTCCACCATAGCTTTTCTAGTTTAATGTCATATCGTGATCGAAGTTAACAATATGTATCAGCAGACAGTAGGTGCAATTTTACTGGAATATGCACTTGCACACATTTGACTGGCCAATAAACATTATTGCAATGATGCTGCATTTAGTTAGTGGCATGTAAAAGCTGCACACTCTGGTGGAAGGTGACCTTGGCTAGCTGTACTTGGTGTAAAGTAAGGTTTCAGATGCAGGCCGACAGACCAAACTGGAAATGTCTTTGTGAGTGGCAGTTGACCTAATGAGTCTGACTGGTGTGCCAGGCCAGACAAAGCTGAGGTACTGTAAGCAAGCTCTGGTCAAAAAGAGTTACAGCCTAATCATGTACTAATCTCTGATGTTCCAGTTCTGCACTGGGATTACAAATGGAAAGAAAGGATCCCAGACCCAGGCAGCGAGGGGATTAAATGATCAGCACCCACTTTTCTCTTTCCACTGCTCACAGGTAGGGACTCCCTGGTGGTCTGGTGTGAAAAGTGGATAAGAACAAAAAAAGAGGGAAGGTGTGTGTGTGTGTGTGTGTGTGTGTGTGTGTGTGTGTGTGTGTGTGTGTGCAAGTCAGGAGGTACAATCTGGGTTTCCAAGACGTTCTGATCCCAGGATAAACAGAACAATACTGACTTGATTATGCCAGTCCACTTTTTGGTATAAAAAAAAAACATGGTCGTGTCGTGTTACCGTGTGAAGGATTAACTTGTGTGATTACAAAGGTGTAGAGTGGGGCTCAGCACTGGGGTCCAGGATAGACGTGTGTTTCCGTGTGCTCTAAATCTTGCGATGTCCAGGACCCTAAGAGATTTGATGCAAACAATATATATTTTCTATGCATCTTCACCACAGAATAGGCATATTTACACTGCTTATCTGGAGTCTCTTTTACACATACACTGCAAACCTGCAATGATCTGGACAATACCTGGAGGAGCTGTATGAGAGACTACAAATGTCCGATTAAGTTGGATCGGACGTAAAACAGACTTTACCCTCCTAACTACCTAGTACAAAGTCTGTCCAATTGAACCAATGTTTGAATAGAGCATCTCATTGTTCATAGAATTCCCGGCTAGCGACTGGGCCTGTTGATGACGTTTCAATTGTGTGGCTCGTGGGAACCGTTAGAAAACAAACATGTGAGGGTGAAGAAGAAAGGGGGTGACACAAAAATGTCTAACTGGAGAGATGTCAAGATCCGTGAACTTTTGTTGGTAAGGGCCGACGCCGAAATTTAAGGAACAACAAGAGACACAGTTGTTTCTGACCAAATTACGAACTTGCTGTGTGACCGCGGTGTAATCTGCCTGAGATTCTGATCTTCAGTGTCCTGCCTCATGCATGCTCTAACCAGGTTCCACCCTTCACCTATACAAAAAGGAGTATTTCTAGTCGATGAGAACGTGTCTGAGATGGACAAACTTGTGAAAGTTAAAATACTTCAGTCAATGTCCACAACTGATTTGTTGGACGTGGTCTTGAGTTAATATGTGAAAAAGGCTATAGAGCTACTAATTCCAAAACTGAAATAAGACATTTAACTCTTCACTTTTTTTGGAGGGACAAACCAAGACTCCAGAAAATCCCACCAAGAGTATGTATGAAGGATACAAGAAAGTGTGTGTTCATGTGTATGAGTTGCTGACTCTCTAGCCTAGTCACTGTGGCCTCACTGATGCGTCAGTGTTATGTCAGCTTAGCACGGCTTCCCCTCTCATGTCATGGGTCCATACCCCAGGACAATGGATCCAGGCTTCGCCACAGGGCACTCAATCCAGCTATGAAACAGAGCAGTGATGCAATGTCCAACAACCCCTTCTTTGCACATTGTATAATGCATGGCCTTCTGCAAACACAGGAGTCATTGTAAACACCCATCAGGGAAGCAGCTGAAGTCTCTGGAAGTCCAGCCTTGTACAAATGCATCAGCACTTACAGAAATTAATTTGCCATAGTAAACCCTGGCCTCATAAAAAAAAAAAAGTTCTAGCAGAAAAAATTTAAATCTGGGGAAAAGAGTGCTGGAATTAAGTGTTGAATCAGTACTGGAAAAGAAAAAGTTGGATCGATGCTGTGTCTTGCCTTTTCTGACTGATATCGAATACTGCTGACTCGGGACAATTTATGGTCAACACAGATTCATGATCATGGTCATACAACATTAGAAAGGTGAGGTGTAACTCTTACCACCCACTTATTGTTACTATACTATACCATACTATACTATACTATACCATACTATACTATACTATACTATACTATACCATACTATACTATACTATACTATACTATACTATACTATACTATACTATACTATACTATACTATACTAGGCAGTGTGACCTAGAGAGCATGGCCCATATCACTCTGCTTTCTTAACCCCTTTAGCTTTGTGATCAGTCTAGTCTATCGCCCATCTGTCTGGCCTAGTTTGCCTAATGGATTATTCTAAATATCGTATGGTATTGGCTGACCGGTTATTTACCTTGCTCCAAAGAGAGGCAGCTGTGCTCTGCTTTTAAATGGAGGTGGGTAAGTTAACCAGACATATATTTGGTAAACCAATTAGTTACTCTTTATCCTTGAAGTCTTTTTTTCTGATTAAACTGAAAAATGCTTTTTGAAAACAACTCTGATAATCATAATAATGTCCCCTGAGGCATAAAAAAACAGCCGATTGGTTAGACCCCCCCCCCCCCCGGTCAGGTCACTGGACATCTACCGCGCCTATGAACTTTTAAACTTTTAATGATTGGGCTGTTGAAAAGCTCCTTCCACTTCAGGAGGACACACTATAGTTACAGTACAGCACAACTGAGGAGTGCCTTGAAATTCCAGAGTCCACAACAGTGTTAGTCTAACAACTTGACATCCCATTTCCAGTGTAGCCATAAGCCCTCCCACTCACTCCCAGACACGTGAGGAAGTAAAACATGAGGGAGTAAGAGACCTTGCCTCAGAGAGGGGACGGGCCTATATACTCCCTTCTTTAGGCTATGGGCTGATCTATAAGTGTTGATAGTGAAGAGTGTTGCAGGCACTCTGCCGCCCAATTCCGGCCAATGCGAAGTGAAGGACCGCCTTGTTTACTTGCATCCACAACCACCCACATTCCTTGTGCCATTCCTTCTCCCTTTGCCTTTTGTTGATGGAAAAAAGGCTCATCTGATCACAAGACACTGACGTCTTGATGATGAAAATACAATCAAAGCACCAGTTTGTCATCTGGTGTACATCTGACAACATCATGAAAACTCACCAATCACAACCCGAAATAAGATTACATTTCAGTTGTCGTTTTTCTAAATAAAAGACAGGAAAAGGCAGATTGCTGCACAAATGACACTTAATTCTGCAAATAATTTGTATCAACAGTTAACTTTCTATCAGTCAGTAATGATCATGAATGATTATGAGTTCCTCGATTGCAATAAGTATGTTAGGTAGATAAAAACGTCTGTCAGGTCAATGTACAGTAAGTAAGTAATTCGTTGCAGGGAAAAGATTTCCTCAATTTGACACTTGAAAATAATTCCCAATATTATGTATTGTTTACACAGGGGAAGACTGATAATATTGTGAGAGTTTATATAAACTATCATGTTGATGCCATTGGAATTTAAGGTAAGTTGGCACTTTATTTCAATTCTCAGAACATGGTCACATGTACAAATAAAAGTTAAGATATTGGAATATGCATTGAATAAAAAATTGAGTTGCGTTAAAAGTTCCCAACTGCTCTATTAATGTGAACTTGAATTTCACAATTGTACAACATAAAAGGCCTAGATGTCTTTACGCCATTGGTCATAGCTCTCCTTTACTCTCTCAAACCATGGCCTTGGAGAGCACCTAAGCAACCTCACAAGTTCAACTTTAGATTCTTTGAGTACATTGACACATTCCTCAAGTGCTTTCCTGAAGCCCATTAAAATGTGGTACTTGGTCTATGGCTGGAGGGAAAAAGCTGTTGGCCCTGTTGATCCCAATAAACCAACTTCCTCCACGTTACAGGTAGTAGGAGAATTGCAAACTCACGTTCACTTGAAAACACTGATACTGCAGAAACGGGCTGTGAAATCATTCTTAATTATGTGCATGTAAGTGAGAGTTGAGAACATGAATAATCTTATTGCATTGTGCTTAAACTGTACTTGGTTTATTGAGCGGTGGCAGGAAAGTCCCCAAGATGTGACAGAGATAAATGCATGCAGACACCAGATGCCTTGACACAAGATGATTGCAGTGATTAAAATGGTTGCAGCCTTCTTAGGTTGTTGGAGATAATGCCAAGCTCGACACTCTCAGCTTGTCAGTAAACAACATAGACCACGGACCATGACCCACTTTGAAGAAAGCAGCTGATTGCTTCTCTTTGGTCTACAGGGTATGGGTCTTGCTCAAGGTGGCGCCCACTGGATATCTGTTTGTAAATACGCGTCACTCTGTAACGTGAGGCGTGGAGAAATTGTAAAGAGATATGATTGACACGTGGGGACAAAAAAGTGCTGGGAGTGTTATGTCTATTGTGTAGACCATCACTCACATGTCTGTGTTGAAACATGTGTTACTGCCTCAATGTTATGGCCCAGTTTCAACACCCAGAGAATCAATACTGGCACATCACCATGGGAACAGTCCCGAGAGGACAATGTGTATGTGAGGAGTGTGGGAAGAGATATTCAAGGTTTTATTGGGTCATGGTAAGTTAGGTTAGGATGCAGACTTCTTAAGAAAAGAAGGGGTTTCCATTTCCAAAATGAAATGTGATGCTAGCATAATATACTCAACAAAGTGTGCCACAGACTAATAAACCGGTCAAGCCAGCGTTTGATTTCTTCTCTCTCTTTTATTTCATTCACCATGTAATCATGAACAGGGTATGTATCACATGTCTGCCTCAGGTTATATATAGCCGCTGTGGCTCCTGTCCAGTTGTCTGTTATAGCTCTGCTGGCACATTTTTACACATGTACACCTTTTCAAATTAGCCACCCCCCTCCCCAACCTTACCCTTGACTCCTGACCTCCAACAGCTAATAATACATAATAATAGTATATAATAATAGCTTCATTTATATAGCACCTTTAAAAACAAACATTTACAAAGTGCTTTGACAGACAAAGCAAAAGCACATCCAACTCTATATACACATATATACACATCAACAAAGCAAGATAATGATAGGGTGCCTTTAACGAACAGTAGAACGACAAATGAATAACTAAAAATAAAATAAAAATGAACGAATGATAGGGTTTAATGACAATAAAAGACTACAACATAAAGCTGGATGCTGTAAATTGATACTGGATCCCCGAGCTCTGATTAACCCCATAACTGAAGGGAAAATTGGGTCACATTCTATGTCCCTTGTCCAAAATCTGGGTGGTCAGGTTCTTGTCTGAATGTGGCCTTTGGGTAATTTCCAAGCCGCCATAGCCAAGTTTTTGCCACGTGCCAGGCCTCCGACAGACACCCACAGCCCCGCTCCCGCCTGCTCCACATCATGTCTTGCCAACCTGTCACCAAAGCATGGTAGGTGTCACTCTGCGACAAGACTTGGACCAGAATGGATCGACGCTGGCAATTACTGTGCATATCTATGGCTAGTGCAACCTTTCACACATCTTATCCACAGCTGTGTAAACCCTTCACCATCCTTTTAATCTGCTCAGAAGTTCATTGCGAACAATGTCAACCTTAATAGGTTATGTAGCCTTAAAATGCTACTGAAATCATGTTTTTAAACTAAAAAAGTATTTTCTTGTTTGTACGCTTGTTTCGTGAATTTGCTACAAATAACTGCCAACAATTTGAAACGTTAAAGCAGGTTAAAGCATTTTATAATGGAAGAAAGTGCAGTTTTTTTTATTTGAATGCACATTATCCTACTAAAAAAAAAGGATTTTATAAATAACATTCAAACAACCAGTACTAAATTAATCTATTAATATACTGTATATAATTATATAAGCCCTGTCACCAGGCCAATTTTTATCTGTTGGTAAACGCCTCTTGTCCTAGTTTTTGCGGTGTGCCATGTACCGTTGGCACTCGTCAGTGGCTTTCCAGCCGATTGAACATGCTGTACTGGAGGTGAAGCCTATCGGTGATTGGCAGTTCAGCAGCCACCAGCTTTTAATGAGACCTATGTCCTCTCACGCAGGCATAGAGTATAAGTGCTAGTTTGCCACTGGCTGTAATCTTTGTGGTGTGTTTAAGCACAATTGTTTGTCCCAGTCTTTGATGTGGGTTTGGTGCGTCTGTATCTTTTATCAAACAAAGTTCCCCTCTCGCCACAGTAATTCTTGTTCTGTGATTTCTCACTGTGCCCATAGTCCAACTAGCTGTCAACACTTACACTATTTAGGAGCAGACTGCAGCACTCACATGGCTTTGTGAGAGTAACTGATACACATGCACACACAACAGACACAGGGATAACTCAAAGTAAGATGTGAGTCAAAATTCACATCTTTTGTACACATGAAAACAAAAAAACAAGGCTTAATTGAAGCAATTGAATCATAGTGTACTTCCCTGAAAAGGAATTAAATCAACATCAACTAAATGTTCAGTATACCATCACTGTGGTAACAAGTTTAAAGCCAAGCAGTCACTGCGCTTCTCAACCCAGTCAACACGGCCAAACCAAACAGGGCTAGCACAGGACTAATCAATAAAACGCAGTGCAAACTACAATTGGTTTTGCAGTGGTAAAATAAGCACTTGTTCAGCTTAATAAGAAAGTAATGGGTATGAGTTTGTTTACATGTGATGCAAAGTGGTGAGAGAGTAGCAGCAGCAGAGTCTTGCATGCCTTGAAAGCTTGCTGGGTGGAGACTGTTGAGAAAAACAAACTAAACCTTCTGACCTCATTGCCGACATCGTTTTTTTTTATCTGGATGTAACATGAGCAGCTTTATCTCTGGTGTATTCCCTGAGGCCTTCTCAAAACCTGAAATGGTTGGAGAACAACAGAGTTGTAAATATCAACTGCTGTCGACCTCAAACTAAAACTCACAAATCCAGTCTTGTCAATGCAGTCTTTGGGGTTTACTGAGTGAAGTTTGCACAGGAATAAATGAGTCAAAATGACATGATTTTTCACCATGTGAAGGTCTGGCAGCTCTGCATTCCTCGCTTCAGCACACTGTACGTTAATGAGTTCCATACGACCCAAACATGCAGCGAGTGAGCCAAAAAGTATATATATATATATAAACAAAACCATTCCTCCTGCTCTCCACGTGTTGCACAGGACGTCACGTGGCAACTAGGACTGCCAAAATCTAGAACCATAATATTTTGATTTTCACGGACACACACACACACACACACACACACACACACACACACACACACACACACACACACACACACAAACACACACACACACACACACACACACACACACACACACACACACACACACACACACACACACACACACACACACACACACACACACAAACACACACACACACACATACACACAAAATATATATTCTGACTGAGCTCAGATTCGTGCACGCTGAAGATCCAGCCCAAAGCAAACTGAGCAAATAGACATTTACCGTTCAAGGACCTTCATAGAACTGAAGTTCATTTGGTCACATGAATGTACTCATGGTTAAAACTCTCAAACCAAGGAGCAAAACTACTTTCTACAGTGTAGCTAAACTGCTGGAGATTAATATTCTTTTAAAGTTGTTGCAATCCTTAAAACACTGTGTAGGATTAAATGGAGTAGAAAGTGGAAGAATAGCTAAGTTGGGGTTTAGTCTTGCATCTGGGACAAAGAGTACTGCTTGTCCTGGCAATCTAGATGTGTTGGAGACAAAATGCTGGCTTTGTTTTTTGTTTTTTTTTTCTCTGACACAGAATTTGCTGGTGGCTGCTGAAAAGCGCAACTAAGATCCTTTTTAGGAGCAAAGGTCATGACCATGAATGTCCTCACCGCAGTGTGCAGTGGTTTCACTGTCAAGTGTACACCAGTTTTCTTTTTCCAGGAAAATGTGGGGTAAACATCATCTGTTAAAAGTCAGAATCAAGACTCCTCCTCACTTGGCTGAACATAGAGACCATGTTTTTGTTTTCAGTCTGCAGATGTAAGGGTTTTTGGAGTTCCCTCACATATTAGTGGTGTGTGTGTTTTTGTGTGTGTATGTGTGTAAATGTACGAAATGGGCGTGAACGTGCATGCCTGTGTAAGTGCATGTGCAGATGTTTGGAAGAGAAGGGGGGATATATGTCCTGTGTGCTCCTGCTGTGTTATGTAACAGTCCACTGTATCCAATTTGCCTGTATCTAAACCCCATGACATTATATTGCCACTGAGTACAGGCTGTTCAGAGGTGATGGCCTTGCACACACTCAAACACACACACGCACAAGCACACGCACAAGCAAACACACACACACACACGCACACACACACACGCACACGCACACGCACACGCACACGCACACGCACACGCACTCGCACACGCACACGCAGCCATGATTTCACAACCCTCACACTGACCATCAAAATAAGGAGACCTTATGCAAGTATCCCATATTTTACATATTGTTGGAAAAATAAAATTAAAAAGCAAACATGAAAGCTGTGAAAAGGAAAATATAAGTAACATCATAACGTAACTTTTAACTTAATAACTTAATAACTTAAACACAAGAAATGCAGGTTTCAGGTCTTTCATATATGTATGTGTATGTTCTGAAATACAACCAACTGTCTTGGACATACACAAAAGTTATAAATGCGTAATACTTATTTACAAAGGTCACGAATGTAAACTACCTTTGAGTAGACTGGCAGTTATCCCAAAGGGCCCGTCCACATTTTCTGTTTTCCTGTAACATCTTTAGCAGCTGTTAGACCGACCATCCACACGCAGCCAGTGTTATCAGAGCCTGAAAACTGTCTTTTTTGTAACCCAGAATGGACAAATTTGAGAACCCCCCTCGTCCTGGCGTTGACACCATTTCCCCACCTTGGACCACTAACCCTTGCGATGTCACATAACAACAACAGTGCTGCTGCGTGGAGAAAGACACAGACCCATAGACTGTTTACTGAACTGTACTCTGAGTGACATGCATGAGAATAAATTAGGCTGACCATATATTTCTCCCTTTTCCCTGATAGTCTATTAGTCGCTGAATTGGTCGCGAGTGGCTTTTTATAAATAAAGTTGCTAAAAAAGTCACACAAAAAAAAAGTAATGAGACAGTGCCCGCCTGTGAGTGTTTGGGACGGTGAAGGGGCTCACAGCAGCAACCTCTGCTCGTTGAGGACACTAACTACAGAGTGATTCGTGCTTCAGAGTCCAAAACACAAAAGTCTCCACTAACACAAGAAACAGTCGAGAGATTTCTCTCTAGGATGGAGGAGGATTCAGGAAGTCTCCAGATTTGGTGAGAAACTCTCCGGTGTTTGTATTATGATTCTACACAACAGCATGGCCCGTCTCTTCTTCTCCGCTGTTGGTGTATTTCTGTGGCAGTTACAGCGCCACACCCAGGCCTGGCATGTGTATTACAGCATTTTTAGCCGGTTTCACTGTTTTTTTGTGGACGCAGATAGTTCTTGAGCTGAGTCCGTGTGGACGGAAAACTTTTTAAGAACGACAGAGAAAAAAAGGTTGTTTTCGATTTTGTGGACCTACCCTAAGTTAACATTGTTGTAGATCCCTGAATGTGGATCACCGCTGTCTCAACGGCACAAACACATTGCCACACCAGTTTGATTTGTTTTTAAGTAGCGCCCTGACCTGTTAGTACTTCAGTACCACTGATTAGTGCTATCATGGTGAGAAACTATCAATATCTCCCATCAGAAACACTTTATATTAGGCTGCTATTGACTCTGCGGCTGCATTTGCTTCCTGTCCTGAGAAAGTGGATATTCGTATCAGATCAGGGTCGAGAGTTTTGTTCTAAACTTGTAGCGTAGAATCATGTTGCCATGTGTAGTGTTATGGGAAAAGTCTGTCAACAAGTTTTGGCTTTTCTCAGTGGTTTTATTCTTAAAGCATTTTCTGCAGAAAAGGACTGTGCTCTAACGCACATAAACACAGGCTGCTAGAGAGACAGACCCAGAGCTCATGGCATTTCTCATTTTATACACAACATCATTTATTCGTTTATTTGTGTTTTATTTCAGAAATGGTACGTACACTGACAAGCTTATCCTCTAAACGGCTTGTATTTACAATTACTCTGGGAGTAAAAGACTTAAATTAACTAATGACTCACTGACCGGAGCCCTCTGACTGGAGCCCTGTAGGGGTCACAATCACATCTCACTAACCAGTTTCAGGGGCCCAACAGCGCCAGATCACAACAGAAGTCATTTAAGGAGGATAAAGGATATCTATAAAGGATACCTTTCCTATAGAACAGGTCGATATCTTGTCCAAACCAATAATTATCTTATTTACATAACGGCATGTCCTTTCTGTCTCTATATGGTTGTGACTTGCTGCCAATATCATTCTAATGAAAAATCTATTTGAAAATGCCATCCCAGAGGTTTCTGGTGTGAGTTAGAAGCAAAAGAGAGGTCTCGCCTTATGTTTTCCCAGGACTGCAGACAGGAAAGAGTTATGGTGTGCTCTGAGAGCTATCCTTCAATTCCTGAACTACCATTTCTGATCCAAAAGCAGAAGTAGAGTTTTTGGTATTACAATTACTTAGAGTTGCATGTTTATTAGTTTCACACCAGAGTCTCAGAGTTTATGAGGGATCAGGGGAAATGTAAACAGGTTAAAGTACTTGAGTGCCTACATTAGCCTGCACAGTACTTTGCTTAGACTTCTCTACACTTATAATAGAAGGGAATGTGAGAGACCTAAAGTGCTGCCCAGTCTCGACTCTAGACATTAATCAGAGTCTATGCCAAAATACACAATGACATCAATATCTATCCAAACATTTCCCTTTCTTAATAGACTGAACATCTCAGAAAAGCAGGACAGTCTGATAAAGTAAGTTTGGTTTGTGAAGGTTAGCTGTAACAAGAGCTTGGCTGTTTAAGTTTCAGAGCACGGCGGAAGTTTGAATAATTCACAGCAGTAAACTAGGGGTCGAGCAGCATTTTACAACATGATGCAAATGAGCACATTCATTTCAACAGCTATTTGTATTTTGTATTTGGTTTCAAGCATAGAGTCTAATCTTGTTATATTTTTAATCCCATCCCTCTATTTCCATCATTAAAGAGTACTGTCCAAAACATTCAGATAGTTATTTAGATAAATATCAATAAAGTAAAACGTTAGTTGATTTTCAGTTCCTGAAATATTAAGGATTTGTTCTGTTGAACCTGAAAGTGCAGGGTTAAACGTTGATGTTTTTTTGCACTTGCTCGACTGGGTCAGAAATCTACTTGCCACAAAGTACTACCTCATTGGTACTGTGCATGTGCAACTCACAGCAACATGTGCAACATGGCTCATTTTAAAAACTCATTCTCCCAGAACCGTCCCGAAATGAACATGAACCATTCCAAATTTAAAATCTTTGTTTTTCTACATTATCATAAGTTAAAATCATTCAAAGTGACCTTGAACATCAAACATCATAAAAAATATTAGATACTTAATCATCAACCATAAGAAAAGTTTATTGGTGATTTTTGATGGTAGAAAATCCCAATATATACTCTGTTGCAGGCAGTCTTTTGCAGTAGTACAGAGAAGGAGAGCGAAGCAGCGGAACAGAGACCCAGAAGTACTGACCAATAAGAGCAGACTTATGCTTTTTTGGGAGGGGGTCTTAAAGAGACAGGCGCTGCAACTGAGCATCTGACAGAGGGGGAATACAGGTGCAGCAGACATGAGCAGTATAAGAAAAAGTGTCTTTTGAACATCTGAAAACACCTAGTAGAAACACAAAATACATGTCTGAACCTGTAAACTAGTAGAATAGGTCCCCTTTAAGCGTTGAGCCAGTTAGGTAGCAGCTGGTGGCTAGCTGCCTGCAGCTCTCCTCACTGTTGTGCTAAATGGGAAGTTATGCTAGTACTAACCATGGATCTGAATGCTTAAAAAATCAGCTCTAAAAGGAAGTGGTAAATGTATTTATAAAGCGCCTTTCTAGTCTTCTGACTACTCAAGGCACTTTCACACTACTTGTTACATTCAATCATCCACACAGACATTCACACTGATGGCAGTAGACATCTACATACCATCTAATCTAATATAACCATTTTACACACCCTTGCGCAATTTGGGGTTCACTGTCTTGCCTGAGCCGCAACCGCAGTTGCAGTGATATCTTCTTCTTTTGGATTTCCAGCAGACTAGATGCCTAAAGACACGTTGCTGCCATCCACAGGTCAGAGTTATATCCATTATATCATATCCATAGGAACAGTCTGGTTTCCTTTATGTAGTCAAGAACTGCACCAATGGCTGTGGTGATCCCCAGATGTTATGACGCTTACCGCAATCTCAACACTGATTGGCTGACCCGACACAGCGTCACGCAATTCAGCTGCAAGTTCAGAATTTTCAACTTGCAAGTTGGACGCGAATAGTAGAATAGTAGAATATTGATATTCTTGTCTATTGCGTCGCGGGTAAAGCGAGTAAAGTGAGGAACACGGCGCCCGCACCCTAATCGTTTCTGTAGATTGACTTTGTATGTAATCGCACTACTTCTAACGCGGTCATCACGGGCGGTGTGATCACAGCATTAGATTTACCAGCGTAATGTGGCATTTTGCTTACTCCGGGATATCCTCTTGTTGAGTCCTTAAGTGAATCTGTTTAAACTTCAACAAGATGACTCAAACTGAGAGTGACAATAAAACTGAACATAAACCTGCAGATATCATAGTCACAGATTCCTGCAGTAGCATCACAAAAACTGTATTCATTTCTCTGAACAAAACTGACAGTTCTGACTCAAAAGCAGACCTGAACTTCCCTGCAGCACAAGTCCCTCTTTTCAAATTAAATGAGGCCTAAAACAGCACTGCTGTAAACTGGGATGAGCTCCTCTGAGGACTTATTATAAATAGAAGTGTCCAACAATGTGGACTGAATAGTGGAAGAGCGCTAGTAGCATGCACGTCTCTATCCATTTGCAAACTACATGATGTTGATCAATAACACATTAAGCTAGTTGTTTTGAATCAATCTGTATGGAACAGATCCCTAAGGCAGGTTGATTGATTTGTAACATTGTGACGTCTGTTTTGTGGCACTTGGCCTCAAGTGTGTTTCCATGTGACATTGGTTTCTAATCTGTTTGTGATTGTGTGAGTTAGAGTTAGGATTTGAATCGCTCCAAACATGATCCCCCTAATTACAAGACTAATAACTGCAGAATAATTTGACAAAAATATCAATTTCGGGTCGGGCGGTGGCACATTGGTTAGAGCAGTCGCCCCATGTAAAGAGGCTTAAGGTCCTTGAGACAGCGGCCGCAGGTATGACTCCGACCTGCCTCCCTTTGCTGCATGTCTCTCTCTTAACCCATTTCCTGTTTGTCCTATATAATAAAAGGTTTGAAAACTGACAAACAAAAGAATCTTTAAAAAAAATATAAATGTGTACATAAAATTAAATTCTATTAGATGAATTTAAAAATGGTCACCCAGTCTATGATCAGAACGGTCTGTTAAACATAGCAGTGGTCTGCTATTCAGATACAACAGAATGTAAAATGCTGTAATAGACCAATCAGAATTGATTGTTCAACAAAATTCAGCAATACTTAAGCACAATTAAACCTACAATCAAGATAATAACAATGTGTCAAATGGCAATGTGGAAACAATGTTTCCATTCGAATCTAACTCCCCTTACATTACGGAGCTTTATAGCAAATTTCAGCTGTTTCAACTCTCACCCTGTTTTTGGCCACAGCAAGCATCTGTTTTCAGTGAAAAAGCTCTAATACCCAACTATATGCTACCTGCTCAGCAGACAGTTAGAGCTGATGAACATGGAGTTATATTTAGCTGCTAAAGATCCAGATATTTTTCGTTGAGGAGTCAGGAGTTTGTGGAGACCAAAAACGGAGTTAAAAGAGAGTGAATCATGGACGTGTATTCACCAGGTGGTTAGAAACACAATTCACATTATGTTGCTTTGTATCTGATGAATGTGTTAATAAGCAACTGCTTGATAAAAAATTTGCCATATAAGTTTATGTGTCAATGTTGTGTTCAAAACTTGTTTCAGCGGAACCATGTGGCCAAATAAGTAGTTATTGCATGTTTAAGTTAATATATTAATATAAATGTAACAATGGATTCAGTGCATTAAAAACAACCGATGCCAGGTAGATGTAGGGGATGATACAATGAATGGACCTGCTGCACCATCTTATTTGGTGGTCATACATTTACGCTCCCAACTTACATTAATCATTGGCAATTCTCTGTGAATATTCTCATTTGTCCAGGTCATCAAAGCAATTTCAGTCAAAAGCAACTGGACTTGGTTATCTGCTAGGAAGACATTTCACCTCTCATCCAAGAGACTTCATCAGTTCATGTACACATCTGACCAGGCTGGGACTGTATGGAACTCCCACATCTTCCTAGACAAAAAACAAAGTCCAGTTGCTTTTGACTGAAATTTCTTTGTGGATACATTGGAAATTTTGTGATTGAATATACTGGTAGCATTATAAGTATATAAAAGCAGAATATGTATTGGAGTAGGGGTGTGGGTTAATGCTGCAGCTCTGAGTTTCAGTTTCAGGGAGCCAACTTTAGGCTGCATTATCAGGGTACTGCAGTCCTTTTCTGCTTATTCTCAGCACGTGATGATGGCTGCACGTTTCTGCAGAGGTTGACCGAAGAACTGCACGCCTCCATCCCTCACTTTTCTCACATCTCTCTGCCAAATACTGTTCTCCATACTTCTTCCAACATGTTTACATACCTCATAAGTTTAAATAGCACATCATTATTTATGTCTCTCCTCTAAGTTAGAACTCTATCCTCATCATTTTGATAGCATCCTGTAGAGGTAACATCTTAGTAGTAGTTAATCATTTAATGCATTAGTGCCATGTAACGTTTTTCCCTCATCAACTGCATAATGCACCTATTCCTAATTGCAGATGCAATTCCCTTGCTAAGTCTCTCTTATCTCACATCTCTCCCTTACAGTGTTTACATCGATAAAAGTGTAAACGTGTTCCACCTCCTACAACGCATTGAACACTCACATCATCGATTATTTCTTGTGAGCCTATTGCCAGCATCCATTGCCTCCCTTATCCTACCTGCGTCTCTCTCTCTCTCTCTCTCTCTCTCTCTCTCTCTCTCTCTCTCTCTCTCTCTCTCTCTCTCTCTCTCTCTCTCTCTCTCTCTCTCTCTCTCTCTCTCTCTCTCTCTCTCTCTCTCTCTCTCTCTCTCTCTCTCTCTCTCTCTCTCTCTCTCTCTCTCTCTCTCTCTCTCTTTTTGCTGCCACCCCTCTCTTTGCTGCAGTGTGGAATTTTCCGAGCACAGTCAGCGCTGCAGTGTGTGATGGCGTATATGAAGGGAAGAACAGTAGGGAGGAAGGAAGAAGGGTGAACACTACTTAACACAGATCACAAAAAAAACCTGAGCCACTGTGATGAAGGACCCTTCATCTCATCTAAGCTCCTTAAATTCAGTGGAAAAATACCAGACAGACATAAAGAGACTCAGGCAGTTGAGATGAAGATCCCTCAAAACATACTGAGGAGGTGGATTTGTAAGTTATTTTAAACACTGAATGCACTGAATAATACATGATAACCTTCATATATACAGTAGAAGCATCACCTGCATGAAATGTTTTTTTTGCTTACTGAATGTACTGTGATAAAATAATAAATTGTACAAGAATACTAAACACAGAGTAAGTACATGAAGGGAATACATTCAGGAAATTAATTCAGTATATGCAGCAAGTATAGCCAATTTCATACAACATAATCTCAATGAAACAAATGTCTAGGACAGAAAATATGTCAGTCAATATCCCACTCATGACTTTTGAAGCTTATGTGTCTTAAAAAAGGCAGTTGCTAACTAGTGGCTTTATGAGAATCCAGATTTGTCTTCAAACATCATAAAAGTGGTGGGTTTTCTTTTTAGAGATTATTTTGCTGAACAAAATGTGTGAGTATCGAGTATCGTGAGGGTACCGGGACTTTGCTAATTTCTGGTTTAGCCTACAAAAATGGTTCATCCCTCTCACTCTATTGTGACATGGGATGAGCTTGGAAATGTTTGAGTTTATTTTTTTGTTCATTCACTAACATTTCCTGAATTCCAAGAAACTGGGCCTACAGTTTGCAAAGTGCATTGAGTGAGAATGCTGTAGTTTCTCTCTTTTTACGCATCTTCAAGAGAAAGGATCCTCTGAAATCTTAAAAAAAAAGATGAGGCTCTTCATCAAGAACAGCAAATGGGACCATTTATAGATTAATGATATAACATAAAATATAGAGCGCAACTGAAGGATGTGTATAAAGTTACAGCAGTAGATAGATTGGTTGTTAAGGAGAAACAGTTCCCTGCAGTTGATCTGATAATGTCCCTGACAGGAAGACATTCATGCCACAATCAGGCTGCAGCCTTTTTGGTGTGAATGTGGAGGAGGTGACTGAAAATGTGTTAATGACATTCTGTGATTGTGATGACTGCACGGCAATGGGCCTCTGGTAATAGCTGCGGATGGTTTGAGGTCATTTGGTGGGTAAGTGACAGAGAAAGGTTTATGCTGCAGCGTGTTGGGACAGCATCACAATGATGACGTTGTAAATGGTGGTGAGAGAGGGAAAGTGGAGATACACCCATCATTGTCCTGCGTCACCAGTGACCAATGTAGGACATGAAAGCATTTACCCTGCTACTAGGACTGTTCATTTTCAATAACCTCAGTACAAATTTCATTTATTTATTTAAACTTTATTTAACCAGGAAGTCCCTTGACATTAAAACCTCTTTTTTGAAGGAGACCTGGCCGAAAGCACACCATTACACGGTCCAAAAAATAAAACACACAATGTCAAAAGAAATCCAGTTTAGGAATATTAATTGTGCTTTTCAGTCACATTGATTTTTTTCAACCCATTCTCACTCCTAACTCATCAAATATGGCAGCTTGGTTAGTGGCTATCAGCGTCCTCCCCACACAGGTCAAGGTGGAATCGATGGGTCAAACAAACACAGGACTTTTACCTAGGTGAAACCAAAAGTCAGCTGAACTTTTTTAAAACTTATTTTATGTACGTAACCTACTAAAATGACATCACAAACCACAATCTTTTCTAATGATGTTCCGATACCATTTTTTCCTTCCCAATACCGATTCCGATACCCGATATTGAATAAAACATAGCTGCACATGTTCCAGCAGGAGTGTGATCTGAAATTGGGGAGAAATTAACAACATAAGCAACCAATATTACGTCTTTGTCTGCCGTTAGCATGTAACTACATGTAGTTAGCAGTGGACTGTAAGGGAATATAGCAGCATTTTATACCGTCACAAATAAAGGCTTTTAATCCAAACTAAACTCAACCGGACATGTTCCAGCAGGAGTGTGAAAGGGTGTGCCTGGAGTTGACATAACCATATATAGAAACCTGGCACTGTTTTACATCAATTGGAGCCTAGAGCAGAAAAAAAATTTTTGGAAACGGGGCGTTCAGGATAGATCTGAAATCTGAGAAAAAAAAACTGGAACTCTATAATGAACCATTTAAGATGGATGGATGTAGTTTGCAGTGAGTGGAAGAGTGGAGTGATGCTCCACTGATTCACAGTGGTACAAAACTAAAAATTGGATTGGACATGTTATTAATTACTTGGTGCCCTGTTCAGCCTGTGAATATATCATGAGAAAAGGGTGAGAAGTGATGGCACATAACACATAATTATGGAGGTTTGACATACATGAGATATATCCAGGGTAACGAACAACAACCAGAAAACCTCTCCTCCCTCAGTCCACCTATCATTTGTTTCTGTCACTTTCTGGTGCCAAAGGAAACTAGAACCAGTGAGCCTTAGTGACAGAGGGGGGTTTATGGGAATCCTGAGGGGCCTGGGACCAGGGCCAGAGTAGGCCACTGTCACAGGTGCCAGTCATCTGTCCTTGTATGCACAAGCCAAGGGACACGCAAACCGCACCAAAAGAGAACAGGAGGAAGGTTTTAGAAAGGTTGGAGTTAGGTAACCAGCTTAAAATGCAGTTATTAGGTCAATCATTTACAAGGAACAAATAAAGCATCCATGCATGAGACACTCTTAAACAGATTTAATCTCACAGCTTCTAATATGAAGTATATTCGTTCCTCTCACCATCTCTCTAGGAATGTGTCTGAACCTCTGGTCTACGTACTGTAGTTTCAGCCTGTCTGACTCAATTTGTCCCACGGAATAATCCTAGGGTTGCATAACCCTGACCCCAGAGCTGACCACCACTAACAGCGGTAAATCCCAGAGATCAAGAAAGGGATCAGACAAAAGAAGGACAGAACGAACAATGAAGACACAGGATGAAACAGAAGGGGGCCATGGCTAGAAAGGGCATTTGGTCCTCGCCTCTAAGAACACAGACTGGGTGAGAACACTGTGGCAGCAGTAAGGGGGCACTGCCAGAAAAGAGAGTGGCCTATGTGAAAAGATATGTCAGCAGAATCTCCCCAATGTACGCCGTGTCCATTTGCCCTGTGCTGTCAGGAATACAAAGGTGGCAGGGTTTAAGGAAACAAGGCAAAAGGGAAATGAATTGTGTTGGAAGGAGCTGTACTGGTATGAGGGAAGTGAGGCAAATGAGAAGTCAGGAGATTTTGTAACCTTATCCGTATTTCCCACCAATTCTCACTAATGGAGCATGCGATCTTCAAATAAAAGTTCTGCCAACAAGGTTAAGTATTTGAGAAAGTAAGAAAAGGAAAAAAGGAGAAACCCAGGACTGTTATTACAGTAGGTGCTGCAGGACGGAGAGATGGCAGAAGTAACCTTAAGAGATAATGCTAAATACAGTCAGGCCCTATGCTAGGAGAGAAAGAGAGGTAAATTACAGCTTGTGGCAAAGTAGGATAAGAGGACACATTCGCTTGTAACAAGAACAGCTTAAATATAGCCAGAAAGGAAGAAGGAAGTGAGACAACACTTCTCTCCATACATTTTCAACCCTTGCTCCCACGTAAGACACCTCATATCCGATGTCGGTGAACCATACTGAATCCATGAATAATCCTTGTGAAATAGGATCCACAAGGATATTATATGATATGATCCACATATGGATATGATGGTCCTGGGCATGTATTCAAAAAACATCTTAAGCTTTATGCTATTTACAGAAGGAGTCCTTCTAGTGGTAAGATCAAATGTTTCGTGAATACGGACCATGCTCATTAAGGCATTGACCTGAAGCAAGTTATAGATTTGTAGAACATATAATAAACAGCCAGCAGTATTTTTCACAGTATACACATGCCAAGATAACTACATATTTCAATGATTTACACGTCACGCCCCTTTCTGTGATGGTCAGCTTTTCACCACGCCTTCAAGTTAAGGTTTTTTCAAGTATACCCCAATCTTAAGGCAGAGAGATCAGAAGATGTTGGGGAATTTACACACGCATAACTCTCCATCTCCTCTTTCATTTTTACGTCAGTGTCCCTTCCCACTCTGAACTCTCCATGCCACACCTTCCTCCCCAATGAGCACACTCAGACCCACAGAGAGTTCCCTCAAGTCTCTCTTGCATACGACGCAGGTGAAAAGTAAGATATCAGATATCCTGTCTGTCACCAGCCACAGCCAGCACTCAACTTCTCCTTGCTTTAGAAGACACTAAAAAAACAGTTTGTGTGTGTGTGTGTGTGTCTGTGTGTGTGTGTGTGTGTGTGTGTGTGTGTGTGTGTGTGTGTGTGTGTGTGTGTGTGTGTGTGTGTGTGTGTGTGTGTGTGTGTGTGTGTGTGTGTGTTTGCATGCATACATGCGTGTGTGTGCATGAACAGCTCTATCAGCCATTTATCATCTGTGGCGAGCCGGTGTGTCAGCAGAGCTTAGCTGACCTTACACCATGGCAAGCATCGCCACAAGGAGCAAACGTAAGCACAGCAAAGGGTCAGTGACACTGTTGACATGTGCTGCACAGAGATCTTATGCTTACATAAGATTCAGGGAAACGGATCTTCATCTGCACGATAGAGCCGTACAGCTCCAGGCAAACACACTAAGGGAGAACTCGAGAAAGAAGAATCGAGGCAGAGCTCACTGGCTGACTAATATTCATTCTTTCTACAGTGGAGGATGAGAGTTTGCTTGAGTGGGATAATTATGTCTGAGATATGTAAGACTGTCTAATGCTTAAATACTTGAAGACAATGCTTATGAACTGGGCTTATAAAATAGCTATAATAGTGAACCTATTGTGCTTCAGTGGTACGCACAAATAAAGATCTTTTTAAGAGTCATTCACAGTATGCACCTCTTATATACTGGGTTTGATTTCGGCCTTGGATTCTCGTCACATATCATCTCCCTCCTCATTGTCTTTACCGTGAGCTCTCAAACAAAGGTAGGTGGGTTCAGGGACCTGTTCCTCATGGGAGGTTTCTTTTCCCTTATTACGTGAAACTAATTCCTTCTATGATGGCAAATTCTTCAAGGAGCATCACCGTTATAATTGTGCTTCTGACTGCAATATTTTAACCTAAAACTTCATCCATCATCCATCACCTTCAACCACTTGTCCCTAACGGGGTCGCGGGGGCCTGGATACGATCCCAGCTGACATTGGGGTGAGGCAGGGTACACCCTGGTCAGGACGCCAGTATTTTTTTTAGTTTAGAAACATTTCAGTGTATGCCTGAATAAAACGCTCAGTAGGCAGCTAATTTTTTTGGCAGTATTAGGCAAAAACTTCCATAATAACCTTGGGGGATCAGGGATCAGACCTCTCCTAGACTCTGTTTTCAGCCTGCAAAGAATCTACCCCGTGCCGGAAGACTTTGACTGTTCTACTAAAGCAGATGCCCGTTCACGCCTCTTCGGTGGAAACCAAAACCCAGCGTTTCAAAGATGGAGAGAAGTTCGGGATCACATTGGTTTGAACTTGGACTCGGAGCCCGCTGTTCTTCTCTTGGACAAGTAAACTGCTAAATAATTTTTTCCTCTAACAACTCCAGTTGCTGTGATGGGGGTTAGGTTGTGTGGGCTGATTTACCATGTAAACAGCCTGGTTACAGCGGCTACCGAGGTTGCTAATACATTAGCCTCCTGCTAACTGTAGCCAAAGGCATACGGCAGCTGCTAACAAGATCAGGTTTATGTTGCTATGTTAGCGTCCCGAATCATACTATTCCACCTCAAACGTCTTCACATACCTACAAGTTTGCCAAGAGTGACAGTAAATTCCCTTCTAGGGCAGGGACTGTCGTGTGCGTGTATGAAGCGCATGCATCAAATGCCCGTGCTTGTCTGGTGAGAGGAAATGGGTCAGAGCTGAGGAGATGAGACCCGTGTAGACAATCACCTTTTTTCAAGGTTTCCTGCCTACTGAGCCTCTAAGGAAGACAATTGATACACTATAGCTAGACAATAACATTTTTATTTTCTTTACTCTGTTGGGACACGTTATATGATGCTATTAAAAGTAAACATACACATTTTTTTTGCACACAATTTAGGTCTGATCTTGATCTAGATTTCTAAAATGTTGGTATTTTTTCATAATAAGCTGAACATTATCACAGAGAGGGGATGAGAGTCAGGAGGTAGTCCATGCACAACGTGTACTGTGTTTCTATACATGTGTTTACATATAAAATGTTATCTCTCTCTATGTACTCTACAGACATCTGAAAATGCTCCAGACAGTGTTGAGCATAAGTGCACTCACTGAACATGCTCATGTATTTGAAGAGCGGTAAACTGAACGTATCTGTTTGCAGGAATTGTGAGTGTTGTTGGGACTGTGAACTTAGTACACTCTTGAACTAAAAACTGGTTTGAGACTCATTCAGGCAAAGCTATTTCCTTAGTTATTATTATCAGTTACGTTTCGTATCTTTGTACAGATTCTCTAAATCAATCAAACTAATTTGGGAACTAATTTATTTAAACCTACCATCTGCTTATTGGTTTCTGCACACAAGTGCTGGAATGGTTACAGACACACACACACACATTGCATGCATGTTGTACACACATGTTTATATCAAAATTAAACGGCTAAATCACGATGTGATACATTCAGCATACAGCACAAAGGGTTTTTACACAGTAGAAGCGTCCGTAGTATCTGTGGTTTGATTTGATTTTTAGTTACCTTGAACAATTAACACACTGTAACAGAAAACAAAAAAAATCTGATAAAAACACAAAGATACCACTCAAACAGATTTTGATTGAATTCTTCAAAGAGCAAAAAAAACAACCCATATGCGTTCAAGAAGGAACAGGCAGAAGCGTAGTGCTGATATAGACCTGCCCTACTTGGTGCTGCAGGTGTTACATGATAGTGTCTGTCTCTGAATCAGGGCTCCTCAGGGCTGAGTGCTTCACTTATTCATCTTAACCCTTTCACCTTGTCTTTTTACACCAGGCAACCTCTGACGTGTGATGACACAATGGATCCGGCAGGCCGCTAAACAGTGTAGAACATCTCACATGATCAATATGCCCATGTACGCCTGTCAGTGAGAAGCATGGAATTAGTTCAGAGAGATAATAATACTGACCCAATGGACTGCTTCTGAGGATCCCGAGAGAAACGGTAAGAATAGAGTAAAATTATCTCATCTCACACTGACCTGCGCTATGTAACACGTGAGAGAAGACCTCAATGGTGTGACAATTATACTTATAATTGGGGCATCGCTGTCAGTTAATGATTTTAGCAGAGGCTACTTATTGCAAAGGAGATGGATGAAGATTAAGTCTACAGTCAAAATGTTAATACAGTAGAAGCAAATGTAGCAGGGATTGTGCTGGCTGGAGTTGATTTTTTTCCAGTTTACAAATAGAAACATAAAATCCAACAATGTTTGCAAGAGGACTAATATATTAATGAAATGGTCTATTGCTTGCTGCTGTGTTTCATTGGAAGCCTGCATTACTTTTACTTCGACTGTAGTCAAGTACTTTATGGTGCACTGAGCCAACTCTCTCCTTCTTTCCCTGGCTCAAGAAACTGTCTGTGTAAACAGTGGGCATGGCTTGTGAATACATGACATTAGGTCTACATAAACACACTGCAGGGAGGTGGATGATTGGTAGGCCTGTGAAGATGTGGTTGCTTCACCTGGTGTTTATCAGACATACCTGCTGAGCTGACAGTCCTAACACACTTAATGTCACCTGACAGAGGCGATGCCAAACGTGAATCCATGTTGGCCACAGGTGTTTAAAAGATGACACCCCTATCTGAGAGAGAAGCATTGGGCTTTAGCTGGACCAGGTTCCCTATCATCAGAGGACTTACAGGAATCATCTACCTTTTATCTATGTTCTGTCAGTTGACATGCAGCACTGAGGGCTTGGTAAATAATTGTCTTTTTGCTGCAGTCAGTGCTGAGTAAGACTCTTTCTGTGACTGTCTCACATATGCAACACCTTGTGCCCTCCTAATCTGGTCAACAGAAAACAAGAGGAACATGCTGATCCAGGGGTCACAGCAACAGTAACCCCCTAAACATTGCATCAACCATGCAGCCAGCTCTCTTTAAAGGTTCATTCCTATGCTATAAATAGAGACTTTCCAACGTACCGGTCAATGGGAATTCCTACCCTCATATAGAAGGCCTAGTACTGCAAGTCCTTCTCAAGGAAGAGTCTTCCACCATGGCACATGTCTCACTGGGTCACATTACACCAACAACTGGAAAAAGAAGAGAGGAGGTACGATAGGAAACATTATTGTCATTATACTGCTGTGCATGGCAACAATAACACAAAATTGCGATGAAACGCCCTGATATTAGAAATTAGAAAAAAGAAAGTCAAAATAAGAGAGAGAGAGGATTGGAGAGACAACCCATGAAATGGGCCTGTGAATCTTCTCATTTGTCCAGGTCATCGTTATCCCCAAAGCAATTTCAGCAACTGGACCTGGTTATTTGTCTAGGAGGACGTTTCACCTCTCATCCAAGAGGCTTCATCAGTTCATGTACCCATCTGACCAGACTTTTTATGTTTACAGGAAGGATTTGAGCTAATATGTAATTGCAGTCCTGAATGCACTGAACTTCCTGCTATTTTCCACATCAATTACAGGTCAAGCACTAAATAATGAAAAGATCTGCACTCTACTGGAAAGAGACTTCAAGTGAAATGAAAGGGAAAGCAAAATGTTTGTTTTGCCCTGATATACCTGATGGGAAGCAGATTTACGCATACTGGCAATAGATTTGTATTCTTACTTTTGTGGCTGTCTGGGATGTGTAGATTACAGACAAGAATGAACACCAAACACCACACAAAGCCTTTTTTATATAGGACAGACAAATGGGGTGAGAGAGGAGGAGACATGCAGCAAAGGGCCACAGGTCGGAGTTGAACCTATGGCCTTTCCGCCTCTTTACATGGCTCTAACCATTACACACAATGTATTTTAACAATGGAACGATTTTAACCACTGTAAAATTCCAAAACCCTGAAGGACACCATAATGTTGTGCTTTTGATATGTAAAATAAACCATACTGACTCTACACAGTAAGATATGGCACAGAAGAGTCAAAGTCAAATTAAGAAAAAGCAAACTACGACACTGACTAAATTCCTAAAAAAACTCTTTACCTGTTTCTTTCATTTTATAAACCAATTCAATGGCCATAATTACTCAATCTTTACAGTGGTACCTTTACTGGCTATTAATTAGGGGTTGGGGAAAAACAGATTATTGGATGTATCACAATTCTCTCTTGAAAGATCACACAGAAAAGGAAATTTAAGATCCATTTTTGATTGCCTCTAACCATTTTGTAAGACTGTGCAGTACATTCCAGTTGATCCTATTGATGTAACAGGTGCAAACACGTGTGTTGTGTTTACCTACTAAGCTAGGCTACTTCTTGAGTTTTGGTGAGGATGGCTGAGTATAAGCAAACGCTAATTGATAAAAATCCAACCGACTGCAATGCTGGGAAATATGTTGGCAAACGACATAATGGATTGTTAAAAACAGGCTATGTTTTGAAAATAGCAAGTAGCCACATGCTGAGAAAAAAGAAATCATGTATAGAAATCAAAAAGGTTGATGCATCAATAATCATTCTATAATTACATTGTAGCCCTCTGAACAAAATCGTGATGTGCAACACAAATCAAGTCGTTCTGATAAAACCTGTCTAATCAGTTTCAGATAGATGACTTTCTTAGTCTGGCATTGTCAGACTAATTTTCAAATGCGTATTATCTGCCTGAGCAAATAAAACCTGAGCTTGGCAGATTTATCTTGTGCTCGGGCTATGATTTTCCGAGACGGAAAGAAGATAAAAATCAGTGAAAGCCAAAATCTCCATGTTAACTCTTCAGATATTCTTCAAAAACAAATGGAGAATGGCTTCTCAAATGATTCAATAATAACACAAAGATGTTTAATGCAGAAACGTGAGTAACAGTTGTTAATTGTAAGCTGTCTGAAACAGGTAGAGAGGCCTTATTCTTCCCTGACGTCAGGGGAATGACCGGTTATTGTGTACTTGGCACCAGGTCTCTAACTAACAAAGAACCCAAAGTCTGTGCTGGATGACAGCACATCTGAAAGCAACAATATCTGCCTTTGATTCTTTTTGTGTGCCTGTCTCTCACTTTCTCTGACTTCAGTTCCTGAGTTTCTCCGGGGCACCAGTAATCATGTTTCCTACCCACGTTTAGTGGCCACGTGACTTATTTAGGGCAGCACGCTAAATGGTACAGTCTGAGGTTTGAAAAGAGGAAGTGCACTTGGGAGGGGGCTAAGTAAATACAGGAAGTGGGCCTGTTTTGAGTATGCACAGCTAAACAAAAGCGCTCATCCTGTTCTCTCTCTACAGTGCTGACGAACAAACTCAACACAACTGCTGAGTTTACACCATTTGAGTCTTCTTGTGTATTAATCACCACACTGGACAAACAGAGATTCACAACATTAATAAACAAGCACCTGGATACAATGTAAGTAATCCACAGGCTGGCTCATTGGCACTTAACTGGAGCTGAGCTGGACCATCATTACGTTATATAAATACCTTTACCTGTGTTGTGAAAATGAATCTGTTCAATAAAGATCAACAAATGACTTTAAGTACATTTAGACTTATCAATCATTGTCATTTTGTGTCATCGCTGACAGGTATATTGCCACAAGACTACAATATATATAAAATACACGCACGCATGCACGCACGCACGCACACACACACGCACACATGCACACACACACACACACACACACACACACACACACACACACACACACACACACACACACACACACACACACACACACACACATTTTGCAAAACATCTCTCCAATCTCTGCCTGACCACAAGGAGTCAAAATGATGTGATACTGGTGAGTTGTATCTGAATCATGAATCCCAACACTGTGTCATTAAACCCACAACACATTTTTAAGGCAACTTCACCACTAAATCCAGGTGATGCACCAGAAACCATATTACATGACTTTATCCTCAACTGTTAATGCAACAGTAAGTAATTATTGGTTATAGTACCACAAAACAGGCATTTTTTTCATGTTCTGTTCTTAGAGAATATCGTGGTTTGGAATAACTGTCAGAATTTCACAACTTCTGTCTCTGCCATGTTTACAGTCAGTTACATAATAACACTATGTGTGAGGGGTTATACTTAGGTTTTCTGCTGAATGTCTGCATGTTAGCAAATTATTAACACTGAACGTGATACAGTTAATCTGCACAAAACAAAGAACATTACATTTTTACAGCATACTACATCAACATGTATACTGATACATAATGATCATAATGATCATTTTTCAGGGTGAAAACATCGACCCAAAGAAACAAACTCCTTTTTAAGAAGTTTCCTTAACTTTTTATTCTCCAAGGAAAAGTCATCTTAATAGTGTTAAATATAGAAGAATAAATGCAAACTATTTCTGAAGATCAAAGATTGAATAATTAGAACACACTCTCTCCTTGTGTGTCCCGAGCTGACACAAAATTAACACGTGATGTGTTTGTTATGTTCAGAGTGCACCGGGTTCAGACTTACCTGTGAAAGGTGTGCATGAATAAATTAACGAGTGGTATCTTAACAGGGGGACTTTCACAGGCAAAGCAACAGAAATGGGAAGAAGTGAAAAAGCAAAATTGCTGTGATAGTAAATAGACAGATACAGATAAAATTTTACTGTGTACAAAGGTCAAAAGACACAGACACGTGTGATAGATGAACAGCAGTGAGGAGGTCCTGGAAGAGCATTTCCACTGACTCTAATGTTTAGTTTGTGATTAAAGATGTGTTGTGAAAAGTAATCAAATGACTTGGTTTCTTTAATCGGTTAAAGAGCAACTTATAAGAAAACATGCCATATTGTGATATATATTTGTATATCCTACAACAGGAAAGAAGATTTCCCGATATATATATAGAGCCCTGCTCTATGAGGAACCCCATTACAAAATGCCTTAAGATGCTGAAACTCGTAATGTTACACCTCTCTCAGGTTGAATGGGAGCAAGACAGCTGATGTCTGAGAGCTGTTTACTATAAAGCTATAAAGCTATAACTTATATTATCTATCTCTTATGAAAGGGGCTGTACGTAAACATGTCAAAAACATTATACTGTTTATAGCAAGTGATTTATGAATGTTTAATTAATTATATTATTATAATTAATTTGTATAAGGGACACGTATATTGCATGATATGCATCAGCATGAAGTAATGCCACATAGGACAACATTTGTAGCTCAATTGCAATGCCCTCCAAGGTTGGTCTTTAAGTTTAAACAACACACATGATGTCACAGTCCCCTGCAATCATATGATGTTCAATATATGCTTTAAATTCAACGCTGGTATTTGTAATAATTCCAGGAACTAAACTCAGTCATTAGCCCTTAGACTAGGCTGTATTTGTCTTTAGCACATCTGTGCCTGTGTGACTACTCCACTGCCTTATCTCCAGAACAGAAGTGTACTTATCAATTTTACATACTGGGGACGTGGATGTCCTGGAGCAGTCAAATGCCCTGAGATTCACTGCAGACGTACTTGTTTTTAAACTTTAATGAAGCGCTCCAGATCATTGATTTTTCAGACAATATCGCCCCCTGGTGATAATGAAACAGTTTTTTAAAATTGTAAACGTTTGTTCATATGAGCATTGATGTAGGTGATCTACTGTTGAGCTGACGTCCATTTATATATGCTTAGTAATTGTAGTATCAGGCAAACTGTTATTCACTGCACACAAGAAAAAGTGAACTATAAGACAAATATTTGAAGAAGAGGATATTTGAGAAGAAGCAAGTAAGAAAGGTAAGTTAAATTATTATTTTATTATTATTAAGTGTTTGTACTGAATGCTAAAAAAGCTTTCAACTTTTTTTCCAGAGCCCCAAAGTTTACTGACACTCCCAAAATAAATGCACAATAGTTTCATCTTCAATCTTACAAAATGCACATTTGTTGTCCACATCTGAAAACCTTAAAATAAATGTTGAGCAAGATTTTATAATGTAATTCTTTCAATTTATTGGGGATAACACATGTTCACCGTAGAGGCCATGTTTTTCCCACTGAATAGTAGAAGAAACAAATTTTCCCCTGGGAGTGATTTTCCTTTTGCTGTAGAAGTAATTCCTTATATGTTTATTAGAACATTTATGACTTTTAATATTTATTCCTTTAAAAAAAGGGACAGGTCTATATCCTGCAGTTCTTGTCTCTCAGAGTGACACTTCAGTAGTTGAAGGATACCACTCGGTAAAGCATTTATTACTAATTGATATTATTTACGAGTGACAGTAAAGGTTTAGATCTGAGAATAATTTTGCTGCTGTAAGCACCTGATGATGAAATTTAGACAACTTTTGCGATAACTTAGTTTCATTAAGTCTACATTGCAGTATAAATTGGAGGCTTTTCCCGGATATATTCTGAGGGTTGAAATACAAAAGGGATTCTGAAGCTTTCAAATGTTCTTTAATCCATTTAAGTTTAAAGGTATTGCTCACATCCACAAAGTCTAACATTTCCATGCCACCTTCAGCTCTCGAGGATGCTAAAATCTCTTTTTTAAAACAGTGGCATTTATTTGTTTATATTCCAAATAAAATTGCTAATTAGCAATGGTACATGCTAATCCTGTTTGGAAATGGCGTCACAGTGTTTTAACAAAAAAAAAAGAAAAATTTCACACTTGCTGCCGAAACCCGGGATCGAACCAGGGACCTTTAGATCTTCAGTCTAACGCTCTCCCAACTGAGCTATTTCGGCGCGGTCTCTCACCTTTCAGTACTGGTATACGATAAAGTAATCACTTAACAGAGTCAGTGAGTAATAATTGGAAGTATGTTTTCTTCCGATAGCTTGCGCCAACTAAGCAAGACGTACCTAGCTAACGTTAGCTAACGGCTGTATGCTAACACTGACGTTATACAGCTCTGGTTACGATGGAGACCGCAAACGGTTTCTTCTCCAACAAGGTTTGGGCTTTCGCAGAAAAGGCGATAAAACACCTTGATAAAAAGAAACATACCTGAAACGAAGCAGCAACGCCGGAGGAGAATAGTAGATAAATCCACACTCCGAGTCCTAACTTATATCTACAGTTAGCCACAGTGGGCAGTAGTTGTTTGTTATTTGAACACAAGATGGCGCCATAGGTGAACACAAACCACTGGTTGGTGTATTAAGCACTGTGGACCTCTGTGAAAATAACACTGAATGAAATCCCTTAAGGTTTGTTAAATTCGTAACATGATTTTCCATTTACTGTTTTCATCTTGCCATAGTCGGATGCACTTTCAATTATTACTATTATTACAATGATGATCAATTAATTACAGCACCCTTTGCACTATGCACCACTGCACTATTTTCACGTTTACAATTGTATTGTCCTTTTGCTGCATGTCTATTTCTGTGAAAATAGAGAGTAACAAAAGCCAGAGTCAAAGGTACTTGGCCATTAAAGCTGAATCTGATTCTGATTATCGATCCTAGCTCAGGAGATTTGCATACAAGTTTTGTTGTGTAGGTCGAGTGAATGTAGCCAATATGAAAGACATTGTAAATCAAAACATTATAGAAATACATATAACACATGGTGTACCATTATCTCCATGGTTGCATGTGCAGTGGTTCATATATTTGACATATCCTTTTTGTGCTGTATTGAACAGTTGTGTTAATGTATGAACAATGTCAGCATGCAATTCTGGCTGTTCCTGAAGTCTACATTTCACCATAGTTCGAGTGAACCTGGAAAACACCAGAACTGTTTAACTGTTTAGGAACTGATTAAATATCTCAGCATCAGATCAAATCTGTTGGTCAAATCAGAAAGCTTCTGTGTGAACTAGGCAGGTAGCCTACGGTCGAGTTACGGCTCGGCCGGTGTTGTTCTTTATTCTCAAACTCACTACAGGGTAAATGCTTTGTCATTAATCTATTCAGAGTATTTTTTTGTAACACCCAAATATGAAGACATTTTTACAGTAAGATGGGCAGAAGCAATACTGAAAGACTCTACTGAGCCAGTAGAGAAAACAGTAGCCTATTAAGCTTGTTAATCGTATCATTTACCACTTTGTTTTTCTCGTCTTTCCAATGGAGCTCTGCAGTGATGCAGCACTGTCCCTTTATTAGTCATATGATGTCCCGAAGCCAGCTTCTTCCTTCTCTCGTTTTACCCCCTAATCTCCCCACAATTCTCTCTCTCTCTCTCTCTCTCTCTCTCTCTCTCTCTCTCTCTCTCTCTCTCTCTCTCTCTCTCTCTCTCTCTCTCTCTCTCTCTCTCTCTGCACCCCCCCCCCCCCCCACACACACACACGTTTTTTTTGTTTCTCTGTCATCCCCAAGGTGACTTTCCTTCCTTCACAGACACTGCAGCCGTTCCTCGCTTTGTTCTGGAAGGCCTGAGTGGGGATAAGAGATGAGAGAGATGCAGACCGGCGGGCTAAAGGAGAACCGAGGGAGGAAAGGATGGTGTGAAAGAGGAGAGCACAGATGAGATTATCAAGCAGAAAGGAGAAATACATGGTGTTGACTCACTGCATCTATCTGTAAGGCAACAAACAAACACTCACTCACTCACACGCCACATGAGAAGACAGATTTTTTCTGTTTAAAAAAAGAGAAGAAGTGTCAACATCAAGAGATTGAGCTGCCTCGACAGCTGCTTACCTGATTAACAAGTTTCGTCTTCATTAGGATTGGTGATTAGCACAGTTGTCACATCACAGCAAGGGCTCAATACAGTCAGCACTAAATACTGCAAGTATCTGGGACGGAGATTCTAAATTTAGGGATCAGAGAGACGGGGAGTGGAAACAGGAGATGTGGAAAGGGAGGGGCAGATGGAAAATGGAGTGACAGATTCGGACAGTAAGGTTCAGAGGAAGAGAGATGAAGGACTACCCAAGTTACACTTCAGCCTGTATAGAAAAACAGCTGTATTTATAACGGAAGCCCAGTGTCAGCTTCTTCTTCTTCGGATTCTTGTGATTGTTAAAAAGTCTACTGGTCATAGATGTCACTATATACAAAACAAAATCAAAAAATCCTCTGCATAATTTTTTTCCTTCTCTTCTCTGCTTGGTTAAGTGTTGTAAGGCTCATGAAAAATTATTTTAGCATATAAAATACATATATACGGAGACATCTATAAAATAGATTTCCCTGTATAATACATTTCCTGACAGATATCAATATCAGTATCAACAACAAGCAATACACTGAACATAAAACATACATGACACTGAGATGGATCAATTATTAGATAGATCACCGCTTTAATACAGATTCTGTTCTATACAATAACACATAATATAAATCTTATACAATACTAATATTTCTCTATACACGTGGTCATAAATGTACAGTACAGTGTACACACACAGAATTAACACAAATACACATATATGTATCTCTATACAATAACTTTCCAACTCATTCAAGAGTTTATCACAATGGCTGATTTTCTGTCCGGCAGATGATTGTGACCAAAAAAACAACAACAATTTTCTTTGACTTTAACCCCAAAACAGACACTTCAATATTTACATCCCTGAAAAATGTACATGAATACACTAGAACTATTGTCTTCTGTCTGGCTCACAAATAGTGTAAAATAGTTGGGGATGAAGGAGCCCAAATCTCAAAGGCGCTCTCCAAGACCCCATATAAAGTTTAAAGTGTACTCTAGCTACTTACTGACATAAATCTTTACCTACTGTAACACCCATTATACAACAGCTGATTGAGGGCTGGCTTATTGTTGTATGTCCAGCACAGTTCGGAAATGAGACATGAAGCCCTGAGGAGAAAGGGAGACACAGATATAGTGTAACATGTCCAGGACTCGGTCCAGAAGCTGACAGAGGCCTTTCTGCCTCTACAGTCATTCAAAGTGCTGTCCAAAAGCAGTGACTCTGCTCTCCAGAGCAACAAACAGCTAGCACGAGGCGATGTCCCACGGCAGAAGTTCTTTTGCCCAACGTTGTGATTTCTCCGGGATGCTTGTTTAACTGCAGCAACTACAGATATTTTTCATTAAGTTTCCACAAAATGTTGCCCTTTGATTTCAACTTTAAAACTGAAGTGATGCAGTTTCAGTAGTATTACAGTGGTCTGTGTAGTTACAATTTCTCCAAGTAATCTGCTTTTATCTTATGCCCATTGGCATCTTGCTAACAATCAGAAGATTAAATCCCTTGTTCTTCTCTGTTCCCCCAGTAATCTAAACCATAAATATAAAACCAACAATTCAGTTTTCACATTCTCTTTGTTATCATCCTAGGGGGTCATTGCTTTTATCATGATTTATTGCCCATGATCAAGGACACACGCTCGTTTATCCATTTACGCAACTGCACACACAGGCATACATGCACACATGCAAACATTCAGTACGAACAGACGAACACTATCACACATCCTCACTTACATCAATCATGACTGTTACTCTTAAAGTTTATTTAAAAAAAGAAAATAAAGTCATGCCTTTTAGTTTGAACTTGCACACATTCTTCTAAAATATGGTGCTCACTGGAAATGAAATCGGGTTTTTTTTGCAGTTTCCTGATAGTTTCATATGAGCCTGTAAACTTCTGAATACTTGTATTTATCCACCATTAAGTTGCTACACCATATACAGTATGTACTTTCACTTGGATACATTGTTGTAAACATACAGCAGGACATTAAGCACCAGGAGAATATATTAATAACTCAATTAAGGCCTGAATAAATGAGAGAAAGTAAGAGAAATACAGACTTCCATTAATATTTTCCTCACTGAGAATATCTGTGCAGGTAGATATCGGTGTGCTTTCACAGATAATGACTAAATATTGATCAGTGTGCATTTTAAGTTTGTGTGTGTGTGTGTGTGTGTGTGTGTGTGTGTGTGTGTGTGTGTGTGTGTGTGTGTGTCTGTGTGTGTGTGTGTGTGTGTGTGTGTGTGTGTGTGTGTGTGTGTGTGTGTGTGTGTGTACATCCATGTTGAAAGTGCACGCAGGAGCAGTAATGTATGTATTTACTGTTGTCGAACCCTTATCCTACAAGTAGGGTGCACACTATTTTCAGTATCCAAGGTAGTTGTCATGGCCAGAGTTGTCATGGAGACACAGTGGCGACCTTGTCAGTCAGAAAGTGGACTAATGGGGGCCTGTGTCAGGAGAACAGAAAGCAGGCTCTAATTAGAGCTCAGGACTCACCTGTCTCCACATCTGCATGGAACCAGTGATCACAGGATTTGTCCTGACCTTTGCAACTGGTTTTCCCATGCCTGAATATACATACGATCCATCTCTAGCAAATTGGTAATATACATACAATTCTTCATTTTCACACACACACACACATACACACACACACACACACACACACACACACACTCACACACACACACACACACACACACACACACACACACACACACACACACACACACACACACACACACACACACACACACACACACACACACACACACACACACACACACACACACACACACTCACTCACAAATGCAAACACACTGAAGACCAGCCTCATTCCCTCACTGCCTCTGTGAGGCATCGATCAGTGCCATCACTTGCCTCCACCCGTGGCTTGCGATTCTTCCTCTGGCCTCCCCCCTCCACCCAGGAGTTATGAATAACTGTCCCTCCGCTGGGAGCAGGGTCCACCTGTAGAAGGGATACTACCCTTTTCTTGACACGTGTTTTGAGGGCACGGCGCAGCTTCTGCCTGGTAAAGGCATAGAGCAGAGGGTGAAAAATAGTGGTTCCATAAGCCATCGCCAAGAAGCAGAGGCGCAGCCGCACCAGGCTGTCGCTGGGACCCATGCACAGGATCAGAACATTGACTGCAGACAGAGGGGCCCAGCAGCCCATGAAGGTGGATATGATGAGTAGAGACATTTTAAGGACCCGACGTTGACGTTCTCGACGGTCCCTGTGTCTGCGCACTGCCCTCCTCAAGGCGATGATAGCTGAAACCGAGGCCTGTACACCCATGGTGGAAGCAGGCTGTGGTGAAGTAGTCTGAGTTGAGGCTAAAGCTGGGGTTGGAGAAGCAGGGGTGGCGGGTGTGGTGGCGATAGGGGTTGTGGCAGCAGTACTGACAGTGGTGACTGTTGCTCCACTGTCAGACATCACCTGGGGCATGGAGGGGAGTGGTGGGGGTGATGTTGGTGTTGGGGTGGGAGAGGGAATGAGAGGAGGATGGGTGAGTTTCTGGTTCTGGTTGGAGGACACTACCTCTGTGGGCAGGCTCAGGTCCTTCTTCTTCTGCCTCCTGCAGCGTATCCTGCAGGTGGAGTCCTTTGCACGCGTACCCCTCATCATGTGGGAGCCTATGCGAATGTTTAGGGCCTGCAGGATCCTGGAGTAGGTGAACAACATGACAGCCACAGCGATGAAGAAGCATGGCACTTGGAGTAGCAAGTGGTAATACATAGCCAGTCCTGTGTAATACCCCTGCCCTCCTACGCACAGCAGTGTCCTGTTCTGCCATACTGGAGTCAGGTGGTGTAAAGGGGAGGAAGGATGAGTTGAAGGTAAAGAGGAAGGAGAGATGGAGGAATAAATGGGGGTCGATCCAGTGGTGAGCTCAGAGTCATTGTTTTGCCCTTCCGGCTCCTCATCCTCACCATCCTCAACCCTGGAAGAGAAGAAATCCCCCTCAAGGAAGGGCAGGAAGAAGACAGCCAGAGACACTGCCCACACTGCTGCCAGAAGCAGTGCTGCACGTCTGGGGGTCAGTAGACGACTGGCTGGACGCACTGAGATGTCATATCGGTCCAAACTGATCACTAGCACATTGACCGCTGTGGCCACACTCGTGAATGTGACACACGCCTCGTGAAAGCAACACAGCGTGGCCAGGCTGCCAACTCCACTTTCATTCGCTGGTAGCAGGATCACAGCCACAGTCAGTGGCAGACACAGCAGACAGACCAGTATGTCCAGCACATGGAGGTTGACTGTGACCAGGTTGCTGACTGAATCCACCAGGTTGGACTGAGCACAGTAGAGCACTAGTACCGTCAGGTTGCTGCTGAAGCCCAAAACTAACTCCAGCATCAGCACAGTGGTCAAAGACACCTGGAAGCCAAGGGGGTAGGGTGTGCTCCAGCCGTCCTCCACCCCCAACTCGCCCCCACCATTCAGCAGGCCTACCTCCTGACCATCACTGGTCTCCAGGAGGTCACGATAGCCTTCGGTCTCCATTGACGCCACAGCACTCTCTCACACATAGCAACAGCGGCCACCACGCCAGACCATGCTCTGTCTTTTTTTTCTTCTTCTGGCTCAAACGAGACAGTGACGAGGATGACGGCCAGATCGATGGTTGATTCTGTGAAAAAAAAATAGAAAAGAGACAGAAAGGAGAAGAGGAGTAGAAAGACAGACAGAGGACAAAGAAAGATCGAGCAGTTATCAGTCAGCTTGTCTCCTATTTACTCAAAGAAAAAACATTGCACAGCAAGTACACGTCAGACTTGTCAGATTTCACAAGTGGAGAGAAGCTATGAGTTGAAAAAAACGAGTTGAAAGTGATCTTGGCAGGCGATTAGAGTTGTGGGGTGCAGTTCAAGCTGCTGCTGAGGACCCATGATGCCTCACTTGGCTCAGACATTTACATCAACATGCTTCCCATAGACAATAGTAGCAGTTCAGACATGAAGTGGAGCAGGAGGTCTCTTGGGGGACATTTGCAAGTATAAATGCTTTAAGCAGGGACTCCCCGAACAGTCTACACATTTTAACAAACCAATGGGGATTCATTTCTTAACCGGTTACTGGTAACTGGTTACAGAGATGTAGCAATGCTTCTCATGAGCAGGAGTGGGTGGATTATTGAATCCTTATTATGTAGTATATATATATATGGCTTGCAGAATAAACTACATCGAAACAGATAGAAACCAAGTACACCTTTATTGTTTAGATGGCAGTTACACTCTACCGGTTGTCTGTAGTAGTATGATCTAACTTCACCTTTTTGTCCATTGATAATCCACCTTGTGAAGACAATTAATGCCTATAACAAGCAGTATAAAACTGTCAGCTTCTACCTTCAAGAGGAAAGATGGCAGGGACATTGGTGGGCTGATAGAGAGGCTGTGCAGTGCAACATAGCAGGCCCCCAACTGAGGGTGGCAGCAGTTAATAGTTCTCACAGGGAGACGTAATGAAGACGAATGGATCAATGATCCACAGTCAGTGGCACATAAACAATGCTATCAGAAAAAAAACAGCTCCCCTGGCATCCTCTCTCCATATCCCCCTTTCTCATCTGCTCTCCTACATCCCTCACATGCCTTCGTACTCTGTTCCCTTTTCAGTTTACTGGCTGAGACAGACTACTTTGCATGTAGAGCATGTTATGCATGGCTGAATGGTTTCTCTCCTGTGCTCGGGAAGGAATCATATAAAGTGTTGGTTGATTAGATATAAGATCCCTGGTTGGTAAGAAAAAAAAATTCCCTGAGTCTCTGAACAAAGAGCTACAGGTGTGTTCTGACTGGCAACATTGACCTCAACCTTTGCTGTCAACCTTCATTCTGCCTCTGTTCTCACCCTCTCGTTTGCCCTTTTCCCTTTGTTTTATTTCAGTTTTCCCTCCTATTTGTCATGTGGAAAGGATCTGCAGGCAGAACAGGAGTTTGTGTGGCACAGTGGTCTATCTTAATCCACTAATGGGTTCCATGGGGTTTGTCGTGTTGCTGGAACATTGATTTAAAGCATCATCGATCTGCCAATTTAACAAGCCTGCAGCAATGAAGCACACAAACACACTCCCTCCTCTCATGGGCACCCGAGGTCTCATTTTGAGCACTGCATAAAATAGTTATAGCAAATTAATTTTATTCCTCCCTTTTAACACCAACTGCACTTAAAGAGTTGGTTTTATTATTTAACTTGAACACAAGTCACAATAGATGGCGGTCAGTGTCCCCCTGGTTTAGAGAAGTGACATGTTGATTGGGCAGCAGCAAAACATATAAAATAAGATAATCCTTCATTAGTTCCACAGCGGGACTAATATTATAGCCACTTAAAAAATGACCAACTAAAAAGTCAATATCATATTAACTGTATGCTTTATTTAGAACATTTTCACATCTTTACCTTACCATCACACAACCCTTTATGATGGAACCGTTATATCACTCTCCTCAAAGTCACCAGACTCCATTGACAAAACCTCATAAAACATGGTAATTGCTGGTCCACTGCCGCCTCGATTTGTAGTTCGTCAGGTTTGTTAGTCAACCCTTTTAAAACACCAAAGTCACATGATAACAGAAACAAACTGATCGAGGCAGTGGTAAACCAGCAACTTCTGTGTTCTGTGAGGTAAAATCACTGTTTTTATTGAAGAAGTCTGGTGACTTTGAAGAGAGCGTGGATAACGACTTCAGTTCCCTGTTGAAAAGGGCTCTCTGACGACAAATTAAAGTGGTTAAAATATTCTAAATGTAGCATACACTTGAACTAATATTGCATTTTTTTAGGTGGATAAAATATGTTTTGTAGCTGCCCCCATCTTCAGCAGTACACTGCTTAGTCTTTATGTAGATACTCTTCACTGCTTCTCCAAATTAGGGTCATGCCAAAAACCATCTACTAATATAATGACTATGAAAAGTACCTCATACGACTCCACTTCAAAATATCCCAACTGTCCCCTGAATTAACAAAAGTAGTGTGTTTAAAATGTTGGATATACAATGTTTTTCGTCATTCTCCTACTGTATCTCCAAACACAAATTTATCTGGGAAATGGAAATAAAAGAATAATCATAGTCCAGGGAGTAAAAACCTATTCTAAATCCATCCTGTGTTTGAGACTATTCACACTGAGCATCTACCGGAAGAACATTCAGTGTGCTGTGACCTATAATGCCATCAACATAAATTGCATATACAGTCTTTATTCAATATGATGGACATCAAGGTGAGAACAAATGAACATTTTATATTTGACAGTCAAGCACTTACATCAGTCACAGAGGCAACACACATAACAGCACACATAAATTAGTGCCAGAGGAAGAACTGGATTGCGTGCTACTATATATATATGAAATAAAAATAAAGCTGAAAATGGAAGCATACCATGATTGCCAGAAAATGTAATGATATAACACAAAAAAACAACTGTGATTTGATTTTTGATTTTTTTTTTTTACATATATTTTATAATATATATCATTTATAAGAGGGGCTTAAAGATACATCAAGGCAGGATGAAATGCTTGACTGGGGCAATGAACACACAGGAGGAGCCAGGCCCGGAGGCAACCCACAGAGCCTTCTCGTGTCACAAGAGCCTACTACCAGCAGCTCAACTACCACCCAAAATCTTCCTCTAGAAGCTCTCAACATCCCGTAGGACCCCCAAAGACAGCAAGCTCAAAGGACAGAAGCAGTTTGATGAAGCTGTGGATCGAATCCTGGATGTGACAGCCAAGGGTGATGTAGATCGTTGGTTGAAAACGATGACCACCCTCATAGTGAACATCGCAGCTGAGCGATTCAGAACCAAGGTACTCAAGCCCGTACCATCGGCATATGCTCCATGCCACAGAGCAAGGAGGATCCAGTGTCTCAGGGAAGAGCTTAGGCTGCTGAAGAGGCTGTATAAGAAGGCTCGGAAGTCGAGAGGGCTGGCCTAGCAGACCTGAGAGCGGACGACAGCGTCCACAGGTTGACGACATTAACAACCACCTCAAGGCCACATACAGTGACCCCAGGAGAGAGCAACCGCTAGGCCCATGCGATGCACTGGAAACACCACCAGAGCCGACATCAGACTTCAACTTAAAGGAACCGAACCAAGGCGAAGTTTAGGAAGTGGTGAGAAGAGCAAGATCAAGCTCAGCACCAGGCCCAAGTGGCGTGCCGTATAAGGTGTATAAGAACTGCCCAAAGCTACTACACCGGCTTCGGAAGGCCCTGAAGGTGATCTGGAGGAGAGGGAAGGTTGCTCAGCTGTGGAGGTATGTTGAGGGAGTGTACATACCGAAAGAAGAGAAGTCCGAGAACATCAACCAGTTTCGGGTAATCTCCTGAGCAAGGAGATTACCCGAAACTGGTGTGGAGAGCAAAATCTTCTTCAGCATAGAGGCCTAGATACTCTCCAACTTCTTGTTGAGCAGTAAGTACATAGACACATCTGTACAGAAGGGAGGTATACTAGGAGTCCCCGGTTGCCTGGAACACACAGGAGTAGTAACCCAGCTCATCGGGGAGGCAGAGAGGGCAGAGGTGATTTGGCTGTGCTGTGGCTGGACCTCACTAATGCGTATGGCTCTATTCCCCACAAGCTGGTGGAGGTTGCACTAAAGAACCACCACGTACCCCACAAGGTGAAGGACCTCATCCATTATTACAGCAAGTTCAGCCTTAAAGTCTCATCTGGCCAACTGACATCAGGACAGGAATTGTGGTAAGGACAGGGAGGAAGTGGAGGGCAGCAGAGGCAGTCCAGCAAGCTGAAAACTCATCTGAAGCACAAAGCAGAGCTGGGCTTGGGAGCCTAACATCAACCAGGTACGAGTCTGCCAGTGGGAGGGAGAGGCAGAGGCTGGTGCAGGAGCAGGCGCGAGCTTCAGTTGAGGAAGGGTGAACCAGCAGAGCAGTGGCCATGAAGCAGCAAGGCGCTTGGATGAAGTGGGAGCAGGCGAAGGAGCGGCACATCACCTGGAAGGACAACTGGCAGTGGAACCCCAACAGCACTAAGTTTATAGTCCAAGGGGACTAAGCCCTCCTAAGCCCATCTAACCTTTGCACCTGGGGAAAGATAGAAACACCTGCGTGCCCCCTGTGTTTCAAGACAAGGACACTAGAGCACAACCTGAGCAGCTGTTCCAAGGCACTGTTGCAAGCTGAGACCAGACATCATCCTGGTCTCTGAGGCTACAAAAACAGCTGGTCTTTTTGGAGCTGACAGTTCCATGGGAGGAGAGGATGGAGGAGGTACAGGAGAGGAAAAGAGAAAAGTACCAGGAGCTGGTGGAGGAATGCCGGCTGAACAGTTGGAGGACCAAATGCATGCCAGGGGAGGTGGGCAGTCAGGGATTTGTCAGCCACTCCCTGAGTAAGGCCTACGGCATAACGGGGAAAACCGGAGGAAAACCATAAAGAGCAATGCTGAGGCTGCAGAGAAAGCGTCCAGATGGCTCTGGCTGAGGAGGGGAGAGCGGTGGGGGCAGTAGAATGCTACTTGGACACAGGCCGGGGTCTGATCAGACTCGGTCGGGTTGTCTGGAAGAGGGTGTCTGCTGTGAGACCCGAAACACTCAATGACTCCAGGAAACAACACTGATGATGTGCCCAATCAGTGCATCAGAGGATGTTTTGAAAACTATAACTATATTTTTATATATGTATATCTATAGTGACTTTTGGAGGCTACTTTTTATATATATTTATTTTTCTCACCTGTTTTGCACTGAAAGGACTACATTTAATTTCATTGTACATGTACAATGAAAATACAGACTATTCTATTCTAATATCAACGGATAATGTAAAAACAAAATGGATGCATTTGTTCTCTTTGACAAGATTAAAAAGGTATTCCATCAAACATCAGCCCATCATTTGTTTCTCTTAACAGTCATGCCAATAATTACAAGAAGATGATTGTGTTCTGGTGAAATGAGAAGGCTGAATCGCTTTCAACAAGAGTCATTTATGCCACTCTATGACGAAGAGAAACAATGAGCCACTATCAGTCCTGTGATAATGGATACTACTCAGTACTTTGTGACGTACTGGCAAGAGATACAAAGGGACACAAACAAAAGAGGAGAAATATAGGTCTCTGTTAGCACACAGTTTGGGGACCAGACAAAATGTCATAAGCCCCGAATATGAACAGCTGTGACTGACCTGCGGGTGAAATCACTTGTAGTAATTATGGAGAGAGAGGGAAGAAGAAAATTCAGATGTGTAGACAGGTTGGTGAACTTTCTGATGAACCCCAGCGTTGGTGTCTTTCAGCGGGAATTGAAATTACTTAGGTTCATTTGAGGCTTCAGATTAGTCTTATACAATTTATTATGGTCCTAGTAACTAAAAACCAAGGTGCAGAGAACTCATTGCAGTATACTGTAACAATGTTTTGGTTCTCATAAGTGCATTGCATTGTGCAATGCTTGTTGCAACCAACCAAAGAAGTTTGGGTTGCTTTCTTTTCCATGCTGGAATAGCCACTTTTTCAGCAGAATTTTCTGCAAGTGAAACACATTTCACTAGTTTTCACATTGCTATGTTTACGGAATCTACTGAGTAACTGTCATCTACAGATTTTTATTTTGTCTTTTTACACAATTTCATCAAATCTGTTGTCTCAAATACAATTACTAGATTCTGTGGTTTGCTTCAAAACAAAAACCCAACAGTGTGCTAGACTGCACAACTTCCTGGAGCCTGCTGTCAGGGTTATTATAGGTGTTGGACGGATAGTAGATAACGGGTTGTCAAGCCCCTTTCCACACTATCAGAGGGTACATGCTCAAGCAGATCCTGAAAAGTTCAGTTTCTTTCTTCCTTTGCTTGTGTAATCTTGCACATGCTCTAAGCTTTCCGTGTATTTAATGTTTTCTACTGACAACACATCTCTCGTTAGAGGCTAAATAACTTCTTCCCAACATCAACCAAAGACAAACAATAGGCAGGATTTCGGCCAAAACGGCGTCTAAAACGTAACAGTGTAAGGCATGTCTTGGTGAAATAATGCATAACACTGACAGGAAATGTCAGGGGAAGAGGATGGACAATTTCCAACAGTCCATGAGAAATGGTAAAACACAGTTGATACACCCTGGACTGGACTGGTTGTATTAGGAGCGCAATCAGCATCGTGCCACAGCAGCTCAGTGAATGCCAAGATTAATTCAAGCCATTCCTCTTTGTGCCCAATTCAGATGTGTTTTTCAAAAATGATCACTGCTCCCTTTTTTATTCAAAGAAGTTGCTGTTTTTTTTAACTACAGTAATTCAGTTTCCACATGAAAGCCTTCTTTTATTAACACACATCTGCGCGAAATTGCTCTTGCTTTTTAGAGCTTGAAAATATTCCACACAAAACAGACTCACAAACAACATGAACTTGTTAATACACTATACTGTCACTTCTGTAATCCTCAATGGGTAGAGGCACACCACTTACTGTATACTTCACACAACATCAGATGACAACTGCACTTCCATGCCAGTGCACCTGTCTGGCAAACAAAGCACACACACACACACACACACATACACATACACACACGCGCACACACACACACACACACACACACACACACACACACACACACACACACACACACACACACACACACACACACACACACACACACACACACACACACACACACACACACACACACACACACACACACACACACACATACACCCCAGGACGTATGAAATGAGGCAGAAAAGGCTTATTAAATCAGTACTTTTGTGGCATGACTGCTGTCTGTTGCGCTGCTGCATGCCGGGGTCCCAACCAGCTGCTGTTGAAAATGCTGATCCTGCACCCTGCCCGAGGGCAGTCTTCCATTTTAACCTCAGTCCTTGGCAATCTAGATGCGACAATGCTGGCTGGTACACGTGAGACTTGATTTAGCTAATTATTTAAATGTAAGTACTGCCTGTGCCCTCTATAAAACTTTATGTGCTCAGTTTACACATTTTTGAGGGTGTAACAACTTTCCATATGAGAATCTCTGTCTGGTATAAATCATTTGTGTGGTGATTGTGATTTTGTGAAGTGTTAGAGTAGGTACAGTGTCGTTTTTGTTGTTGCTGTAAATTAGTAAGTGTAAGTAAGCAGTGCCTGGTTTTTCACATTAAAAAAAACAACCTTTTTGCAAAAAGCAGGATGTGAATCATATAGCTGTAATTGTGGCTTATCTAGGCTACTATCCACAGAGAAATTTTCATCCGTTTCTTTTTTTTTTGTGAAACTAGAAAATGTCTGTACAAAATGGTGGAACAACAAAGAAGCTTTTGCTCGTTGAATATATGGGAATGACCCCATACGTTGACATAAAGGGAAGAAATGGAGAGAGGAGACAGGAAAGGTGAATGATGGAGAAAAAGAGGGAAATGAGAGAAAGCAAATAGGATGATGGCGCATGCAGCACGCTGACTCATTGCTGTCTTAGGTATTCCTAACGTCCGCAGTGAGACAATCGATCAAAGGCTTAATTTTCCCACTCGATTCATTCAGCAGTGCTAACAGCGAGCAGCCACCAGCTGGGCAGCAGCATTTCTGGCAGGCTCCCAACAAACCAGCCTGGACAGGCTAACAACACAACCCACTGAGTAAGAGCAACAACATCCCACCCTGTTGTTTCTGATCAGGAGAGCTTCAGGAACTCCAGGTGAAATGCATTTTTTAGTGTGCATCAAACTCAATACTGTATATTTATTACAGGTGTAAGTGTAACTCCAGAACTGTTAAAACCAACACTGCTACTCCTTAAGGTAGGTTAAACAACATTTAACACTGTAAAAGGTAAGAATGGCTCCAGCCAAGCTCGCCAAACACACACAAGCACAGCATGTAATCCACAATGTATGGCTAAATGCCATCTCTCTCAACACACCCACACACCGCCAAACCATATCTTTGCCCACATGCTCCGGACAGATACAGAGGAAGATGGATTGCCATCCGAGGTGAATGACATCTTGTGTGCTTAAGAAACTGCTGAATCCCATCCGCACATATGCCTGAGACAAGTTAGGAAGCAAGGGACAAGGGTAATGGGAGGTAAGATGAAAATGGGGGGTAAGATGCAGCGAGGGAGTGATGGATAGGAGGGAGGCTTAGGGGTGTGCAGATGGATGCTGAGTGGCGTGCACGCTGGAGGGGAATGTTTGTTCCCTGCTCAGTACCTCTATCCATCTCTTTTTTGAACAGTCCCAGTTGCGCTGCCTCGCCTCTCCTCGCCATCCATCTTACAACCAGCACATGGCAGTTTGCTTTTACATTGTGCAATATCTTTGTGTAATCCCTCCAGATCTACTGAACAGACTATTCTGTGATTTAGAATATTAAAGTGCAAGCAGCCTCTTGCAGATTGTTGTCAACACATCAGACAAAGAGACTCATATGTCCAGTCACTTTCTGTACAGAGGAAGACCTTTGTCTCTACAGCTCACACAGGGTGTTAGGCATCATTATCACCTGACAGCATGTTTGATGGATTTCATTTTGCTCCACACATTCATTAAAGACACTCCTAGGTATCTTATACCTAGCCATGACATCTCAAGCCTATAATTTTGCTATTACAAGCAACACCCATCAATAAGCACAAATCAAGGCAACCATGCAATTATAGTTCTTTAAAAGCAGAAGAAATCAAAATTGTATGTGAAAGCTGGCGAAATTAAGAAAGAATTGAGTCAGAGCAAGTGGAGACTGTTACGTAAATCAACGCTTTTTTTTCGGCACATCCAACAGAAAAGAAATGATTAGTCATAATGACGGTAAGACAATAAAAGAAGATGAATTGGAGAGATATAAGAGCAATGATTTTATTTCTATTATACTAGCAATTACTTTCCTTATGTGTTCTGAAGTGATTGGATGTGATTAGCAATCTCTCTCTCGATTGAAACAGCCCTTGTCATCAGAAGTAAACTGATTGTCCGAATGTAGTCAAGTATCCAGTATGCTGCACCCACCTGTGTGTTGTGTTGGAGTGTTATGAATACATAATCAAGTCACAGAGGTCTGTGGTTGCTTTAATGCTGCTCTGGTGACAAAGCACCAAACCAAAAGCTGACTATGTGATAAAAGACCCAACCCTGTTCTTGTTTAGCTAGAAAAAGCTTTGACCTGTGCTCATATGATGCACAGACCTGCATTGCTGTGTTGACCATATCCTTACACAAACTTTGAAAATATCTGACAAACAAGAAATGGATTTCCTTTATTTAATGATCAAAATGTGCACTCCATCAACTGAACGGATCAATTTACTTGTCATAAGGAGTATAACACAGTGTGTGAAAACATTTTTATAGCTCTAAATTTTACTAGTGCAAAGTAGTGCAAAGTTGTGCACAGTGGCACACGGTGGCGCACAGTGGAAATATAATATAATTGCTAGTTTCAGACCAGCACAGCTGTCATTTTGACGACCAACGACCACATTATGTAAGTAGCAAATGTACTTGCACCCATTTGTGTGTCCATGGGTGTTTTGGTCTTAAAAACCCCGCCATTGACCATCTAAGACCTGCTCTAAAGTCAATGGCACAGTATTTTACTGATATTTGAAAGGCGCATTATTCAGATACTAAAATGAATGGCCTCGTTGTTAATTAATAGTGGATGGATTGCGGGTTGGTGAAAAAAATACGTAATTAATGAGGAATATATTAATGACATTCCCAAAAAATGAGAACAGAGCAGACCTGAAGAGCTGCTGCTCTGCTGTGCACATTACGCATGGCGTTTGGATGATTTAACTGTACAAATGGAATTGTATGGCCTCAGAACTGATCCATGCATTGTGCTTGTCCAGACACAGGAACACGTAGCAGCACTCCACCTCCTCCTCAGTTACATAGGTTATAGGTGTATTTGCTCATATGAAGTCAAATAGAGTTGTTAATGGGACAGAGGATTGGAGCAGATCGGTTTCCTCAGCAGAAAACCACCCACACTTCTCCAATTTCCTGAAGCCGCTGTTTAAATACCAATGCACCAGCTGCGGGGGCACCTGGCTTTTGAAGGGAATGTTTTAGTAAAAGACTGAATAAAACCCCTTAGCCCCCTGGGCCTTACACTATAAATTGTTTAAATAACGCCCATTGTGCTTATTCTGTGGCTCTGAAAGAAGTTTAGTAAAGAGAGCAGTAGTCAAATTTGGCTTGAGACTTGAGACAGCCTATGCTACAACCGTAGGATGTGGGGTGTTTAGGACATGGGAAGGGGAACCCAATGGTTTTTGGAACTTGACTTTTACTAGGGGCTAAAAATCAGAATATGGCTGCTGCTGCTGCTTTGACTTTAACCAGTCTTCAACTCTATCTAAAGTATGCTTCTAAATCACTGGAGTGTTCCTTTAAGGCAGTGGTTCCCAACCTTTTTCTTAAGGGACCCATATTTTTTACCATTGTAAACTTTGGTGACCCCCCCCCCCCCCCCATGAAAATAAAAATAAAATAAGGAACATCATAACTTCTTTTACATGAAATACTTTATATTTCAGTTATTTAATAACAGCATGGGACAATGTGTTACCTGCTTAAATGAATTTGAAAAACAGCTTCAGAACATAGTAACATATTGAAATATAATGAATAAAATTAATTATTATAAAATTAAAAATATACATTCTGCTCTAATTTTATCCATTGCTTCTATGAAGCCAAACTCAATATAACTTTCTTGGTAGCCCCTCGTTTTCTTTTTGACATTTTCCGCAGACTCCTCTATCTGACGCTTCGCCATCTCTCCCTTAGCTCCGCCTAGCAACGACTGCTGCACGTGAGGCGTTCAAGTCACACACGCTCTGTTCCTCGTGATATAGGCCTATAACTTGTTCATTTATCTAAAATTTGAAATATCCGAATAAATGTTTAATGTGGCCCTTGGATTTAGTTGATTTTGTCACATATATGAATTAAATGCTTAGCCTACTCATTTATTTAACATTTTAATTACATTAAAATTATTAAACCCCTTAAAATCAAGAGGGCTTTGCGACCCCCCCTGGATCTTTGACGCCTCCCTTGGGGGGTCGGGCCCCCCAGGTTGGGAACCACTGCTTTAAGGCATCCTGTACATTTTTCTTGTAAACAAAGATTCTGTTTTTTTTTTTTTTACCACATTGCTGAAATAGATTGTATCCTTGAGGCCTAACAAATGCGTTAATCACTTCCTCATAGAACATTTTTTTGCTGTCAGGCGAAAACCTTGTATTGCAATACTTATATACTTACATACATCTTTTTTCTTTAATGAATCAATGCTATAGGTCACCCTTTACATCTGTGGGTTTGAAAAAACCTCATAGCTCCACCCTGCATCCTTCTTTAATGAGCAGAGCTGAAGGTGAACAGTCTGAACTTATCTGAGGTTCTGCACTGTTCACATCCACACCTTCTTCTTCTTCTTCTTCTTCTTCTTCTTCTTCTTCTTCTTCTTCTTCTTCTTCTTCTTCTTCTTCTTCTTCTTCTTCTTCTTCTTCTTCTTCTTCTTCTTCTTCTTCTTCTTCTTCTTCTTCTTCTTCTTCTTCTTCTTCTTCTTCTTCTTCTTCTTCTTCTTCTTCTTACATTGTAATGTAGAATGAGGAATGTGTATCGTGTTGTTAACATACTCATTTGTGTGCAAAAGAAGAAATGAGAACCCCCTCATAAAAACATTGCTCCATAGTGCTACTAGTGGTTGAAATATTGTTTTTCTACATGTTTATGCCTGTTGAGCAGAGTGATAAAGTACTGGCTTTTTTTGACGGTGGATTTATTGCTAATTTTAGCATTTGATATCTTATCAATTCACCGATTCAACAGGCCTAAACATACAGAATAGCAATATTCGTAGATTTGCGCCTTTTTTCTCAAAATAGTACCCCCTCCCTCATATTTTTTTTCATACATGGCTCTAACACGCCATCGTGCTGCAGAGAGCAATCTCTCTGTGTATCAATATCTTTTTTTTTTTTTTTGCTATCTGAAATAGACTCAAGATCAGCGTCCATTAGAGAAGTGAAGAACAGTTGAAGAGGTCAGAAAACTAGAAAAAAATTAAAACGCAATTTAATAAGAGCAAAGTAGAAAGTGGAAGTGATGAAGTACTAGAAAAAAAAGACTGAAGTTGACTGTGACAGGTTAAACTGATTAAGCTATTCCACTACAAAAGGAAATTAGAGCTCAATTAATGCCATTTATCTCTTGCAGATAGGACATCATTGGCCAAGAGGGGAGAGCATCACTGCAGGCTCTGTACTCTCACGCCATAATGAGAGCATACTAAATACAGGGCTATAATATAATTTACTGTTTCTTATTTTAATGGAATCCTTTTGTGAGACAAAACATCATCTGAGATATTGCGTTATGCAATTAAGTTGTCTAGATTGACAATAAGCACACAAATTCAAATCTATCAGAAATTATCTGGGAATTGAAAACTGCAGTTTTTCTTTAATGATCAAACTAATCAAACATTACCATACACTTTAATGTGATTAACATAAAGTGGATTACATTTGTGATTTCATATGCGAGAGGATTTCAAATGTGAGAAGATATTGTGATATATTATGATTTACATTGTATTATATATTATAGATTGAATTGAAAAGAGGAAGATGAATATCATCAAAACTATACAAAATGTCCATTGTACATATTTTTCTATATTGTTTATGTTGAAAAAACAGCAGCTGAACTCCATTACGGCAGTAATCATGTCATTTGGACAACACTTTACGTTCTGATCCATGCACGTTATGTTTATTTCGCCCTTAAGTTGTTAATAACATGAGAAAATAGTCACTATTTTTCAATTGACTTTAATTATCTTTCCATCTCTTCTCTTTATTTGCTCTTTGTGTCTCACATTTTTCACCATCCTCCTCGTGCTTTTGTCCTTTCTGGTGCTGAGATCTGCTTCACCTCTAGGTTTCCCTGCACTCACACACATAACATTGTTATTTTAGGTTAGGGAATTAAGTGCAGCATGCTTTTAATTTCACACAGTAAACATGAGCACTCTGACAAGACGGATGAGCAACGACTGTCAGTAATCACTAAGCCTTCATGCAAGACAGTTAAGGGTGTTTGTTATGTTGTGACCTATTTTAATGTTGTTATACTAGTTCAGGTTTGACAACTTGTTTTTTATGGCTCAGATCATTTTCATTTTATTTTACAGGCAGATATTAAAAGCAAAATTGATCTCAACCATATTTCCACTAAGATGGTTAAAAAAAGGCAAATCCAGTCAAAATATTGTTCTAAGTTGGAAAATACAAATATAGTCCTTAAATACAGTTCATCAGTCCTCTGATAGTGCTGCTTTGATAGCCTGCTGGAGGCTTTTACAGCAGTAAATGTGATTGTTTACTGCAGTGCATTTTACACATGCTCATTTAACATCTACCATGCTTACAGTCTAGCCAGTTTTTCAAGGGAAGTTAAAGATACATTAAAAAAATGAACAGTTGAATTGTCAGTGAAAAAGAAACTTTTCAGACTATTTGTGTTACAACATATCTGTTCTCAGCTTACATGTGAGTGAATCCACGATGTAACTGTTTTTATATAAAACTAACACAATCGTTTTCACAAGTAAAATCCTATTCAAAACATAGTCAACACAGACAGAAGCTTAATTGGAGCCTTTTGCAACAATTGAGCCGCTCTTGCATACATATTGTGCGCCTGTCCCACACTTTATTGTCCCAATATAATCTCAGCAAGACTGTGACCATCTTGTCTTCAGCATTGCTTAATAATTACAGCTAAATAAGACTCATCAGATCAGACTGAAACTAAATATGACAACTTCCCCGAACTAACCTACAGCATCTAGCTGGAGAGTGACACGTGTGGTGGAATATTTCTCCACCAGTAGCATCAAAGCTTCTCTATAAATACACACACAGACGCAAACACACAATGACCCACATGCAAAGCAAACACAAAGGCTGCCAACATAAGAATGAATGTAAATGGGAATAGGTTAAAACAATTGTCATGGAATTACATGGAAAAGAGAAGGTAACACACAAGGCAGACAGAAAACACTAAAGAGAAGGTGGGCTTATTTTAATCTTCTGCACATTTGTACTCATTCTCAACAAACATATGTAACATGTTTTCAGAGTAGCTAAATAACTGTCAGTACAAAAAAGTTGATTGTTTGACAAGCTTGAGGAGAGGGGGAAAAAAAATCCTGTTTTTTTGTTGTTGCATTATTTGCTATACTATCTTGTTTTAAGCTGCATAGTCAATATTTAATTTATAGTTTTTAATTTTACCAACTAGGCTACATCCTGCAGATCATGTCGTATTTATTTATCATAGAAATTCTCCATAACCTGTCAGTTCTTCACAAATTATATAACCACACTTACGAAACACTGCATCAGTATTAAAGGCTAAGACTAAAGAACAAATTCCATGTTGCCACATATTGTGGCATTAAGGCCAATTCATATAAACACCTTGCACTCTGATACAGAATAATTGCTGTCATTAGATCACTTTTAAATGTGTAGTTTCTATTGTTGATTTAAATATTTCTATTACATATTAACCCTTTTCTTTAAATTTTGTGACCATCATATGCAAAAACCTCATGCAATGAAGCAAACGTTTTGCAGTTATTGATCCCAAGAATTTGATTTGTAATTGGTAATGAAAATCACTGTCAACTAATGCAAACAGAGAGTAGGTTAGTTTGACATTAAACTAACTGGAACAGGAGAATATGTTATTTTAGTGTTCAGCAGGGAGAAACCCATTACCACCCTGCCACCTTCCAACCACACATGTTCCCATCCCGCATCTCATCAGCAGGAGAGCAGACTGCTTCATACTCAAACACATGGCAACACAGGAGTACAGATACAAATAATACAGGAGCCTAGAAGTAGTCAATTTTAAAACCCCTGCCTCGTTTATATTGGAGGAAACAATGTGTAAAGATAAATGTTGATGAACACTTTGCAACATTGTGACACCACATATTGGATTTTAAATGCACAAAAACAGAAGTAAAAAAGATTTTTTTTTACTGTCCCTGACGTCTTTCCAGTGAAGGTTTATATGCAAAGGTAAACAGTGATTTAAACCATGGCCTCCTGCGTTATGCCAGTTCAACACCAACTTATATGCACTGTGGATAATTGTATTTTAGGATTATTTAAATATCAAAACAGTTGGTGAACTGAGTCATTGCTCTTGAAAATGATCAAACATTCAAGTGTAGCGCATCCATGTGGCTGAAGCTTGAAGCATAACAATCCTAAAAATGGGAGACTTAGAAGATCAACATTACTATCAGCCCTTTTGGATCAAAACAAATCACTACAGGTGTATTTTTTTTCTAACCAACATATTGGATTATATTCCCCTCTCTGGGACAAGTGTTGTCTGATTGTTGCTGCATGGAACAAAAAAAGCCAGAAATGGTCAGAGGGATTTCTTTCTTTCTTTCTTTTGTCCCACGGGTTCACTTCATGTCCGAAAATGCAGAGCGGCTAGTTAACATGTCCCGAGGCTGTTTCAGACCAATCATAAGTGCTGGTCTGACAATGAGGTGTTATTGTCGCCTCCAGTCCGGGATCAAAACAGGTTTGGACTGTCTTGTCCCTCCAGACAAACCACCATTTATTTCATTTTCCAGAAGACCGAATCCCATTTGATCCCTTAGAAATCTCCTTTTAAACATATGGTCATATTCGTAAATACATGATCAATATCAAAATGCTTTTTTACCTGAAATTCCAATACGAGTGTAGACGAAGTGCTTTAGTCAAGTGTTAACTTACCAGTTTGGTGAGTGGGAATTCCCTTTTACATCCTACTGCAGGTGTCGGTGCGCTGCGCTATCTCCAACACTGGACCCCGATTCACTCCAGAGCTCTCCAGGACAGCCGGCTGTCAGCCAAAAAACGTGACCGGAATAATTTACCTCCGTTTTGTCATAAATATTACAGCGGGAGGGGGAGAATACTCTTCAGTGCTGCAGTTGCAGAGCGCAGCAGTGGCTTACAAGTCAGGTAATATCACAGCGTTTGGGCGTTTTTCTTTTAATTCCCCACTCAACACGGCGCGCTACACCTGTCCACTTTTATGCAGCGGACTTGTACAGCATCCCACACACGGACCGGCCATACGCATGATTATGCGCTAACCGCTCGCTGGAGCGCAGTCGCTCCATCCCAGCGACCAATACGGTGATCTGCAAGCGTAGGAGGGGGAGGGAGGAGAGGGTTTTTTTTTGTTGGAAGGGGGAGGAGACAGAGATGCAGGAGGAGTGTGTGTGTGTGTGTGTGTGTGTGTGTGTGTGTGTGTGTGTGTGTGTGTGTGTGTGTGATGGGTAGCCTTCCTTCAACAAGGACGACCTGAGATTCCTCAAGGGTGAACGCGCCTCTGTAGTAATTCAGCAAGATTCCCCAATTACTTGCGTCTTCCTCCCCTCTCCCTCTTTCAAAACATATTACACACACACTTCAACTGATCTCCCTCAAAGGGAAATGACTGGATTCAGGCTTGACTCGATAATATCAGTCTCCCCCCTCAGTGGAGGAGGCTTTTTGAAGGCTTCTGTCCATGCTTTGCTGCACTCCGGGGGCTGCACAGTGAGCGTATGTCCTCATATCAGACTCTACATTTCTATGGTGACATCATTGCCAGGTGGAGGATGGAGTGGTTAAACAGCAGATTCATGAAGCTTGAAGTCATATTTCACCTGAGGTTATGATCTCATTGTAAGGTGCATTCTTCCATCTGCTGTACCACAGCCACTCTGCCACTATGAGCCGTGTGCAGGGATCAAGGTCACTCACTGTTGAATTTGTGACCTTGGGCATGCAATAAATATGAGGTCCCTGTTACTGCAGTTATCACGCTGATTCACAGACAGTTGTTTTAACGAGAGGTGTAAATTACTGAATACGTGAGGAGGGCAGTTTAGATAAACGATGTGCACACCTGGGGTCTCTGAGGAAAGCCCGGGAAGCTCATGTCAGATGTTCACTGTTCAGAAATTCCCATAGTGGAATGTGTGCTATAATCCCCCCAAAATCTTCCATTTAGACATTTTATGATAGGTTTTTTTGTTGCCCCAAATAGATGGATTAGAAAACCTGACTCTGAATATTAAACATATTTTGAAATGGAAATGTTACACCCACATCTGAAATTCCCATGTTTGACCCTTGAGTATGCTAATAAACAGATGGTGTTAATGCTGTTTATATAACCTTGAACAAGAAACATTTCATGCCTGTAAAACTAAAAAAAAATCAATATAGGCCCACCTGCACCTCCACCCACCATCACCCCCCCCCCCAGGTTTTTATCTTAAGTATCATCATCATCATCATCATCATCATCATCATCATCATGATTTATATGCCCTTCACTTTTTATCTGTAGAGTGTTTTGTGTTTAAAGTAGTACTTTGACATTTTGGGAATTACGCTCATTTGCTTTCTTGCAGTGAGTTAGATATCACTCTCATATCAGTCTGGTAAATACACAGCTACAGTTAGCAGCTGGTAAGCTTATGTAGTGAACCTCAGTAGGGGTTGTGAATGCAGCCTACCATAGCTCCTCCAGGAGTAGATTGTAGTGAACCACACTAGGCCAAATTGTGGCGGGAGCAGCTTAGTGTAACACGATGTTAAAGAGGAGGTAACTAAAGAGGGACCAACAACGCCATCTTGGGACTTGCACCCCAGAAAGTAAAGGACAGAGAAATTAAACTGGTGTAATGCAGAAATTATAAGGGATCAGGTTCGAGAGACTAAGGAGGAAGAGACAGTAAGTAAATTAAAGAATAAACTTGAGAAAATTGGAGCTGTTAAGAAAGAACATGAGATACACAATATAAGTATAACAAAATAATTGTAATTAACAGAAACAATCTAAAGAGCATTTTTATTACAATCAGAATTATTAAAGGCCGGCTAGACAAACAATTAAACTCTGATAACTATAACAGAAAACTAAAATCAGTAGGCTATATATGTATGTGCCTATTCCCACTAGCCTTGGGTTCAACACAATACAAAACACTTTAAAAACATGCACTAAAGGTGCCCCAGTGCCTACTTGCATGCACCGGTCCGGAAGCGAGGTCTTCACCACAGTGCCTAGCCTCCCAGCTGACGACACCCAGGCTGCACTGAAAAACAAAAAGCAAAAGAAAGTTAACAAAACCAACAACACCAACACAATTGATAAACAATATTTCCAACTCAAGGATTCAACAGAAAAGGACCATAGAAACAAATCAAAACTACAATAAAGCAAAAATGGACAAATAAACCCAAACGAAACAGAAGAGAAGGTGCCATTTTGGGCATTTTATACTGCACCTGGATGAAGGGGGAGGAGCTAAGGTAGGCTGCATTCACAACCCCTACACTTAGCTTAGCACAAACACTGGAAACAAGTTGAAACAGCTAGCCTCCCAGCACCTTCAGTCCAAAGCTCACTAATTTATATATTAGACCTTTTTTTTCTTCATCAGTATAAAACTGTAAAAAAAGGGAAAAAAATGCAGTTTTACAGGGGCTCATGTGCTGGACCGTTCTTGGATGGGAGCAGTAACTTCCTGAAGTATCCGCTAGTTGCCTGGCAACCTTAAGACTAGCAACATACTGTAACATGAAACAACATACAACCCACCATATGTTTTTTACACAGATTTCTTTTCTATGAGAGATATAAAGTGTTCATTTATGCATTTAAGACACAAAAGTAGGCGCATTTAGTTTAATTTGGACAGAGAAAGGCTAGCTGTTTCCCCCTGCTTCCAGTCTTTATGCTAAGCTAAGCTAAGCTAACTAGTTGTAGCTGAAGCGAGACCTCCCCCCATGGTGAGGACTAAACTTTTCTTCAGTATTTTGAATACAGCCCCTTTAACTTGTTAAGTTACGTAACTAACAAAGAAACAGTACAGTAAAGTAACTGCATGTTAGATATTGGAAGGGAAAGACAGCGGAACAACATTTGAGCTTGTATTGAACACCTCATGGGCTCAGTCCAAAGATCTGAGCTGTTTTCTGCACATTTGTCACACCTCCCAACCCACTTCACACTAAACCTCTCACCATGTTTTCTCTGCAGCCCACTTTTTCCCTTTCACTGTACCACGCATTTTACAGGACACAGACGCCTACCATACCCGTGAGCCCGCAGTTTTTCATTTATTTATTTTTACAAACACAAAAACACAGTGGATTGCCCTTGCTACCGATCTGAATCTCTTGTGAAAACAGTCAAATACTATGCAAAGCTAGCCAGTGATTAGGAGCATCTGCCAAACACCCACATACCATATGCCTCTGTCCCTCCGCCAAGGAAAAAAATAAAACATCTTAACACAAAATACTAGAAAACACATCCAAACACACATAAAATGACACACTCATGGATATGAAAACACCCCTACAGACACTTGCTGTAGGCTGTATATTGACAGTTTCAATGTATGTATCTTCTCTTGCTTTGTGTGCTCATCACCTCATCTATTTTACTGATTTCCTTTATTTTCAAGAATGCCTTTCAGCAACGCCAAGACAAGGGGCATGAACTTGCTGCATGTAGTCGTGGGTTAAGGAGCAGCAGCAACAGCCAATAAATTCAAAATGCAACATGTAACTGAGTCAGCGCAAAAATGCTAAGGCTTAAAAGAAACCCTTAGTCTTTGATTTTAAGGAGTGATATAAAAATGTGACCTTTTCTCTGTAGTACTGAAAGTACCGAGTACTGAAAAGTTTTCTGTCTGTTATCGACCGAATCCCTACAAGTTCTAAGGATGTTTTCCCTGTAGCCTGTAATATACAGTCATATAACATACAATCACGAACATTTTCTTCTTGTGTCTTTTTCTTTTCCAAGGTAGTGAATGTAATCAGTCTAAAGTCACGTTTCCAGATCAATGTGGAAATTAAACATTTATTGGTGTGATAATGTGCATCGAGTTGTGCATTTACTGTAGTCTCTGTGGTGAGGGTTATTGAATGAGTCCCTGTGTCCTATCTGACCGACTGGCAGTGAGGGGTCTGTGTCTCCGTCTGTCCAGGCGCATGCAGCGTCAAAGACCCTGGCATAACCGCTGTTAAGCGTGGACACATGTCGAAATCATGGGGCCCAGTCTGGCTTCAGTCCTGCTGACTGGTCAACAAACTCACACATATCCATGCGAGGCCAAAATTAAACTTCTTCATAACCAACTGGTTCTCCACTTGGGGTGCACACACAGTTGTAACTATCAACATTTAAATTGCCGCATCACAGTTGCTGAAACCAAGTCACTGTTAATGTTATTCGTTACACCTGTGTTTTTCCTGCTATGACAAGTTAAAATGTGTGGAAGTTATTCTGTTGTTGTTGTGCTTTAAAAGTTGAGCTAAATGCTCATATTAACATAAGCTTACATCGACAGATCAAGTCGCAAAGAGTCAATCTGGAACCACTCGATTCAATGACCATAGACCAAAATGACTTTGGATAGACCTTCAATCAATCAGGGCCTGGTCAATGGAGGGGGACCAGACACATTTGCCAGAGAAAATTTTGAGCTTCAAGCACTTCATTTCCTGCATTCGGATAGATTTTTATGCACCAATTTGTGTCTGATAGATATGTATCTATGAATACCACAAGTGACATTTTAAAATGTAAAAATCTATTAATATGACTCATAGCAACCTATTTCTATTATGACTTCATCTCAAAATGAAATAAAAGATTATTATATTTTTATCAGTTCTGGTATAACTGATGCTATTGCAGCATCTACTCTAACCTCTTTAGGAACCACACACACACACACACACACACACACACACACGCACACGCACACGCACACGCACACGCACACGCACACGCACACGCACACGCACACGCACACGCACACACACACACACACACCTAAAGCTGTGTCTGTACAACAACTGAAGTTGAAGCCCGACCAGATGGATTTGTGTGATCTTGTAACCCCATGATTCTTGTGTGATATCGCTGATGCTGAATTCAACATAGCCTATTTAAAATTTTACATACATTTTTAAATGCACAACAGAAAAACTGTTTGTGTTTTTTATGGGGTTGTTTTAACAAGATTAAATGTTGCCACTTTTGTTACTTGTTTCCCAAAAACTCACCTTATACTGTATTATTACCATTCCACCTCTAAGAAACTGGTGAGCTGCCAAGAAAGATAACAACAGGTATTACGTGTTGAGAATATAATTGGGATATGTCTATATTCAGACATGGTTAGGAATGCCCTTGTATGTGACAGAAACATGCTGTGGACACCTACATACAACTGACCTTATTAAAGTCATGAGCAGCAAGATGGCCAGCTGGAGTGTCCCCTCAACAGTGAAAAGGTGCAAATTAAAATGTCACAATGCCTCACCATGTCACCCACCGACTCAGCTACACTTCCTGCTCAAATGAAAGGCACTCAAACATAAGAGGCAAGATCGATCAGATAGACTTGAGAAGAGAGGAAGCAATAAGACAAAAATGAACAAGGAGTTTGTGAACTGATGTGCTAAAATGCAAATGAGAAGAATAAGCAGAGGAGTTGACACAAAAGAAAATGAACCATCAAATTGTGTGACCTGATGACTGTATTATGCATGAGACAGTATGAGGAAGGAGAAGGCAATACAAGGAAAAAACTAAATCTTCATGAAGCCATCGTGGCTTGACAAAATGACCTTGGGTGGAGGTTTTGAGGGAGGCAAATGTTGAGCCAGGGGGACGGGCCAGACAGAGAGGATTATGGGTGAGGTGGAGTGAGGAAGAGAGCCAAGATCTGAGGAACGAGAGAGATAGAGAGAGAGACAAAATACATACAGCAAGTGAGGGAAAGAAAGAGAAGAGAGAAAGACAAGAAGATCTGCAGTAGCTGTTTGATCAGAATCCAACCAGAGAAACAAATTTCCAAGCATAAAGAAGGGAATGCAGGGCACACAGAGGCCAGTTCACTTAACGTTACCTCTTAAGTGTATTTGTATAAGCTCATGGTGTCCTGCCTAAGGAGGGGATGGACAGACAGCTTGATTTACCCTCTCATTAGTGTACCTAGAAAGTAGCCGTGGACCTGCACAGTGGGTCTAATATTTCCTGTGTCACCATGACTGTGTGACCTGCCACGGCTGGCCAGTCACCTTGAGCTGGTATTTTGTGGCGACTGTAAACTATAATTTTTTTTGATGCTGCATATCCCACTGTGAGTCCACCGGCTGCTGCTTTTCAAATAAGTGTAATGGGCTGTGAAATGAGTTTTATCTCCGCACACAATATGGCTACAGAACAATTCTGGAGTTCATAGTCTCCCTAAAGGCCAGGTTTCGGGGAAAATGCACTTTCACTCTAGATGATGTTACAATAAACGCTCAGACCCTCAATTTACTTATACATGCTTTAGTTAAGAAATTATACAGCAACACATACAGCATGAATGGGTTTCAATAAGAGATAAATGTGTCTTTTCATTTGATTGGATGATATTTTTGTCCGGTTCACCTGTGCTCCTGCAGTCAAATTTTGTCAGGACATTTCTGGTTTGATTCAACTACAAAGGGACTGTGTGATGGATGGAAGATGAGACGTGCGCTGACCTGTCACTTCGACCCCCCTCTGCTTCCACTCTTGGCCCCTTCCTTCCTAACCCTTGTGTGTGCGGTCTGCTCTCCCTGGGCAGCATCTGACATCCGCAGCCCTGTCTTCAGCTCAGCCCTCCTGTTCCTTGTCCACATGTACAGCCTGTCACTTCTCTCCCATCCCCACACTTCACCTCTCCAGCAACAGCAGGACCCTCCTGTACCTCGCCTGCATGCATAAACTTGATAATGGCTTGTGGGTCATCATCCTCAAACATTTTTGAGCAAGCCCCTACTTCTACAAACCGGTATCTGTGTTTTCTTTAGGGTGCCATTTGATTCAGAGTGACAATATTACTTGAAGCCTTGACAGAGATAATATTGTGTATAAGAGACTGAGCCCTGAAGCCCAGTAATCCAAACTGATACATCCACACAGACAGCTTTCATACATCCATCTACAGAGACGAGGAGGAAATAATCTTCTTCACAGGTCTTTCTTTCATCTCCACTAAACGACAATGTCTCTGCATCAGTGTCCTTTTTTTCTGTGTGTTAAAGTTGATTGGTTGCAACACATACAGTCCAAAGGAGCTTCACTTTACACTAATGTTAATGAATCAATAGGCAATTACTTAGGGATGCTGTAGTGGTCAGTTAGAGAGCAGGGACCAGAAAAGTAATTCGGGTAATGATCCCTCCACAGCAACAGCACAATCTGAGTCATTAAGAGAATGAATAGTTCAGTTGAAGATTATAGTGTTTCAAAAGCCATTAAACCCAGATGGATAAAGGTGTGAAATAGAGTTAAAAGCTGAAGACAAACTTTACTAATCTAAAATCAAAACTTGAAATATGAGCTGAGAACTGCGGAAAGATCTCAGTAACAGGGAAGTCTGGCAGCTCAGGCTAAGTGGGGTCAGAGGTCAACAGACTGCGCTGCGGACCATGTCTGAGGGAGTAGGGTGTAAGTAAATGTGTTATGCTTTAGGTAGGTTGTTTAGCTCGGGGTTCAAATGCAACAAATGAATATCAATATGTCTGCTCTGTATGAGCATGTTAGTGTTGTGACTTATAGGGTGCAGAGTCTGAGCTAGACTGTGGAGAACCAGCTATATGACTGAGCAGTTCATATTCTGTTCCTGTACAGAAAATGAATGAATGCAGAAATAGAAGCAGGCTCCTCGTCACAACCTCCAATGCAACACAATGCAGATCCAAATCGTTCCTTAAAGGAGCAGTGTGTAGGATTTAGGGGGATCTAATAGCAGAAATGTAATAAATTGTTCATGCTTGTTTTTATTAACGTATAATCCTGAAACCTGAAACAAAGAATCGTGTTTTTGTTAGTTTATGCTGAAAACACATCAAGCAGACGTGAAGTGCAGCTCGCCACGATAAATTCATTTTTCTGTGTATTTCAAGCGGATTGACACAGGTCAACAAGGAGTCACACAACCTTGTTACTGATTATCTGGCCGCTGTTCACTGCTTAAAGTTCAACTATCCACAACTTTTAGTTTGGCTGCACTTTGCCACAGCGCCGTTTTTCACAGACATTGAGTGGCAGCTTGCTGCCGGCCCACTTCACCAAAGCTTGGTGTGTTTTCAGCCTTAAAGTGATTCTTCATATCTACATAGGGCGTGGGTCCTCTTGTAGTAGTTCCACGATGTTACACCTCCATGTTCTTACAGTGGCCCAGAATGGTCAAACCAAACACTGGCTCTAAAGAGAGTCTTTTGTCTTTTTATGTTACCCAAGGGCCACCATAGGTTCAGCTCCACACTTTGGATGGGAGGGGTGAGGAAGGGGTATTTAAAGGGTTGTAATCTGAAACCTCACCGCTAGATGCCACTAAATCCTACACACTGATCCTTTAAAGGGAGCTGTACATTAAATCCTGAAAAAAATGCAGTCCTCACTTAACCTTTCCCATCTAATCAAACACCAAGGTTTTCGGATGGCCCTCGGCATCTGATACCGAAGCTCAAGGGATTCACATGCCCGCCAGCATTGCCACCTGCAATCTAAAAAAACAACAGAGAAAGTGAGGACACCATTACTCCACCACTTTGTATAGCAGATATGTGTTTGCTGCTATACAGTATTTAATGTCGAGTACAGCCCCTTTAACTAGTCACTTTTAGTGGTGTCTACTTTATCTCTCACGTTGCATTAGCATGCTAACATTTACTAATTAGAACTAAACACAGTGGGGCCTACAGGGGAGGCTTAGTTTTGTAGTTTTTTTTATCATAAGCTAAAGTGGTGGACTAAGAGAAATTTTTACCTCATGATGGTGCTAGATGAAAAGGCTCATCAGCTTCATTACGGTTCAGCGATTTCCAAATTGTGATGGTAATCTTTCCAGCGTTGCCACTATAACCTGACACTTCTGATTATCTATTGTCCACCTTATCTAATAGTATAATCATCTACAAATGGTTGATTTCTTGATGCATTTTTGATTGAAAAGATATTAAATCATATGAAAAGATATAATCAGAGGAATCAACCTGCAGATGCAACCTGCATTGGCATCCAGGTCCATCTTGCCATCATGCTTCACTGCACTATCATGACTAGGTCTAGGTGTTACACCAGTTCCAAAGAGCAGGAAGTGACTTACAGGATACTATTGCTATCTCCCTCTCTTTTCCAATACCCAACAATTTCCACCACCCTCTGCTTCCTAGTCAGCTGCAAAATTACAGATTACAGATTTGCTTACAGTCATGAGAGGGAAGTGGATCACTGAGGGGGAGATTGAAGGAGAGAAGGGGGAAGATGAGAGGGAGAGTAATGGAAAGGGAGAGCTGAGAAAACTAAACTAAATCCCAGGCCATCAGTAGTTTGAGCACAAATTTAAATAGAGCATGGGCTGCTGAATGACAGCAGGGAGAGATGAGAAATGGCATATGCTAATTTAGGTGCATGCACCCTAAATATCCCATGGGAGGCTTTTAATAATGCTGAGGCATTGTGACACTCAGGTGGCCTGTGCTCATCACTGCCATAATGAAGAGAATATGCTAATAGCTGACTCATCTGCTGGAGGAAGAATTTAACAAGGTAAACAACACCTTAACTGCTCTCCGTCAGTTTATGGGGGAGATGGACATGGGAAGAGACAAAGTGAGGAAAGGCATAGAGGGAGAGAGATGGATGAGATGGAGGGAGGAGGTGCTGCTGCATGACATTAGCACTGAGTTGGTCCATGCTAAATCTAAAAAAAATTGACTATTAAAGGTCCAATATCGTGTTGATTTTCAGGTTCATACTTGTATTTTGGGTTTCTTCGAGAACACATCTTCATGCCATAATGCTTAGAAACATACTCAAAGTGTTTGTCTGAATATACCTGTATTTATCTTCTGTCTGAAAAGCTATATTTCTGCGCCTGTCTCTTTAAGCCCCCCTCCCAAAAAAGTCTGTGTTTCCAGGTCTTCTGCATCTGCACATCACAACCATACAGAAGTCCTGACAGTTCGTTTAAAAGACACAGTTTCTGAATGCAGGCTTTATGCATTTCTGTGGGGATCGAGTGTTTTGATTCTTTCACAGTATTTACACAGCAGAGATAATAAAATTGTTAATACAAGGCAAATATACTATATGTTTTTATAAAACAGGACCCTTGAATGTACAGCTGATGCCTCTGTGACCTTCATTCTCTGCAATATTGATTTTCTTTTAAAAAAAACCCAATAAACTTAAATAAAAATCCTTGTCAAGTCATATAAGGTGAGCAGAGGTATGCTGATGTGTAATACCTATTTCTAAATGAAACCACTTTGTTTGAAAGTGCTTAGTACACCCAGGACCTTAAATGCTCAGATCGATAGACTGATTTGAGCCAGTCTAAGCATTTATTCAGAGCCCTCAAGTGAAAGACTTACCGGACAGAAGGCATGTCTGATGCCCCGCCCACACTCACAAACTCCAGGGGATAAAAAAAAGTGAAAACATGGGGGTCAAGGAATCAGGGGAATCTGCTGTGAACAGCACACACAAGCTTTACACTAATCTCACAGTTTTCTTTCTTCATTTTGCTCCTGACACTCATGCGTATAAATGAGCAAGTGCACATGCACCGTAAAAGTACAAACACACAAATGGCTTCTGTGTTTTGCTTAGAGAGCAATACACTTGAGCAAGTAGGACAGAAATAAAGATAGAAGAGATACCGATCATATGCTAGTATGACTGAGAGGGTAAAAATGAGATTGAGCACATTTCTAGTATGTTTCATTGCTATAGCAACAGCCTTTGTACTTACAGAGGGACGTGGGTGGCAGAAAAAAAGAGCAAGAGTGAGAGGAGTGATGGAGAGAGAAAGACTTTGGCTTGCTCCTCTTTATTGGCGAGGTTCTACCAATTCAGCTTCCTGCCAACCCTGGGGCTTTAAACAGTCAAGGTCACTGAAGAGGAAAAATTAACAACTACTATACGTGTTCCCGCATACTCCACAATCCGAGGGGGGTGACGAGAAGCACTTCAGGCTCACACAGACAGGGGGAGCCACCATTGTTCTCAGGGCATGAGCATGATTGTCCTCCACAAGACCCACTACATACCAGCAGAAGGATCATGGTGCCTGTGAAATACCCTTGAAGGGTCACAGATCATAATCCTTATTATGCCTTATTTGATTGCCGCTATCTGGCTACATTAAAAAAACAAAAAAAACATCACATTACACCCTCTTTTCTGTAAAATAAATAAATAAATGTACAAGCAGCAACCCTAAATGCAAAAGCCGATCATCTAAAAATTGTTCTATTCTGGGTTCAACTTTATGACAGCAGTAATGGTGAGAATTAAAATAACAGCAATATAGCTCAGCACATAAATGCAATGAGGCGAGCACTTAGTTCATATTAAAATACAATTCAGCTAGCCAACATTTACACACCCACACACACGAAAAGTGTGCATGCAGAGATACAAATAGGTGCACAGTGAGAGACAGTGACACACACACACACACACACACACACTAGCATAAGTCTGTGAAGGACAACCTTAAGTCACAAAATCAGAGAGAGAGTGAGAGAGAGAGAGAGAGGGAGAGAGGGAGAGAGAGAGAGAGAGAGAGAGAGAGAGAGAGAGAGAGAGAGAGAGAGAGAGAGAGAGAGAGAGAGAGAGAGAGAGAGAGAGAGAGAGAGAGAGAGAGAGAGAGAGAGAGAGAGAGAGAGACCGTAGGAGCCTCAGAATTAGCAGAGTGTATATCAAATTAGTTAAGGTTATTAAACTCAGCCTTATTTCATAGCGACCTAAGTTTGCAGTCAATCTTAGAATATATAAATACAGCTACTATCCTCACATGTCCTTTGAAAGACTTACGGAACTGCTCTAAAGGCTTTTGCTGTCTTGTGCAAAGCTGACTAGTTACGGCTGCTGAAATCAGTGACGGCTGCTATTTTTAGGATAGGCTATGTGAAATGTATCTCGAACACACAAATCATGATGAAATGTGTGTCTGTGTGTGTATGTGTGTGTGTGTGTGTGTGTGTACCAGTGAACAGGCACAAAAATACACATTTGTAACATGAGAAGAATCAGGCAGATTGAGGGAAAGGCATGGCAGCAGGGAAGTGTGAGAAACATACATAAATTCAATCATGTATGTTAGGCACCAGCAGGGTTGTATTTCACGTTATGGTAGAGATGAGTGTTCGAGTAACTATCTATTCACTACAGGGTGGGTCATGGTAGGTTTATGAGCCGATAAAAGCAGCTCATTACATAAATCAGCCTCGCTGGTAAAGCTTCAGCATGCTTCAGGCTCAGCACAGGTAGCTGTTAGCCTCACGCTGCGGTGTCATAGGGCGCTGCTGCTTTGAAATGTAACAGTGTTTCACGTATTTGACACCAAAACACAACACACAAAATGAATATACGTAACTTCATAGTATTGTTAATTTCTAGGTGCAAATACACTGAACCCTTAATCCCAACAAAGAGAAAATATTAATGCTACAGTACTGCCAGTCGGTGAAAGTCAGCAAATTGACTCTCCTGCATGTAGGTGCAATTCTGAGTTACTTGTACTTTTATATATCCACTTTTTATGCTACTACTACTCCGTTCATACCTCTTTGTTCACTAGATTAGGTTACTTTTTGATTTCATTCAATACCTACTCTTATACCAGCTTCTAAAATATGACACATTATTATAGAAAATACCTGACATCATATTAAAAGGCTGACATTTAAATGCTGCTTACTCTTTAAAGCATTAGTAGTTATATTTCAGTAATTTTACATTGTGAAAGCAATCATTCTACATAATGTGCGCTGCTATTTTTGATTCAAAAGAAGCTAATGAGTAAAACTTTGATTGCAAGACTTTTAATTAAGAATTCTTATATTGTAGTATTAGTACTTATATATCAAGATTTTTGAGATTCTACCACTGGCTACAGCATACAGGGATATTTTAGACAATAATTCATGCTGCCAGCTTTATTTGAGCAGTTTGAGGAAGGTCCAATGAATCTGTGCATGAAGAAATGGTTTGAATGGACTGCAAAGGGGAGACCTACATCACATCTCAGGTCAGATTGCCCAGAATCAGTGTCACACATCACTGATGCTCTTGTGGCTGATGTGAAAAAACTTCCCAATAGAGTGGTGGCTGTTGTAATAGCGTACTAATGCCCGTGGCAGTGGCCTGTCTTTGTCCATCACATGATCAATTTGAAGCCTTTTACACCTATTTATCTTTACACCCACAATCACTGTTAGCCTGCCGTGATCTTGTCCTTGTCAGTGTGTGTTTGTTCCAACTGTCGGTCACACGAACTCAGCATGATACGGTGCTGACCGAGACAACTTGTGAAATTAAGTCAGGTAAAGTAAGCGGACAAGGTGACAACAAAGCTGCATGAGGTCTGTGGAGTGTGATGAAGTGGAGATTGAGTCCCTCCACCAAGGGAAATCAACCGAGGCCAGGGAGCATGGCAAAGATGCATGGGGAGGGCCATGCAGAAAATCCTCTTATTAATCAAATCTGCTGATGAAATTAGAAAATGTCTTGACCAATTACACAAACACACACACACACACACACACACCTCTGATGATTACACAACAATTTCTTATCTCCTAATCTTATTCATTAACACCTTATATTGACAAATTATGTGGTGAATTTCCATGATTATAAATATTCAATTTTGTGTGCAGAAGGAAGCAGATCGTTGAGGCCATATCATTTTATTATCAAATGTTTGCTAACAAAGGTGACAGGTTCCTATATGTCTTTTAAAGTGTTGTGTTGTGTTAAAAGTATGGAAACACTTAATGGCTAAAATCAGAAAATACACAAAACTTGCTTTTACTCAAACATTTGGTTTATTCATAATTACTTTCAAAATGTTCCATAATACTACAAAAAACGAATGTTTTTAGCACCAAACAAAAACACGCTTACATCTTCAGTACAGTATAAAAATACCTTTAAAAATAGCTCCTTTTCTCTCGCAGGTAAACATGCAGTCGTGATCAGAAACACAACTTCCCCCAAACAATAAAATACATTATGTACAACATTTTGGCAGAATATTGTGCTCCATTCTTCATATTTAAAACAAATGATAAAACTTTATCAATATTAACCCAATATATTTGAGCTTGCATAGTTAACATGTAGATAAGTGTGAGGAATTATTTCAGGACCCTGGGATTCTGGAAGTAAAAGTCCTGTTCAGTCTCTGCACAAACAGCATTTGGTGACTTGAAGTTAGAGAACCTTCAGGGTGTGGATGGGGATTCATCACCCTCTTAAAAAGTTTTTTTTTTGACAAAATGATTTACTACATGATGCTGGCCAGCTCTGGTAAAATGACCTAGAATAAGTGGAGCTCCAAGTAAAAACACACAATCACTGAACAACACTACAAACTACAGCCCCAGAAATGACCATTGCATTGAATAAACATCATGAGCTCCACCATGTTGGTATCTACCTTACACTGTTTGGTAACTGGTTTCTGTATGCTGACTTATGTACTGAGGGAACTTTACTACAATACTGTGGTAGAGTTAACTTGAGACAATTAGGGTGAAAGCAAAGACACTCTACTTCAGTGTGCAAATGTATTACTGTTCAAAAAGAAAAGTATTTTTAAACCTTTTTTAAACCCTAAATAAACAGTATTTTGTATGTTGTGTGCATGGTTAGGGAACATAAAGGAAGCAGACACTCCCCTTTCAACCTGGTGTAAAGTTTGGTTTGGTTTACATACACAATAAATAAACAAAAAAAAACTTGACCATCAACATTTAACAAAATAATGATATATAAAAGTTATATAAAGGCTATCATTCCAGTGGCTGTGGAGGATTTGGCCTCAATCATTGTGCTGTCTTCAAGGGACGAGTACCTGCCCAACAGATCAGTTATCAGTCTGCATTCAATACCTGACATAAATGTGTATATGTGTTTGTGTGTGGGTGTGTGTGTTTGTGTGTACCTTCGGCCCCCCGAAGGCAAAGCTCCTCACACTCCTCCAGGTGGAGGAAGCGGTTGTCGTTTCCTTCACAGCCGCTGTAGATGAAGGGCCTGCAGGCCTGAAACTGACTGCTAAAGTACCAGCGCAGAGTGTATCGTCCACAGCTCCCCTCCTCCATGGGCAGCAGACACAAGTCTTCTGGAGCTGCAACACACACACACACACACACACACACACACACACACACACACACACACACACACACACACACACACACACACACACACACACACACACACACACACACACACACACACACACACACACACACACACACACACACACACACACACACACACACACACACACACATGAAAAGTGTGCATGCAGAGATACAAATAGGTGCACAGTGAGAAAAGGGCAGGCCAGGTGGAAAGGAGCAGAGGGAGAGCAGCAATAAAGAGCAACAGGGGACCCAAAACAAGCATCCGTGACCTATTAGATCGAAATTCAATTACAACAAACTTGTTTATCTTTTATTTTAAAAACATTTTTTAAAATGCAATGTAACTCATTAGCAGGGATAGATTATTCTTTGTTTCTTACTGGATGCATTTATCCTTTTAAGTCAATAGCAAAACAGCCAACGCAGCCTGAGACATGCAGAGAGCGCCAGACACCAGACAGGCAGAATTAACCCTGAATAAATACCAAAACAGGACAACAGCGCATGAGCTGGTTTACCTTCCCCTTTGACACTCCTCTTGGACCTGACTGATCTGGACTTGACTGCTTTCAGAGGTGTAACTTTGGCTGCTTTCTGACCATCAGCTCTTGCTGTTTTCTTTATGTCAGCTGTGGCTGATTTGTTTGGTTCAACTTTGACTGTTTTGTCAGTTTTATCCTTGACAACCTCACCTGCCAGCACACAACACACACACACACACACACACACACACACACACACACACACACACACACACACACACACACACACACACACACACACACACACACACACACACACACACACACACACACACACACACACACACACACACACACACACACACACACACACACACACACACACACACACACACACACACACACACACACACACACACACAAAATGTACAGGCGCACACAGAGTATAGACATTCAGTATAAGAAGAATTAACGTGACAACGTGTTTAAAGATCATGATCTACGTGAAAGTTCACAGACTGGCGGGTGTGTGCTTGTAGCAGGAGAGTGTGAGAGAATATGCAAAACCAACACAGTCTGGTAATGTTATAAAATGAGCACAGAGTGAAACACACAAATATGAGACACGCTCCTCTGGCAAAAATTGGATTATGTGCCGATAGAATAAACCAAATTATTATATGAGCACAAATTTGACACGCCATCATCTGTTTATCACATGGCAACATGGAGTAGATACGTTTGTAGTACATTAAAATTCCGTTCATGGTGGGGTCACTATAATTTAGTTAAAGGGAAGTCCCGCTATTTTGCTTCTTATTCTCCTATATACTGTGTGTCTGCTTGGACGTTTTTTGTAATAATAACTTTTAAAATCATCCTCCATTGTAAAGGTTAGGAAAACCCAAACTCCGGCAAAATTGACACAACAGAGAGGTGTAATGGTCAAAAATAGAACAATTAGGTTGACCTATTTCTTCGAGGTAAGGATAAAACTTTTTCCATTGACACAGACCTGATGGTAAAAGTTGTGAGCTGAACAAAGGTACGCCTCTGCCTCTCAAAACTACAAAACACAAACTTCATGTCGTTTTAATATTTAATTAAAAAGTAACTTGTGGAGTTTTTGACCACTCGTCATGCGATGAATGGAGCATGTAAGGACACACGGGCAACTAGCAAGCAAACATGGATATATCATTTTGTGTCCCAATCAAAACAATACCATAAAGATGCAGTTTGGTGACATCATGAAGTAGCGTGGGATCACTGGAGTTGTTGTCTTCCCTAAAATGCTCATTTTCACTGCAGTCAGCTTCTGCCGATTAGGTTCTTCAATATTTATCATTACAGAGGTTTTTACTGGGAGCTGAATCATGCTGGTGATTAAAAACTGAATGAAGCAGTTTCATGTTAAAAATCAGTGTTACTCTGACGCTGTTTGGCAGGTTGGGTACCACAAGGCACCTAATCTTTTATTTTGGGAAAACGTATTTTCTTCACTTCAAGCGGGGAACCCATACAGGTTTTGCAGTGCTCATTTTACAAATTTTACACAGGGCCAGGTTGGTTTAGGTGGCGCTTAAGGGCGCACTCACACTGTCCTTTCGCACCGCGACCCGGGCTTTAGGGTACTTGTCCCCCCCTCCCTCTCCCCCCGCTGGCCACACTGCCTGGGCCTCGCGCAAATGCTTCTTGCCTGTCCATACGTCATCACGCCGCCAACACGTCACATGCATTGATTGACGTCATCGCGATGCGTCGCTTTGTTTACAAATCTTTACATAGACCTCTGAGTTTTTGTGCGTCTTGTCCGACTGTTTTTAAATATTTTCATCCGCCCAAATCTGCAGTAAACACTCCACCTCCATCACACCAACGCAAACCTTTCACCACCATTGTTGTTGTTAAATGTCCGCGCATGGTCCGTCTTTTTTTTTTATATGTTCGAACAGGCGCACATAAAATGAAGTGAGTGCCGCCGTAGGCGTCTTGCTCGTACTCGTACTCGTACACGTGCGCACGCTCGTGGTCATACATGTGCAAACGCGCTCTACAAAAGCCCACCTCTCTCAAACGGGCTGTGGCCGCAGCTAGATGCGGAGCGGTTGCACTCACACTGGTCAAACGCACTAGGCTCTACCCGAAAAACCTGTTTTGGCCCGGTGCGGAAGGACAGTGTGAGTGCGCCCTTAGTGTGTCGGAAAGTGCTATTTAACTGCACGATAGCATTGGACACAGTATGAGACACAGTACCATCACTCTGGTTGGCAGAGGGAGTGAAGTAGAGCAGCTCGTCCAAGGGGTCGTCGTAGGCCTCGATGGAGTAGATGTGCTCGTAGTCCGGGTCGTTAGTGTTCACCACCACACGTAGCTCACGGCCTGAGAGAAATGCAACGTCACAGAGGTCATTGATCTTTCGCCTCTGTCTGACAACCTCCAAGCTGATACCTTCAACCATATTAACCTTAAAAAGCCTCAAAACACAGGTGCAGGACAGTCAGAGAACAGAGCCGGATATTTGTATATTTGAATAGAGATACAGAATACATTTTGCGGGGCATAAACATAAATGGAGTCCTCTATTTTCTTGATGAGAAAACCACCCAGTGTTCAGAGGTCTCCAGATTCCACCAAGTTAAACCTGTTTGTTAGGGAGGGACACACAGACGGACACACAGATCGGGGCCGACAGGGAGAGAGCGATGGACGGACACACTCACCCTCCTCACCCTTCAGGACCAGCTGTTGCTCTGGTGCAGGCCGAGACCTGACCGGGGGCTGGGACCGATTTACTGGGCCTGAACCTGAGAGAGCCAGATAGGACAAGGGGGAGCGATCAGGGACACCGAGGGAGCAGAGACAGGATTCAGGGAGTGATAAGGACCAGTGTTACAAAGGAGGGAGAAAAGGGGACCAGAAAGGTAAAAACAAGGAAGGAAAGAACATTCTGGTAGTAAAACCTTCAGACACATGACCCAACAACAACCCCGAAGCACCACAAAAATCATTCCACCATTCCAACATACACACCAGCTAAAAGGATTTACAGAGTCTTTGAAAGACTGGTCAACAGGGGGCAATCTTCGAAAGACCGGTTGTAATCCTTTAAGGACTCAAGTCACTGCTGTATGGACTTGTGTCGCCCTCAAGTCAAAACATTTTTTTGACTTGAGTTGAAGGCTGGAGGCTCAAACTTTTACTGATTAGTACATTATGAAACTATTTCTTAGGTAATAATAAATAAATTAAACATGAGTGACATGTTTGTTTTGGCCTCATTCTAGATAACACTGCATATTTATTAACTGCTGCTTCACAACACTGGTGAAGTCTTGCATTGATTTGCAGCTCACAACAAACAAATTAGTCAAAACTTTGTTTTTAAAACTTATTTTCTTTTCATACATTTACTTTTTATTGTTTTTATTGCCATTTTGGCTTTATTTTATCTCGTGGAATTGCTATTATGTTTCTCTATATGTCGTAGACATATTTATCACCTGACCTAGTGTAAAAAAACGCATATAAATATCCCTTTCGAATGATTGGAGAAAGTATGTTGCTTAGTCTTGCATGTTTATATAATATACAATATAATAAATGGCCACTTGATCAACACATTGTGTCTAATAAAATACCAAAACTATTTATAAAAAGGCACTTGAGACTAAAAAGAAAAAGTAAATAAGGAACGTCACAAAACATCTGTCTAGTGGAAGATATTTCAGGCAATTTTTTTTTCAAAAGATGTATCTTCCTTGACAACAAGTACATTTTTACACGGCCTTGTTACTTTTTTAAAACAGATGCTGTCACACAGGTAGTAAAACTGTTATCTGTGTGTGCATGAGGTTAAATGATCATTTAAACCACACACGCTTAATGAGGGCAAGTGTCTTCCTAAAAAATATATATACAGTATATATGTGAAACTGACTGATCTCACTACAGACTCTGCAGCAGCATATGTGGTATAGTATACCGCTGTGACTCATGCGAAAATCACAGCCCTTCTGTTCAGCCTCCTCTCTTCTGCTGCGGTCGAATGGCTCACTTACCTCCACATGCTGAGGATCAGACAGATGGACAGGAAGGAAGCAGAAAGAAATGGGAAAATAAAAAAAAGGTCAGCTTAAAGAGTCATAGCATTATTTAAGTTCTCTGTAGCTTCTTTTGTATCATCGTTGAGGCTGTGACTCATATGCTGTGATTGCCATCTGAAGTTCAACTCAGGGACAACTATGTCATAAATTAGCAAATGCAATCTGCATGAAAGACTCACCACAGTGCTGACTCATCTCTGAGCGAACGTACTCTCTGACCTCATACTCCTGAATTCAAAATAAAGAGGGGGAAACAGCAAAAAACAAAAAAACAAACACACTTACAAACGCAACCCTTATTTCATAAAACCTGTAATATCAACTGTGTGTGAGTATGTGTGCTGTTTGGTGTCTGTGTCTTCAGACTTAGCCCCGCGGTAAGGCTCAGGCACTGACCGTCATGCCTGGCTCTCCTCTTTCTCCCTTCGCTCCATCTGGGCCCAACTCTCCCTGCAACATGAACAGGTATTAGGACACACAAGACCCACAGAGAGGCTTGCAGGAAAGTCATTAATTAGGCTTAGATCAGGTGCAGCACATGAACTAAATGTCAAAATGAAAGGTTAAATCAGCAATATATATATATATATATATATATATATATATATATCTCCTGTCCTATCATTAAATTAATTTGTTTACTCAGTCTTGATTACTCAGTCTTGATGTCCTGTCTGTGTATGGGATCCCTTTGAAGAATCGAAATTCAAATAAAGCTGGAAAAGCTGGAAAAGCTGTCAGGATCCCTGTCCTGTCAGGCCTTTCCCCCTTCCTTTTGTGCTGGGTTTGTCTCCCCTGTCTGTTTTTCCCTGCATGTGTCTTCCCTTCTGTGTTGTTTGTCTGGAGCTGGAAGGCGTTGCCCTGCTGATGCCCCTGATCAATGCCTGCAGCATAAATAGCCGGATGTGGGACACAGACCGTTTCCTCATTTACGTGGTACCGTTTCTCATTGGTTGGCTCCCGTTTACATATGCTTGGTTTTTCGCTCCGTGTTAATTTGTTTGTTGTTAATTGTTTCTTTATTCCTTTTCATTGTAGTTTCCCTAGATTCCCTGCTTCCCTGGAAGATCCCGTCGTCTTTTGATTTGTACCTTCTCTCCTTTTACTGGACACCCTTGTTTACCTTTTGTTTATCAAATATTTGTTTAAAACCGTACTCCGCTTCCTTGTCTGCATTTGGGTCCCGTTCCTCTGAGTTATTCCCTGTATCGTTCACGACAAAAGCTTTAATAATATGTGGTCGTCTATCCAAATTTAACTGTCAAAGCAGTGATGTCTGGCGTTGAGGAGCACGGTACACAAGGGAATTCACTCTCTAAAAATGTTACGTATTTGGCACACTGTTGGATGTGTAATAGGGGAATTCTGTGCTGTTTGATAGTAAGATTTTGAAATGTTCTCAATAACCAAGTACCAAGAGATTTCCTGATTTCAGCAAGTGGTTTCCTATCAAAATAAGTTATCAAGAAAACAACAAGACAACAAGTGTGATACTAACCGCCTCTCCTCGCTCCCCCGGGATCCCTGGGATACCGCGTGGACCCACCATGGCGGGACCGATTGGACCTCTCTCTCCCTGACACACAAGGCAAAACAACATTAAGACAGATGTAGTATGAAACTTTTTGCTTTTCCTTCTAATTAGTGCCCTTTCAGGCTGCAGAAAAGCAAAAATATTGGATTAGGAATATAATGCAACGAGGTTGACTGAAGGGAGTATCATAGTTTGAAAAAAATGTGCGCCTATTAAAGAGACTGGATATGGCCTTGCTCTCCTGTCACCTGCTTTTTTTATTTACTTGATGCAGCAGACAAGCAAGGCAAACGCAGGGCCAATCAAACATCATGAAGCAACGCACAGCAATCAAAAAAAACTAGCAGTCAGGTGAAGAAGAAAGAGAACAAACTAAGGAGAAATACAAAAAGACTGTATTCTTTTTATAGCACTACAAAAAATGTATCTTTACTGCCACTCACACACTTGTCTGCTGCTATTGTGTGCACTTTGTAAATATACTCTTGCTACCATTATCCAATTGTTTTCCTTTGCTTTATCACCATCAAATGTGTGCACAATCATAGCTGATAGTGCACCCATTTGCCGGTGTGTCATGGTCTTGTTGAAATGTATTTATGTCTTATCTTGTCTCTTTAATAGATCTTCTTAGATGTGACCAAAGTGCAGAATTATGCCACTTTTCCACTGCATGGGACATCTGGGACTGTGTTCCATTAGCAAAAGTTGTGGATAGTACCTGGTATCTTTTTTTTATACGACTATGGTTGAGGTTCCAAGCGAGCTGAGCTGACACTGGAATGTGGAGTTAAAACAACGCACACTACCTGGTGAGAGACAACTGTCACTAGAGCGACAGTGGAAACCCTGCACAATAACGCTATTTTTAAATAACCAAGCTACCGTCAAAAACAACCACAACAAAAAAAAAAATTCAGCCTGTCCTTACCTTACCTTAAGATGTATGATGTTATGCACTATGGTGTACAATTGACGATGTGCAGATGTTCCTCTGTTTGGTTGCTGATGAAACATTTGATTTTTTTACATTGAAGATGATGTGGCAGTTTCACGTACCATTGCCATGGCAATCAGCTGAGAATCCTGACTACACTAAGAGGTTACTATCTATAGTGGGAAACTAAAAAAGGGAAAAGTCATAGTACCAAAAAGTGAGTCGAGAAGACTTTTACCATAAAGTGGAAACACGACATTAGCCACCATCAAGCCAAAGTGAGTTAGTCACCTTCTGTCCCTGGAGCCCCTCTGGGCCTTTAGCACCAGCTGGTCCCTGGGGGCCAGTCAGGCCCGGGACCCCATCCACTCCTCTGGCGCCAGGCGGACCAGGTACACCAGACGGACCCTACATAAATGGGAGCGACAGTTATTTATGGATCTCAAGATTTCTAGTTGTCGTTCACTGGCTGCGGCCCTTCTGTGTGGTTTGTATGCTCTCCCCATGTCAGCGTGGGTTTTCTCTATGTTCTCCGGCTTTCTCCCACAATCCAAAGACATGCAGGTCTTACGTTAACTAGTGACTCTAAATTTTATGTGTCAGCCTTGTGAAAGTCTGTCGGTCTGTCCAGGAACTACAACGCCCTCTCCCAATGCCAGCTAGGATCTTTCAACCGCCCGCGACCCTGACTGGGATAAGTGGTTACAGATAATGTAATGTATGCACACACTGTACTGCTGAAGTCAAAACTCACCCTTTCACCTTTCTCTCCCTGAGCTCCTTTGGGTCCTGCAAGTCCATCAAATCCACGGTCACCCTACACAGACAAAGAAAGTGGTTAGACTTTATATTTAGACAAATTTATTGTTAGTTATAGAAAAGCTATACAGCACATACCTTAGGACCGACTAGTCCCTCTTTCCCGGGACTCCCTGGGGCTCCTGAAGGTCCAAGTTCCCCCTGAGAAAACACAGAGAGCATGCCTGTAGATACCCAATCTTAAGAAGCACACAGAGGCATATAATACAACATATAGTGCTTGTGTTTTTACCACAGAAGTTAGTCATACCTGTTCACCTTTTCTTCCTGGTAGGCCTGATCGTCCATGAGTACCAGCATCTCCCTGAACACAAACACTTCTGATTAATTCAGTTGTCAAGTATTTACCATACAGTAAATGCCTTACTTAAGTTTGATATATTTGCAGAGATATTTATGTACAGTATATTGTACAGTGTTCTTTATAATTTTTCTTCTTTATAACTCATGTTTCCTTGCAAACATTGTTCAGAGTGAAAGGCAAAAGGAAGAATTTAATTGTACAAGGAAACTGTCCATAATTTAACTGTGCAAATGACAATAAACAAATTGACTTGACTGTATAATTAAAACAAGAGAACACATTAACTAGCTATCACAATCTATAAGTGAAATCAGTGCCAGAATCACATTGGGTATGAAATCATCACCATACAACTTCCTCAATAATGTGTATTTCTTCTCTTCTTCCTCCTACCAAATAAAATTTTCACTGTCTCAATCCCACCTTCTCTCCTTTGGGTCCATCACCTCCACAAGCCCCCTTGAGTCCTCGGTCACCCTGGAAACACATAAGTTCATCGTTGACAGAGGCACGTGAAGAGGCAACATGCTCCAACACAGACAGACAGAGAGCCCATATATAGACACAGACAGCCCATTCACCTGCCACAAGCACCGACACAACACAGTGAACATGACCCAACTTGTCCAGCAAGTTCCAAACAGCCGCGGCTATCACAGAGAACAGCGGTGCTAAATCCACCTGTACATTTGAACCCTTTTAAAGTTGGTATTATATTCAAATCCAGAGAACTTGAACCATCCTCTATGTCTATTCAAAACCAATTTTCTTTGCAAATTTAAAAAAAGGTGAGTAGTGATTCATACAACTTTATTACAGAGTAGCAGTGGTAGTCTTAGCATTGTATACAAAATATTTTAGCAGCTACTGTAGCACACTATTACATTATTATATCTGCACCTAACTATGGAGATATTCTGTGCTCTAATGCTGCTCATTCTACTTTAAAACTACAAGGAGATAATTATTGTACCTGGTCCTCACTTTACATACTAACAAACTCAGTAAATAAATTCTTGTTTATAAATGTGTCCTACCAAAACTGCGGGTGATCATCCCTATGTTCCCAGTGCATGTGTGTCTCTTTTTAAGAGATTGGTAAGGGCTGTCTTCACACTTCAAATAGCAAAAGAACAAAGGGGGATGGATATTTGAAATGCAGTTGGCAAAGGTTGTGAGTGGATGATTTCCACACATTGACCCAGGGAAAAAAAATTTGACCTTTCAAGGGAAACATTGCTAAGAAAATAAAACCCTTTGAAAAGGGATGAATAAAATGAATGCAAAGAGGCTAAGAGGTGCTGGTAGGTGAATAGTGTTAACTTTGGACAGCACCAAGCTAGCTGTTTTTTACTTTCAAGCTTCAATTTATCATCCGACTGAGAAATTTTAAACTTTGTACCTTTTTAGAGATGTCTGTCATTGCCTCTGAAATGTTTGGTATATGCTTCATGTTGAATCTCAATGAGATTACCTGATAAATGTTATTGTAATAAAAAAGAAGAAACTAGGCTGCCAGCACCCCTCTGTGATCACCGACATCTTTGATTGGTTCAGTGATTCAAATAAAATTCACATGAATGAATAAATAAAGTGAAAGAAAAATGGGAATTTATTCTATCAGGCTGAACAAAAACACCCAATTTCAGATATAAATCATCATAATGTTGGGGTGAAAGCAAATATTATGCATGGATATCTTTAACACAATGTGTATTAATCCTCTGTAATCATATCAATTTTATGCTATTATTGAGATGTGAGCATCATCAACGACTCCTGAAAGATACTTCAAGGTTGAAACCACTCACACACACGTGCGCACACACGCATACACACGCACACATGCACACACACCAACACTTAAAATACCTTGATTCCTCTCATTCCAACGATACCAATTTCTCCCTTGTCCCCCTTTTGCCCTAGCAGCCCGTTTATTCCTGGTAAACCCTGGAAGAAAAAAACAAAACCTTGTTCTGTCCATCAAAGAAAGAACACACACACATTAAATGCTAAATTTGTGTTGGATAGAATTAAATCACAGACCGATTCCCCAGGTACTCCAGGTTGGCCAGCTTCTCCCTGCAGAGACGACAGAATTACAGTAATTAGATCAGCCAAATTATTACGTGCACTGACTGCCGACTGCGTTTGCTATTAATTATGTCAAACTTAATCATAATCATCATCCATGCTCAGCGTTACTTGCCTTCTGTCCACCGGGGCCACGGGCCCCCGGGAATCCAGTGGATCCTCTTTCGCCCGGCTCTCCCCTCAGACCCTGATGTCAAATACACACATACACAGGAATATGCATTTGTAATATCAATACAATGACATTATCTCAGGTTTTGGTTACTGCAATTTAAGAATATTGTTTAACAGTCACATAACATAAGAAGTGAGATTTAGATATACATATATACTATATATAAAAACGCAATCGGATATCATGGTCCTAGGGGATGAAATATGAAGAGTGGTATGGTAGTGCCCACAAATGATACTAATTTGGCCCTTAACAACATAGTTGTTAGTCGTAAGTAGTGGTGACATCTTTATTTCCTGACTTTTTCCAGCAATTTCTACATTTACATGTCAACCAGGAAACCTTACAACAACTGTATACAAAGGAAATTGTACCTCTGTTTGTATAATTTATAAATTATAAATGTATGACTAATAAAGTTGGTTAATATGGAGAAGTTTGTTGTATGTGTTGTACAAGTTGGGAGGATGGTTTGGTCTCTGCTGTCTATCAGCAGCTCCTGAGCCGAGTGACAGTGGCTGGATAACTTGCCTTCACTAGCTGACTGACAGACATTTACTAAACCAAAATAGTTTTCATGCCGGCTCCATGTGAAGCCTGTAGTGACACAGACACACACACAGACTGAGCTGATCAGTCAGTGTAGATATGGCTAATATATTCAAAACACATAAACAGCAGGAGAAAATGTGGGTGTGGGTCGATACATTTAATAAAATGTAAATGTATTTGTTCTGTGAGATGAGCGAGAGGCGGTCGTAACAAAGCTCTCTGCTAAAATCAACCCCCCTGTAAAGAAAAATACTGAAAGTTAAAAATAGTATTAAAATCTCGTCTCATCCTTGTGAACTCAATATCATGTATCGTCTCGTCTCAGGAGTTGAGTGTCTCGTCACACCCCTAGGACATTATTTCGCCTTTGATTAATGTCATTAAACCAGCTACGTAAACTTCAAAATTATGCCAGAGGTACAATTTCCTATGTATAGAGTTGTTAGTAGTTAGAAGGTTTCCTTAACAACGGTATATATACAGTATATATTCAGATTTTGATGTCATTGTGTCTAGTCTAAGTTATCAGGCTATAATTTTACGGTACTGGACAAATTATGTGGAAGGTGGGCTACGACATCAATTATTCAGGGTTTCTCCTCCTAGACTATAAATCATCACATATGTTCTGGCAAGAAACAAACTTACCTGTTCCCCTGGAGGGCCCTCTTGACCTTTCACCCCTTTTTCTCCCTGCACACCTTTGGGTCCCCTGTCCCCCTAAAATGGAACAAAAGTTACATCAACAAAAAACAAAGCAAAATGTACACTGTAAGAACAGAAGTGGATATTTTACTATATTCAACATTTGGACCCATCCAGGCCTTCACTGACTGTTTCTCCTTTGTTGCCCCTTTCTCCAGCAGGTCCTCCCACCAGCACAGTGTCCCCCTGTGAGCGACAGCACTACTGTAAACATATGGCATCTCCCCCAAAAACAAAACATCAACACACAATGTTTCAGCCTGTTACCTTTTCTTCCGCTGCGTAACTTATAGTATTGCGGCTTATTAACATTGTGTGTATTCATATATTCCTCTTGCTCTCTCAGGAAAAAAGAGCTCTTTCAAAAACAGCCACGGCTGACACAATGCGTCTTATTTTCTTCTTTCTCCATTTTTGTGTCAATGTCATCTTTACAAATACAAATATACAGAGGGAAAGAGAGCGAGCAGTGGTGGAGCTTATTAGATATTAAAATGCACACACCTTCTCTCCTTTGTCACCTTGCAGCCCGATGTCTCCCTAAGAGAAAAAAAAAAGATTGAGAGCAAAACATTTCATTCAGGCGTGTCAATTAAATTCAACACTTTACATGAGCAGAATGCTCGGGGGACACGACCGCCATGATGACACATAAAAACGGGGGAAAGGACTGGTGGTATTCACCTTCTCTCCCCGAGTGCCACGAATCCCTGGGGGACCCTGATGAACACACAAACACACACATATATTATACACGCCTCCACACTGAACAACTTCCGTGTGTGTTTATAACTGAAGACATGTTTTCCCCGGTCAGACGACAAAATTGAAATCACAGTATTACGAAATTAAGTCCACAATGAGGGAGGACAAGGCCTATTGAATATAATGTGTACAAGCTAACACATTGTGTCCTTGTGAAGAATGGTTCTTCCATCATAGCAATAAAGATTTATAGATGTTTTCTAGGGCTTGTTTCAAAGAAAAACATTTTTTTTTTTGAAGAAAATCAATCTTCATTTCAATGATCCAATATCGATTCATAAAAAGACCTATAGAGTTGCATTTATTGCATTGACTGCTGTTATGCCTTCATGTTAAATAGATAGTACTTTAATGCAACTGCTATCAAACTGAATTGGAAACCTCAGAATTGTGTGTTTGCCCTTAATGACTGCATACAGACTGCTTCCTGGTGAATTGGTCATTTTGAAAATATTCACTGAAAGAGATGATGAAAGTGTTATTGGAGAGGCTTTGTTGGTGTACATCGTGTTCCTGAATGATGGATGAAAAAAGAAACACTTGGTATTTACCGTTGACCCTCTCTCCCCATCCAAGCCAGCACGTCCCTCCTCCCCCTGAGACAAGAAAGACATGAAAAGGGCACACAAACACACCAGTTTCCATCATCCAGAGGCAGATTCATATTAGATCACATCCTCAATGATACACCGACGGAACCAACTTCTTACTCTCGGCCCTGAATCTCCTCTCTCTCCTCTGGGACCGGGAACTCCAACGCCAACTTCCCCCTGGCAACAGAAATAATAGGTACACCCTTCAAAAATCCATTAACATTCAAGCAGGTCGACAGAAATGTGTATTTGCTTGGATAATCACCTTGTCCCCTTTGACCCCATTGGTACCAGGAGAGCCCTAGAAAAACAAAGTATTGATCGAATAAAATCATTAGCTCTTTTTTTAACATCTCCTTTCTTGCTATTATTATTGTTATTAATTTATTTAAAAACTTGATTTCCTAAACAGATTTACTTTTAGCTGAAGCTAGTAACTAATCACTCACTGCCTCTCCAGGAGGTCCAGATGGACCTGGGGGTCCGACATTTCCTGGGCGGCCCGCAAAGCCCTGTAGACCCTGAAAATGAGACCTCAATAGTTGAAAAACAACCACAGATATTAAGACCGAAAGCATTCAGTTTTGTGTGATCAGTAATTCCACCAACCCTCTCCCCTTGTGGTCCAGGAGGTCCTAGCTGTCCAGTTTCCCCTCTCAGGCCAGGTGGCCCAGCATTACCCGACTTCCCCTGAAGCCCCGGAGGACCAGCTGGACCAGGAAGTCCTGGATCTCCCTGGAAATTAAGTCTATTAGATTTTGACCCTTGGCACCTCTGATAAATCACACTAACTTATCAGAGACATGCTCACCTTTAAACCTTGGGGCCCAACGCGACCAGGAGGACCTGCCATTCCTATGCCCTTCTCTCCCTACAACACAGATTTAGTCATAACTGTCACATGGACTGGGTTTGGTTTCAGGCAAATTAATTAAACACATGACTGGAGCTTACCTTATCTCCTTTTTGTCCAGGAGATCCTTGTGCACCCTGCAGGAAAAACAAATATGGGGGTGTGAAAATGTGATAAAGTGGCTCATAGAAAGACAACATATATGTTTTTAAATTATTATCAATGATATCTGTTTTATTCATTATTATGCACGTGAGGACTTGTTTCATCAGTATTTGCATGTCCTGTCAACGGCTTGGTTGTCATCATTACACTTAACATGCCTTGTTAACCTAAAGGACAACAAATAATCAAACCTCAAGCGTCAGAGGAGATTGGTCTCGATTACAATGGACACTTTTAGATAGGAGGTCTAGAGACTTTAATAAGGCTGCTATAGAAAATGGTTGATTACGGTAATATTAAATAATTGGACTAACTTTGGAGAGAAAGAGTTCAACATAAAGAATCCTAGTTTAGAATATGTGGTAAAGTTTTCAGCGACTGTGGCTCATTGTCAGAGTGGGTCGTCCTCCATTCGAGAGATTGGCGGTTCGATCCCCACCTTCCCCGGTCCACATGTCGAAGTGTCCTTGGGCAAGACACTGAACCCTGAATTGCTCCCCGTGCTGCGCATGGGTGTGTAAATGTGGTGTGAATGGTTACAATAGATTAGATGGTATGTAGATGTCCACTGCCATCAGTGTGAATGTCTGTGTGAATGGGTGAATGTGACAAACACTGTGAAAGCGCCTTGAGTAGTCAGAAGACTAGAAAGGCGCTATATAAGTACAAGTCCATTTACCATACATTTACCTCTATTATTATTATTATTTTTATATTATTATTATTATTATTATTATATATTTGCCACACTGTTGTGATTCCTGGATAACAGAAATGTCAGGCCACAAAAACAAGTAGGATGTAACATTTGATAACATTCATTAAACATTCAAAATTGGAGCTGATTAGCACACAGGCCCTCCAGGCAAAAAAATATGTTTAATATAAATATGGTGCACTTGATGATTTTGATTTAGAAATCTGAACTGGATGAAAAAGTCAATGAAACCAGGTACTTGAATAAAAGAACACATTGGCTCAATAACCGATTAATTATAGTCACTAGAAATTTGATGCATAGCCGTGAAATAATCACAACATACCACGGCCCTGTTGAGAGCTACTGCTTTTATGAAATGGCAATATGAAAGTTATAGACGGATTCACATTTTAAGAGATTTTTTACTTATCCATAATACTTGGGAACAATGTGAAGATACACAACAAAAACCACAGGCAGCAACGTAACACGTGAGTCTTTATAAAAACATCCAGTGGATGCTGATTACTCACATCTTCTCCAGGCTCTCCTGGTTCACCATCCACTGCCTAGTATGACGGCAGATAACATGATGTGAATATGTTGTGTTAACTTATGAAGATTATGTGTTGCTCTGCAGCATGATGGTACTCACTTTCTCTCCTTTGTTGCCAGGAGCACCTTTGTCTCCCCTGTTGCCCTGAAAGACAGCAGTTATGATACGCTGTTAATGAAAAAGCACTTGACATTTTCCCTCTGTCTCGTTGGCACGGAGACTGTCTCGTGGCCTTCAGTGCTAATGCTTCAGTCAGACTCACCTTTTCTCCAGGTAGACCTCTCTCTCCAGCCACGCCTGGTAGTGTTTGACCACTGAGACCCTGCATCAATCATAACCAGGGAAGTGATGCAAGTTGAATTTAGCTACTCTGTTCAGCTTCCTAATATTTGTTCTGGTCTTTCATTTCTGCACTATGGTGCCTTACCTGATTAGATTATGCATTACATTAAAAAAAAGAAGTTGCAGCTACCACGTGAATGTTATTAACAATGACTCACCCGCTCTCCTTTGGGCCCAGGGGGTCCTGCCACAGCCTATAAGAGTGCAGAAAAAAAGCAGAAAGGAAGAAAATAGAAGTTCGGCCTTACATGAATACATGTTTATGACGTAAATAAGTACTTAAATGCCTTGGTATTTAAGTATCATATGTATTAGCCCAGCCATTATCTTTTCCAGCTCTCAAAGATTAAAAGTCTTAATATCTTCAGAAAGGATAGCCAATAAATGCACCACTCTACTACCTCACCATTGCATCACACCACAGTGAATGGTTTTTATAAGCTATACTTTTCTTCTCTGAAGGAGTCAAATGCCTTAGAACAACCTACTTAAAGCTGAAGTGGGTAACTTTCTATAAATTTCTTTCTGAAATTTGCTGAAAACTGTCGCCACATCCTGTAAGCTCATTTGCGAAAAGTCCTGTAGCTCTACCTCCACCTGCTGCTCCCTGAGTGCTCCTAATGGCATCTGCAAGAGCAGTCTTAATAACTGCTCATAAACTCTGATAAAACTTCGAAACTAGGCAACGTTGATCAAATATGAATCAAGATTGCGTTACTGTACTGCTTATTTCTCACAAAATGGTTTCAGAAACGTTATGTACAACAAAAGTGATATTGTCTCCCAGGAGTTACTTTATGATTTAGTGCAGTTTCTTTATTTTTTGGACCCGTCTTGACACAATGACAGCTTCCAGAAAGGTTGTCCAAGTCAAGAATGAGTGAATGAAGCAAAAAGGAAGCTCTAGCTCTAATAGTTCTTGCACTTAGAGGGACTGAAACCAAAGCTGTATTTTAGAAAACTTTACATGTGTCCGTTATAAAACTCCATTGCAACTATAGAATTGGAAAATGCAATTTCACTTCATATTTTGGTGTGTTTGTGCGTGTGTGTGTGTGCGTGTGTGTGTGTGTGTGTGTGTGTGTGTGTGTGTGTGTGTGTGTGTGTGTGTGTGTGTGTGTGTGTGTGTGTGTGTGTGTGTGTGTGTGTGTGTGTGTGTGTGTGAACAAAGGGTGGAGCTCAGCAGATGGGCAAGTGTTGCCTGGTTGTTCATCAAACTAGTGAACTTTTTGACAGTGTTGCGGTGGCTCTGTCCAAGGTGCTGAGACTGGTGCAGTCAGCAGCGAGGGAACTGTTAGCGACACTCATCACGATTTATGTTAACATCACAATCAGTACAAACAGGACAAAAACAGAATACCTGTCTGACAAGCAAATGCCATCTTTGGGTCTTTTTCGCCACTCAACACTTATACTACACTTATAGTATTTCCACTTACGAAACATTGTTAGGATTCATTCTGTTCCTTCAATGGCTGCTGCTGAAACACATGTTCATGCAACTATCTCATCTAAGTTGAACTACTGTAAAAAAAATTCTCTGGTTTACCTAAATCAACTATTAGCAAACTACAACTTGTACAAAATACTGCTGCTAAGATATTAACGTAAACAAGAACACTACCGGAAACAAGCACTGGGAGAAACTCTTTTCAGATGATAACAAATTGAGGCCGACAACAGAAAAAAGATCGAAGTTTTTGTTGTGATGACCAACACCTTTTCCATGGTTGAATAAACAGGGAGCTGCTTTATTATACAATCTATGCGCTGAACAGCTCAAGCATTTCTACATACTGCCAGATGGACATTTCATCTCTCAAACAGCTGTTCCACATCTGTACAAGCCAGCCACTGAATTCCAATCAAAATACTTAGAATACATTGCAGTTTTGAGTAAACAGCTACTAAATGTATGTGCTATTACGTGCAATTATGAAATCTGGCAGCAAACCTGACAGACTCGAGTTTTGCATTTCAAAAGGCTGCGCTCCAGGCTAAAAAGTTTGATTGCTGCTGATTCAGACAAGAGGGGAATCTGCACCACAGCAAAAACAAATAACAGTACACGCATCATTTTACAAGACAAGGTCAGGTGAACTCATAGGTTACTAACAGTGTGCTAGCAGTTTGATAAACATTTAGATGATAACATTTGTCAGATTGGTATTGGTATCTGCAGTGTAATGGTATTGATATTATCAATAAAACAGTTGTATTGAGCCATCTCTAATAAAAAGTGCAGGACAGAGATGATTTGGACTCTATGCGATGATGTGATTAGAGAGAAAGTTATGAATGCATGTGACCTTCTCTATCATTTTATGTCTCACAGAGTTAAAATTTGGCTTAATCAAGATCCTCATCCCTATTAACAGATGTCTGCAGTTATTCACATAGAGACAACTGGCAGGCATTAATATTTCAGTGTCAGCTGTAAGGTAGTTTCCATTTGAAGGCCAAGTGATGCTTATACATCACAGTTTAGCAGAAGCGGGGCTTATTGTAATGTAAGTGAATTCAGGTTATTAGTCTACCAAAGTGTCTTTTGCACGTAATATGTATGCAAGGGAGAAATATTATATCCAAGCTATAATGGGAGCAGCTACATTGGAACTTCCAGTTGTAAGATTTCTTATTTGTAGGACTTTTTGAAATGGTAAGACCATAATGCACAGGGGCATTCCTTGTTGTCGTCATGAGACTACACTAGACACATCTTTAACTAGCAGGGCATTATACATTTGTACAAGGCTGTTTTCGAAGCTCTCTTTCTTGTTACAGCTAATAAATTCTGACCAGCCTTAGATGTTGTTAACATCTCACCTACTACAAGAAATAATTGAACTGATGCAAGATAACCCATACCAGCCACTTGCAGACTGACAAGCATTAATAAACTTTGAGCAGCTGTAACATCTGAATTTCCCCAGTGTGCAGGATCAATAAAGTTTATCTTATCTTGGATTTGAACACTGAAGCCAATCATCCATAGATGTATGCAAGGATTCAGTTGAAATTCACATTCACAGTTGGTTCCTCTGTTATTTTTTAGAGTGGGAGGCATTACAGGCCTCTACAGGGTTTTCCCCCATTTTGCTACAATTCTGCAAAAATCTCCAGGGCTGAACTGCACCAGATAATATAGACCTGTGAGGGTAGTGTGAACACAAGAGAGTGACAAAATATGCTCCAGACATGTGAAAACTCATTTGACTCTGTGAGCAAGTGCCAGAGAATTTGCTCTTTGAATGTCAATCAATAATGGTATTATAACAGAGAAATCCCACTGAGACAGCTTGCACTCATATTCACAGCTCAAAATACCCACCGCATGGCAAGGAATATTTAGGCTGGATACTTAATATTATAATAGGGAGTTTACTGACAGACATGATGTCGTTTAAGAATTTTGTAAAAAAAAGTTTCTGGTTATGAACATAGCTAGATGTGTTACCACAGAGTGCTTTGAACACCTTTTCCGCCGGACACATAAAATCTATAAACCACATTAATAAACACCTCTCCGAGAAGCATCACCTTATCGTGGTGGAGAGGTTTGTGTGTCCCGGTGAACCTGAGGGCCTAGTGCTCCTGGTAGGGTCTCCCATGGCAGAGTGGTCTCAGGCGAGGGGCGGCAGGAAACGTGAGGGGAGTTGACGGACCAGACACGGGCAGCAGAGGCTGGCTCTGGGGACGTGGAATGTCGACTCTCTGTTGGGAAGGACCCGGAGCTTGTGCGGGAGGTGGAGCGCTACCAGTTAGATCTGGTGGGGCTTACCTCCACACACAGTCTCGGTTCTGGAATTGTACTCCTGGATAGGGGTTGGACCCTATTCTTCTCTGGAGTTGCCCAGGGTGTGAGGTGCCGGGCGGGTGTAGGGATACTCACAAACTCCCGGCTGAGCGCTGCGGTGTTGGAGTTCACCCCGGTGGACAAGAGGGTCGCCTCCTTACGCCTGCGGGTGGTAGGGGGAAAACTCTGACTGTTGTTTGTGCATATGCACCGAACAGCAGTTCAGAGTATTCAGCCTTCTTGGAGACCCTGAATGGAGTCATGCATTGGGCTCCAGTAGGGGACTCCATAGTTCTGCTGGGAGACTTCAACGCTCACGTGGGCAATGATGGAGACACCTGGAGAGGCGTGATTGGGAGGAACGGCCTCCCTGATCTAAATCCAAGCGGTCGTCTGTTATTAGACTTCTGTGCTAGTCACGGATTGTCTATAACTAACACAAGGATGCTCATACGTGTACGTGGTACCAGAGCACCCTAGGCCAAAGGTCGATGATCGATTTTGTGATCGTATCATCTGATCTGAGGCTGTATGTTTCTGACACACGAGTGAAGGGAGGGGCAGAGCTGTCAACTGATCACCATCTGGTGATGAGTTGGGTCGGACGATGGGGGAAGATTCTGGACGGACCAGGTAAACCCAAACAAGTAGTGTGGGTGAACTGGGAATGTCTGGAGGAGGCCCCTGTCCGAGAGATCTTCAACTCACACCTCGGGCGGAGCTTTTCTGGCATCCCTGTGGAGGTTGGGGGTATTGAACCGGAGTGGGCAATGTTCAAAGCTTCCATGTCTGAAGCTGCAGCAGTGAGCTGTGGCCTCAAAGTCTTAGGTGCCTCAAGAGGCGGTAACCCTCGAACACCGTGGTGGTAAGCGGTGGTCAGGGAAGCTGTCCGACTGAAGAAGGACGCCTTCCGGGACGGGCTGCAGTCTCTGCTGTGTCAGAGGCAAAGCAGCGGGTGTAGGAGGAGTTCGGGAAGTCATGGAGAAGGACTTTCGGGCGGCCCCAAGGTGCTTCTGGAAAACCATTCGACACCTCAGGAGGGGGAAACGGAAACCGTCCAAGCTGTTTACAGTAAGGACGGGACGCTGGTGACCTCAGCTGATGAGGTAATCGGGAGGTGGACGGAGAACTTTGAGGAACTCACTAATCCGACTAACACGCCCTCTTTTGTAGAGGCAGAGCTGGAGGCTGATGGGGAATCATTGTTAATATCGCTGGCGGAAGTAACTGAGGTAGTCAAACAACTCCACAGTGGCAAAGCCCCAGGGATTGATGAGATTCGTCCAGAAATGCTGAAAGCTTTGGGTTTGGAGGGGCTGTCTTGGTTGACACATCTCTTCAACATTGCGTGGAAGTCTGGGACAGTGCCAAGGGAGTGGCAGACCGGGATGGTGGTCCCCCTGTTTAAAAAGGGGGACCAGAGGGTGTGTGTCAATTACAGGGGTATCAAACTACTCAGCCTCCCTGGTAAAGTCTACTCCAAGGTGCTGGAAAGGAGGGTTCGTCCTATAGTCGAACTTCAGATTGAAGAGGAACAATGTGGATTCCGTCCTGGACATGGAACAACGGACCAGCTCTTCACTCTCAAAAGGATCCTGGAGGGGACCTGGTAGTATGCCCATCCAGTCTACAGGTGCTTTGTGGATCTGGAGAAGGCATATGACCGGGTCTATCAGGAGATACTGTGGGAGGTGCTGCGAGAGTATGGGGTGAGGGGGTCACTTCTGTAGGCAATCCAATCTCTGTACACCCAAAGCGAGAGCTGTGTCCGGATCTTTGGCAGTAAGTCGGATTCGTTCCCGGTGGGGGTTGGCCTCCACCAGGGGTGCGCTTTGTCACCAATCCTGTTTGTGATTTTCATGGACAGGATATCGAGGCGTAGTCCTGGTGGGGACGGGTTGCAGTTCGGTGGGCTGAGGATCTCGTCTCTGCTTTTTGCAGATGACGTGGTCCTGATGGCATCGTCGGTGACCTTCAGCACTCACTGTGAAACGGCTGGGATGAGGATCAGCACCTCTAAATCTGAGGCCATGGCCCCAAGTGAAGGAGTTCAAGTACTTCATGATCATGTTCACGAGTGAGGGGACGATGGAGCATGAGTTTGGCCGGAGAATCGGAGCAGCGGGGGCGGTGTTGCAGTCACTCTACCGCACCTTTGTGACGTAAAGAGAGCTGAGCCGATCTACCGGTCAATCTTCGTTCCTACCCTCATCTATGGTCATGAAAGCTGGGTCAGGACCGAAAGAACGAGGCTGTGGGTACAAGCGGCCAAAATGGGTTTTCTCAGGAGGGTGGCTGGAGTCTCCCTTAGAGATAGGGTGAGAAGTTCAGCCATCCGTGAGGAACTCGGAGTAGAGCCACTGCTCCTTTGTCTGGGAGGACCCAGGACTAGGTAGAGAGATTATATCTCCACACTGGCCTGGGAATGCCTCGGGATCCCCCAGTTAGAGCTGGTTAATGTGGCCTGGGAAAGGGATATTTGGGGTCCCCTGCTCGAGCTGCTGCCCCCACGACCCGACCCCGGATAAGCAGTTGAAGATGATTATGATGATGATGACATTCATAAACATCTCCCAGGTTAGTGGTATGTAGCCAACCCATCGTTTGCATAAGCAGAGGCAAAATGAGAAGCAGAAATGAGAGCAGGTCCGCAATTATTTGGTCGAACTCCATTGTAGCAGGAGGTTATTGTGTGTGACGTTGCCATAGTATGTAGAACACAGTTTCTGGATTCAATGACCCTTAAAACTACAACTTTCTGACTTGCCTATTATATTGACGTCACTGGACTTTGACTACAGGCTACTGACGGATCCCCTCATCAGAAATGTCTGTATTCTGATGTTCTCAGTTCATCTCCCTTAAGCTTCATGACTCAAACAGCTGCAGCTATTATGAATGAACGAATTAATTTTATTTTTGGTTATACATCAGATGATAAATAAAATGACAGAATATTTTGACAATTTCAACCAAAAAAAGGATTGGGCTGAAGCAACTTGCTTTTATTAGCCCATCCTAACATCACAGTTCTGACTGTTTAACACAACATATTTACTTATGATTAAACATATATTTGATTAAAAGTATATTTACTTATACTTAAATAAATGAAATAATTTACTTACTTTATATACATTTAAACATATTATACATGTAAACATACACATACTCACAAAGCAAAAATCAATATCTGCAAAATCCAAATACATATTTGCTTAAATAAGGTTTACTTTTTTCTCATTTCCATGTATTCAATAATCAAAATGAATAACATTTCCCTTTTTTATTTATTTATGTATTTTTCTCTTTTCCAATTATAACATTTATACATATGCATTAATTATTTCAAATTTCAAGGTCTTTTTAAATTTTGGTCATGGTGTAATTACTTTCAGTTTATCATTAAGGTCATTCCACATTTTTACACCAATAACGGACTCAGACGCGCATCTTTGTCTAATGTTAGTTCTTGCTTTTCTTATTTCAAATCGAAGCAGTCCTCTTAAATTATAGCAATTGTTTCTTAATTTAAATAAAGATTGAATACCTGTAGGAAGATCTTTTTTTACAGCTCTGAATAAGATTTCAAGTTAGCTTGACTATATCCATAAATTTTAAAATATTAGATTTTATGAAAAGCTCCTTGGTAGAGTCACGGTATCCCACTTTATTGATTAGTCTTATCTGGTGATCAATAATCACCCCCAAAAATCTTGTCTCGTAGACCCTCTCTATGTTGATCCCGTTCCATTACATTTCAAATTAGAATTTTCCTACTGGGCCCAAAAATAAAAAAAAAGTCAATTAAGTTTCAACCTGTTGTATTAACTGATTTATATTAAACCCTGAACAAAACAAATTGGTATCGTCTGCAAAAATCACCAGCTTCAAAATGTTAGATATTTTGCAAATATCGTTTAAATAAAGAATAAATAGTTTTGTCCCCAAAACAGAGCCCTGGGGGATCCCACAAATTAGAGTTTCAAATTGCGATTTTGTCTGATTGATTTCAACATATTGAAGTCTATTGTTCAGATAGCTTTCTAGCCATGCATTTGCCACGCCTCTGACACCATAACAATTGCATTTCTGTAAAAGTAATTTGTAATCAATGGTATCAAATGCTTTTTGTAAATCTATAAATTTGCCAATTGTGTTTTGTTTGTTGTCAAGAGCTGAGGTTCCATTTTCTATTAACTCCATTACAGCTTGGGATGTTGATCTATTACATCGAAACCCATACTGTTGGTCACACAGTAGGTTATGTTGTTCTAAAAATCTACGCAGTTGTTGAACAAATCATTTTTCAAGTATTTTGGAAAATTGATCCAATAATGAGTTTGGCCTGTAGTTGGATAATAGGTGATTTTCACCATCTTTGTAGATAGGTAGCACTTTGGCCAGCTTCATTTTCTCATGGAAGGTACCAGTTACAAATTATCTATTGCACACATGTGTGAGAGGCTTAGAAATACTTTCAATTATCTCCTTGATCAATGACATGTCAATATTATTACAATCCATAGATCTTTTTTTTTTTAATTTGTTGACCACTTCTAAGATATCACTTTCACACACTGCCCTAAGGAACATTGACTTCTTGTTGTTTTCAAGAGACGCATTTGAAGCAAGAGTATTTGGTATTTGCGTTGCCAAGTTTGGCCCTACATTGACAAAAAATGTAATAAATTCGTTTGCAATTTCTAGCACATGATGTGTTACATTACCATCATTTTTAATTATGTGTGTTAAGGGATCAATTACTTCCTTGATTATATCCCAAGTAGCTTTTATGTTGGATTTATGCTTTTGCACCAAGATACTATAAAAGTGTTGTTTCTGATGTCTTATAAGGGTTGTCAATTTGTTTCTATAAAGTTTATACTTGTCTTCATTTTCCTCAGTTGGCCGTTTTATGGATATTTTATACAATTGATTTTTCTTTTTACAACATTTGTGGAGTACTTTTGTCATCCATTGATTCAGTTTATGCTTGTGTTTTATTTTAACTCTCCTCAGTGGGCAAAAATAATTATAAAATGCCATTAATGTTTTGAGAAAAGCATTATATGAATCATTTGCATCTTCAACATAAACTTCACTCCAATCATAATTAGCAAGTGCTACTTTAAGGGTTTCAATTGTCTGTGGGTTTCTCATTCTTTTTACTTTATAAGTTTCTCCTTTTAGAATCTTCAATTTGTTTTCTAGAACTACAAAAACTGTCAGATGGTCACTTATGTCTATAACGAGAAACCCACGTTGAATTTTCCTGTCCATTAGGTTAACAAATACAGTATATCATCGATCAATGTAACACTGTCAGTTGTGATTCTACTTGGCTTTGTTATTAAAGGGTTCATTCCAAGACCAAACATATTATTTACAAAATCTTTTGTTTTGGTGTGTTCACATGATTTCAATAAATCAATATTAAAATCACCACACACCAAAAGACTTTTGTTAATTTGTTTGGAGTATAACTCTAATATTTTGCTATTAAAATCATCAATACATTATCCAGGAGTTCTATAGATACAACTAATTATTATACTTTTCTTTACCGATTCATTTTGTATCTCAACAAAAACACACTAACAACTCATCAACAGCCATTGTCATATTCCTAATAATCTTACATGTTATACCCTTTACACAAAAAGGGCAACTCCTCCACCCTTTTTGTTTTTCCTATTTTGTTTAAATAAATCATAATCTTGGGGCTACACGGTGGTGTAGTGGTTAGCACTGTCGCCTCACAGCAAGAAGGTTCCAGGTTCGCAGTTTGCATGTTCTCCCCGTGTCTGCGTGGGTTTTCTCCGGGTACTCCGGTTTCCTCCCACAATCCAAAGACATGCACGTGTTAGGTTGATTGATGATTCTAAAATTGCCCGTAGGTGTGAATGGTTGTCTGTCTCTGTGCGTCTCTATGTGCCCTGGGATAGACTGGCGTCCTGTCCAGGGTGTACCCTGCCTCACGCCCGATGTCAGCCGGGATTGGCTCCAGCCCCCCCTGCGACCCCGACCCCGGGATAAGCGGTTGAAGATGAATGAATGAATAAATCATAATCTTCCAGTTCAAAATCAAACTCCTTATCATCATGAAACCACGTTTCGGACACTGCTACAACAGTAAACTTAAATTTAAATCCATTTAAATAGTCTGTTATTTTAGTGCTGTTTTTATAGAGACTCCTGCTGTAGAAGTGAATCATTGAAAATTGTTCTGATGATGCTTCAATTTCGTTTTCTGAGTAATATCCACAGTCCAGTTTTAGTTTCTCCAACAAATAGCCATCAGGATCAATGTCTGTTTCTAGATCGTATGATTTATATTCCTGGTACTCAAAAGTCTTGAAGTCTGTTTGTTCCTCCATGTTGTTGATTTAACATTATCATCCTACAAGGTTGATACCATGCTGGTAATTTCCCAATCCATTAGCAAACCATTTATCTGAATCTGTCCAAGTCTTCACTTTCTCGTATTATTATTATCTTGGTTTGTTCTGTAGACCCATTAAGTTTGATCATTACTTTGCAATTCCTTGTCCATGTACCCTGGATCTTGTTTCGTTTTTTCAGCACTCTTGCCTGTCGTGCAAGCTCTGCATTTTTTCTTGTGTTGTGTGCATTTACATAAACACCTGTGCCCCGGAGTTGTCTTGTTGACTTCAACTTTGTGTTTGTGGTTAGCAAATCTCAAAATAATCTTTGGGATGGTCCCTTGTTTCTGAGGGATTGTGTGGCATGCAGAGATGTTCCTACCTTCTAGAGGAATGTCTTTGCTGTTAAAGAAGTGAATGACTTGCTGTTCAAGAGCACCATCTAGCATAGGTGCAGTGCTTTGTCACCAATCCAGTTATGACCAGGTCATCCGTCCTTGTATATTGCTCCAAATCATCCACTCTCTTTTGTAGTTCTTCGATCTTCTTGTCCTTTTCTTTGATTTTGTCCTTTAGTTGTCGCACTTCATCAATTAACTTCAGCAAGTCTTTTTGCTTGACTACAGAATTTAGTTCTTCAGTCATGAAGTTTAGTATTTTTTTCACCTCCTCCATATTGTCTGTCATCTTCTTTGCCATTGTTCGGTATTTTTTTAGCTTGTGTTGTTGAGATAAACAGGTCAGAGTCCAGGCCTAGACGGCTGTCCAATAATGCCTTAGAGAAGGCTCCCAGATATTGTGTTTTATTTTGTTTTTATTAATTTGGTGAATATACATCATGTGCCTTTAATGTTGCACAAGAATGAGTAATTCTGACAACCTCTCTGAAATCCTTTGACTTTACTAGCTATTGATAATGGCTAGTTTGGTGGTAGATATTAATTTAATTATTAATTACAATTCCAAATTGATAGTTTAGTATATTTTTATGAGACTCAAGTTAATTAATTGCAGATCTTTTTCTGATAATAGCAGGTGGGGCTTTGACCACATGATTGGTACATGTATGTCAGGTACAACAACAGTTTATAGAGGCAGCAGCATATAACCAACCCGGACAACATTCAGAAGTGTACACATTGAAGGGGGGAGTTTCTTTTTTTTTTTTTGTTGAAGGAATACTCAAAAAAAGAAGGCATCATATGAAAACTCTTGCAATAGCAAGCTAATAATAGAACTACATAGATGTTTATCACTTCAGGCAAAAAATCATTTCGTAGCTGGGATCACATCCAATACAAGAAAACGCAAAACCAATTTGATTGACTGTGCTTTTAGCCAGAGGCTGCTTGGTAGATACAATATGTTCTCACCTTCCCTGGAGGACCGCTGTCTCCCTGCTCCCCCTTTAAGCCGGCCAGGCCTGGAGGTCCAGCAATGCCCTAAAGAACAAATTACCCAATGATGACACAGACGGGGACTTGATTTAAAAAAAAAAAATGCAGTGCACATGACACACTACATACACAGCTGACAACATGAACACAAACACTGGCACATAGAGATGCACACACGCACACATGCACAGACGCAGACACACACACATGCACACGCACCAGCTTTCCTGGTAATCCAGGTATTCCTTCTTTGCCAGGCACCCCATCTCTCCCAGGGACTCCTGGTTTACCTGCTTCACCCTGAGGAGCAGCGAATACTTAATTATGTTTAATATGTATGTAAAGTAAGCATGTATAGCCATGTTGCACAACAAAAGATTCAAATCATCTAAAAAGTTCTGAGCAGTTCACAGAGAAGCACCACAAATGATCAACCGATATGGATGAGCTATGGTGCCCGATCTTATTCTATATACATTTTAATAATTTAATTTTAGAATAGTGAGATTATTATTATGTGACGGACAGACAACCTGAAAAAGTATTGTGTACATAAATACAAAGTCAGTATGGTGTACATAACATTGCTTAACAACTTGTTCTGAAACCTGCATTTGTCAACAAAAGCTTGGTCGACGTTTTGGCATTTCTTTTAAATGACTTTCCCATTTTCAGCACTAATTAAAATGAACATTTCTTTAATTTTACACTTCCTCAATGTACTCCACAGTGCAGCAACAGTGGCAGCCAGATCACGATGCATACTCACCACCTGCCCTGAAAGTCCTGGAGGGCCCTGTGGACCCTGCAGGGAAAAATAAACACAGTGGTAAGAAGGAAAACAGTGTGATACACACCATTACATTTCTGTTGAATTTCCTGAGAAAACATGTAATAAGTTTTTTCCCTGAAGAGAAGCTGTGGGGACACTTACTACAGCTCCGGGGGGACCTGACGGTCCTGGCAGACCTGTGCTTCCTTGGGCACCGGGAGGACCCTGGAGACAGGAGAAATAAACTCACACACTGCAGATATGTCGTACATCTTCAGTGTCTAGATTGTAATGTGATCGAGTACTCGGGCAACTGCGCCTCTCGTCTAGAGAGATGTAAAATGCCAGTGGAGTTTTACCTGGACGCCAACACCTGGCTCTCCTGGAATACCCTGTGACACACACAAACTTTTTATGACTCTTCAGAAAGCAACGAAGAAAAGAATTTCAGTACATGTGCCATAACTTGCAGCACAAAAAGATGTATTTAAACTCACCTTCACACCTGGTGGACCTGGAAGCCCGTTGGGACCCATGGGGCCCTGATTGAAACACATACCGCCAACATGTGAACTGCTGCAGTTAAGAGTCTTTAAATGTGTGCTGCATCGTGTATGTGTGATACTTACTGTTGGCCCCCTTATGCCAGGCTCTCCTGGGTTTCCCTGGAAGCAAAATACAAGTCATATACAGTATACATACAGTACTCGCTAAAACTACACACAGGCCACATTTTAAAAGGAATATTTATGACATCTTGAAAAAGCTTACTTGTTTTTGCTGAGAGTTAGATGAGAGAATTGATACCATTCTGGTCTGTCATTAAATATGACTTCCTGGAGTCTCCGCTTATTGCTTGGCAACTTGACGGTGACAGCAAAAGTCCAGAAAGCAATTGCCCGCACCTGACAATTAGTCCTGCATATGATCCTCCATTAAACATAACATGTTGATTCTTGAGTTTTAGAGGTGCTGGTAGGCACATTTTGTTATCTTTGGACAGAGCTAGGCTAGCTGCTTCCAGTCTTTAAATTAAGCATAGACTGAAACCCATAGGTTTCTGAAGAGAAAAATGACACTCAAAGTGGGCGGCTCGGGCCATCACCATCTTGGCAGGGCCACCACCTGCTCCTGGCTTATTGACAAATGGGCAAAGATGGATGGATCTGATGTGGGCCAAATGAAGCCTACAGTCTATGATAGCTATAAATTAAACGAAAGAGTGATGTAAAAAATCACCCCGTGTACAGTTATGAACTGGAAAATTAGCTATAGAGACCAAATCTGTGTATCTATGCATCAGGCTGTAAACATTTTTATTTCTGCTATAAGGTTGGGATTTTTAACATCGGGCTCTATGGGGATTGCGTCGCTTTTGGAGCCAGAGGTCAAGAGGTCACTCGTGGAACTGCACAACTGAACACCGTTGGCTTGATTTTTCAGCCCCCGAACTTGCCCCATCATGCTAATTGCCTGCTGGCGGCTGCATATTATTTAGCAAACAGATATCAGAGTGGTATTGGCCTTCTCATCGAACTCTCACCTTGAACGCCAATAAGAGAACTTCCCAAGATGTTGAACTATTACTTTCAGCAACATTTGTATGTTTTTTCATACCCTCAACATGGTGTTTACATAAATAATACACAGACATGTAACTGATCTTAGGGAGGCACAAATACACAAACAACAAGTAGGACAATACAAACAGAGGATCGACAATGATAACAAAGAGACACTCACATGGTAAGCCCTGAAAAATCTGTGCTGTGAGAGGGATAAGCACACAACAGACAGCAGGCACAGCTGCATGCACGATAAGCAGACTCAAGCGAATCGACAACACTGTACATTTTGGAGTACCAAAAAACTCATTTTGTATTCCCCTCTACTATTGTACGTTGGATCCTAGTGAGAGGTTCAGCTCACTTCCTTTCATCTCCTCCAACAAATTGGTGGTGTTTTACACAGTTAAAATCCAACTTCAGAAGTCAACTTTTGAGTTTGACATGTATTCTTTGGGGACAGTTGGTCTTGATTAATGTTTTATGAGGAACGGATCAAGGTCTGACTCTTATCCTGGACCCCAGCTCCCAGAAGGATGTTACCAATACAAATGCATTAAGATTAAAGTGGGGAAATTTGCCTGGGAGGTACATGATGAAGCGTGCATCCCGATGATAGGTTTTTATGGTCTCCTGTTGTTAAATGCAGAAACATCTTTCAAGCTATTTTCTGTCTAAGCTCACTGGTATCTCTACAGCCTAGGTTCATTTCCCAGTTGTATCTAATACCACTGGGACAGCATCTCCCAGCCCTGCCTTCTCAAAAGCTCAAGCACGGCAGCCAGCAGCAGAGAACCTACCGGTCTGCCTAGAACTCCTGGGAACCCAGGCAGGCCCTGGAGAGGATGAAAGATAGAGGAAGGAGGATGACAGGGGGGAGGAAGAGGGGAAACAAACAACACAGAAAAGGAAATGGACAGATATAAGACACATGTGAGGAGAGAGAGGGAGTAAGACAGCGAGGTATCAGCCGCACAGCTGCAAAAGATTACTGTCTAAGGATCTATGAAGCCTCAGCCCAGAAGGGGGAAAAGAGAGCTCTATTAGCCAACCCAGTGGTTTGCTCTGAAGATCAAGCCTAAGAGGAGGCCCCTTTGCTGGGTTACTGGTTACTCACTGGTTGGCCTCGAGGACCAGCGGGCCCTGTTGGGCCCTGCTCCAACATGGAGGGAAGGAAAATAAAAAGTGTGAGGAAGTGCTAAATACCTTTCCTCTACTTTATTTTAATTTATTCCTGCAAACTGACCACACACTTAAAAACACACAGTGTATCATTTGTGTTTGGGCTTTTAGTGATCACAGTAAATACTATGGTAATGAAAAATATGAAACATCTGATGTTAACTGGAATCCTGCTGGTTTCATATTTTCAAAAAGCTGAACAGGGGCATCAAGACTTTCATATGAATTAATACATCTATATTTACTTTTTACAGTATTGTAAATAATTTACAGGGAAATATGCAAGAATTTATACATTATTTAATATATATTAATGACTGTATGAATATATATGAAAAAAACACTTACCAAGTCTGTTGAAAGGCATATTCACTATATAATAACACAAGTGTCTCTAAACCATGAAAGTCATTACAATATTATGCTCTATTAAAAAAAAAAAAAAAAGGCGTATAACTTAGGCGTATAACTTAGCTCACATCCAGTACTTCACACTTACCGGTTTCCCATCCTGACCAGGTTTTCCTGGTTCTCCTGGTGTTCCCTGAAATGATAAAACACAGGTTGCTTCCTGTAAAATAAATATTTTTAAATAGTTCTTCATCATGTCTTGAGAAGGGTTGCATAATCCGACCTTTTCACATACAGAGTACTGATCTGATACAAGTGTTTAATTAAAGAGATACTTTGCTGATTTAAATTCAGCTCTGTGTCATGGCAGTGTGGCCAGTGTGTGCAGACGAACGACATCTGGAGTACTGGAGCACCAGATGTCCGAAAGAACTTCAACTTATATTATTGTAAAAAACTAATTCAAGCAGTTTCAATGAACCATATCTATTTGTGTCTACTCTCAAAAACTTTCAGAGCCTTAATTTTTCCCCTGAAATTCACAAACTTTCAAGACTTTTAACGACACATGAGAACCGCCGCCTGTGAGTGCTTTGGGATGGGCAAGGGACTCACAGCATCACCTGCTGCTCGTTTAGGAGTGACTACAGAGTGATTTATGCATCAGAGTCCAAAACACCACAAAAGTCTCATATAACACCAGAAACAGTCGACAGTCTCTAGGATGGATGAGGTTTTGGGAAGTCGCCAGATTTGGCAAGAAAGTCTCCGGTGTTTGTATTATGATTATATACAACAGCGGCTCTCCCTTTCTTCTTCTCCTTTGTTGGTTATAGTTACAGCGCCACGTCCAGGTCTGGCATGTGTATTACAGCGTTTTAAGATGGTTTCGTGTGGGCCCAGATATTTCTTGAGCTGAGTCTTTGGCGACGGAAATCTTTTTAAGAACGATTGAGAAAAAAAAGGTCGCATTTCTATCGTGTGGACGTACCCCTAGTCTTAAGTGAGTAAGATCCAAATTCTCACTTAAGAAGTCTGTGATTATTACAATATTGTAATCTAGATTACACTGGAGAGCCAGCTCACCTGTGAGCCATCACGCCCTTTTTCTCCAGACTGCCCTCTGTCTCCTTTATCACCACGAGATCCTGAGAAACCCTGTGAGACACATTGGAAGTAGCTCATTTGTTTATAGAAAAATGACAGCATGAGATGAAATATGATGTTGTATTATGTGTAAATCTTACTTGTTCTCCTTGAGGTCCCGGTGATCCTGCAGCACCAGGCTCTCCCTTCGGCCCTATGGTTCCTGGAGGACCTCTGACTCCAGGCGTACCAATCAGTACTGAGTCAGCAGATGCTCCCTACAGTACATACACACACAAATGCTTATGAATTGCATTCTATGTACGGATATCTTATATTTAAAAATAATGTAATCTGCTTCAATCAACAATGAGAAGAAATGTACCTTTTGACCTGGTGGGCCTGCTGCTCCTGTTAGCCCCATTTTACCCTAAAATACAGAAGAAATCATGGTAATATTTACATAAAACAATGTATTCTCAATACCTTTATGCAGAGTACCAAAATAAACAATGTTAATGTGATATAAACACTTACAACTTCTCCTTTGTCACCTTTCTCTCCTGTCGACCCCTGAAATACAGTTACACAGGATATTAGCAGACTCGTGTTCAGTCAATGAAAAATCTTCATTTGTTTACTCAACTCACCTTATCTCCAGGTCTTCCAGCCTCACCCAGTTCCCCAGCTCGCCCAGGAACTCCTGGTATTCCTGGTTTGCCTGACTCTCCAGGAGGCCCTCTGGGTCCCTCTGGTCCTTGGTGTCCAATGGCTCTACCTGGAGGCCCAGCTGGTCCAACGACGCCTTGCTCCCCCTGATCCCCTTTTGCTCCTCTCTCGCCTTGAAAACCACGGGGACCCTGGTGCACAACAGGAAATGATGAACAAATCTAAAATTCAAAGACTTTTTGACAAAAATCAAAATGCAGTGCACCATCTGGACTTACTATGATCTTACTGGGGATCGTGATTATTATTATTATTATTATTTTTCGCTGTAAGCCTCCAAGATGCCCTTAGCCATACTTACATCTGCACCAGATAGTCCTCTCGATCCAGGTTCACCCATGTTTCCTTTTTCACCTTTTGCTGCCTTCAGCACTGTAGAACTTGGTTGTATGTCCTTCCTGTCCACAACCACCTTCAGATCAGACACCTGTGAGGAGAGAAGAAATAAGAAAAAGGTTGGCAAAAGCTTTATAAAAAGCCTGTCTGGGAAATGCTTGCATCAGTTAAAGACCAGTAACTCAGATTTCATCTCAGCAGCTGGAGAATTGCTTGTAGTCAGTGGTCTATTTTCTTATGCTCCACATGCGTTCGAATCATGCACAAAAACTTTGAAATATATTGTTTTACTGTGGGAGTTTTTCATCTGCAGGAAAACTAAATGAAGTTTGCAAACTCCTCAACACTGTTGGGGCAACGTTTATTCTGAGAAGTGAGAAGTTCTAATTCAGTCATAAACCTTCGTCTGTTGGTCTATGTCTATAACATCAAGCCCCACATGCTGCTGTGGGGTTTAACAACTTGCAGTCCTATTTTTATTATGCCCATAAACCAAGAGCCAAATCCCATATTTGAACATGGCAATATTGTTAATCCACTTTTACTGGATCAAGGACATTTTTGTTTTAAAACTAATTGACGCTGAAAGTTATAAATACATCTGAAAGCTTTAAACAGAATGATGATACATGCAAGAAGGAAGAACAAATAAAAAACAATGAGCACAAGTTCCAGGATGAACCAGACTAGTAGGCTAAAACAATCATCCATACATCCATACATAGATTAATTAGAGTAATAACTGAGATTAAGGCTGTTAGGAATGAACACAAATACGGTTTTACCGTCCTTATGGGAATCTACAGTTTGCCAAATGTATTTTTGTGAAATTTAATCTCCTATACAAGAGTCAATGTAGATTCTCATGAACCTGCGTGTGACATCTGAACGGCTTGTTGAATCCCATTTGTGGGTTGGTAGGCACTAGATACCTAATTTGCACAAGCACTGAAAAAATAGTTTTTCATGATATGATCCCTTCAAAGTGCTAATCCTATTTGTGTGGCAGTCCTCTTACCTGAATTCCAAGGTTGGCCAGGGCCTTCTGTACATCCTGGTAAGAGAAATACATAAACAGTCACAGATGAGTCATGACAAGTGATGTGCTGACGTCATGACAGGTGATGTGCCTATGACTAACCACTGCTGTCCCAGGTTTGCCCGGCGCCCCGTCCTCTCCTGGGTCTCCCTGCCAATAAAAAGATATCAAAGTGTCAACAGAAAACAAATGAAACCTCACTCATGTCACACCTTCAATAAAATAGGAATGGAAGATTAACTTACAGCATCACCTTTGAGACCAGTTGGACCTCTTTCCCCCTAGAACAAAGAAAGATTGAAGGTCATAAATAATAATAATAATCCACAGCAAATTGAGACCAACACTGACAACTACAACTTACTCTGGTTCCCGTAGCTCCAGGGATCCCTGGTACACCCTGAAGGACAGAGCAAGGACAATGATAAAAGCATCAACAGATAAGACTGTGGGAGGGCTGCTGTAGCATACAGCAACAGATATAGATAAAACACACATCTCCTCAGCTACATGTGGGAAAGCCATGCTGCTGGGGACAATATGACCACACAAGAGCCAGACGTTTCCTGCCTTCTTATGCTTTAAAATTACCTTTTCTCTAATAGTTTGCATAAGGAAACAATCATATGAAAACATAATTACACACAGACTTTTTTGTGTGTATAATGATTTCATCCTCCATTAATGCACATTAGGCCTTGAAGCGTTCATATCGTTCCTAGCACACTACGCTAAAGGAAAAGCAATGACTGTAATATGCATTTATAAAATATAATTAACAACAATGTCAGAATGCTGCGAAGTCATGCATACTTACAGGGGTTCCCGGAGGCCCTTGCGGGCCTGGGATTGGTGCTGCTTCAGCTCCTTTAACATACACCACCTGAGCAACAGTGTATAGTAGTAAAGATGACAAACTGTAATTCTCATTCATAATATATTTCAAATGTATCTGAATCATAGAATCTATATAAAGATGGACGACATGACTGCTCCCGAAAAGTGAAGCCAAAATGTCTCGACTGCCCCCTGATGGCTAACTGCGGTAAAGATCATAAATCCCGCCCCCTCGTCAAATAGTTTATTTGCAATTTTAGAAAGTGTTTATATTTCTGATAAGTTTGACTATAATAATCTATTTTATACTTAAAAACTGGGTGAAACGGCATGACTGACAGCTATGAACGGATTGGTTGTTCCCTACTGCTCAGACTCTGCCTGCAAATGACCGAGGTGATAGCACCCGTATCTGGAATATCTTAGCTTCACTTTTGTACAGTGGAAGGAAATAGAGACTTGTCGTCCATCTTTATATATACTCTCTGGTCTACAAAGGTTGCACCTGTCCAGGAGGACCAATGCTGCCAGGTACTCCAGGAGGCCCCGAAGGGCCAGAGGGTCCGACAGACCCAGCAAGGCCCCGGTCTCCTTTCTGTCCGTCCCGGCCCTGGAAAACACACGCGATTACACAACTCTCTCTACACAGGGTTACTTCCTCCTGCGCTGTGCTATAGTAGAGGCTGAACTATAAAATCAAAGCAGGTGGCCGCTGCCACCCCTCCACTGATGTTCTTGAGATAATTAATGTGAATTTGCACATGAAAACAGCACACTGACATTTGGTGCCTCTCTGGATTCCTCTCAGAAGTGGCTCCCTCTTAAAGGCTAGGCTTGATCATTAGAGGCTTGTGAATTTATATAGCCACTTCTGAGAAGCCTATTGATTCAGCAGTGAGCAAGAGTGTGATGGTAATGTCAATGTCAGAGCAAACTATGGTTGATAAATACACACTTGAGTGAGAAAGTGATGAAAAGAGGAGGAAAGCTGATATATAATATAATAAAGTGAAGGATCAATACAGAAAGCAGGGCGTGAGACAGGACAGGTTGACAGGACAAATAACAGCATGGGGAAAAAAACTGACAACTGAACGGAAAAAGATAACGATATAAAGGAAATTTGGCATAACTGACATCTCTTCCAGCTGCTCCTGATTCTCCTTTGTCACCCTGCAGATTAAAGACAGCAGAGTCACAGTCACAAAGAAATGCAGACATAATAAGCAAAATCTCCATGAAGTACTCTAAAAAGACACTAATCCTACATCGCTAAAGCATTGTTAGATTTAAATATTAGGTTATTTTGTTTGGTGATTTTACATGAGGTGTGTCCTGTAGTATGAATAGCACTGCAAAATAACATAGTATTTTATCAAAGATGAGGCACTTTAAGAGACCACTTTACAAAACAACATTCATGAGAAAATATCTTTGTAGATAAATGTGTCGAACAGTAAAATGTTTTGGTTTTCTTTAATTGAAAAGAAGAGCTACAAACCTTTCTCCCATCTTCACCTGGTACACCATCCTCACCCTTCAAAACAAAATGTATTGCAGACTTGAACAAACAACAAACTGAATAATGGCTGGTCTGCAGCAGGTGCACTCAGGTAATTCAGTGCCACTGCTGGAGACTCACTTAAGCCCTTATGTAGCATACACTGAAATAAATGTCCTCTCTGCTTTATTGTCAAAACCATTACCAAATTAAAGAATGATTGAGAGACACACTGAGAGAAATAAACTAGCACTACTGAGCAAGATTCATATTCTGCCTAAATCATTGATAAAATGTGCAACGTGTCGTATTACAGTATGTCAAGGAGAGTGGCTATTAAATTCAAGATGCTGAAGTACATCAGGTCAGGAAAGGTATAGTAAGGAGTTACCATTTTTCCAGAAGGACCAGGTTTGCCATCTTCACCTGCTTTACCCTGAAATATAACAACAAGGATGAGGGCACACAACTACTGTAAATAAATGTGGTCAAAAACGGATGTAAAACAGATGAAATAAAGGTTTGTGTGTACTTACAGGTGTTCCTGCAGTACCTGGAGGCCCAACAGGCCCTGGTGGGCCCTGTTCCCCTCTAAGTCCTGGTAAACCCTGGTCAATCAACCCAAAATACATCACAATGCTTTAATCCCTGCTATTTAGATCTGCACACATTTTGCACTACATTGTGGGGATGTAAGAACAGTCAAAAGGAGAGTTTAAAATTTGTAATTTATTAGATAAAGTGCGACAAAACAAAGCATGATAGTTTGTTTTGGATGTACAGGAGCATTGATATAGCTGCCATGTGTCTGCCCCTTAAAAGAGGAATTAGATTCTTCAACTAAACTGTAAATTGAGCAGTTTTCAGAATCAATATTTTAGTCTATTTTACAACAGTGTCCTGTGAAACTGGACTGGCCTAGAGACATCTTTCCCTACAATCGGCTTATGCAACTGACCACAGGAGTGAAGGCTGAACGTCCACAGTGCCCTCTGCAGCACGTACACATAAAGTGAAAATATGTGACGGCAATTCAGAGGCAGACGAGTAACCTGAAAATGTGTTCAATACAGTTTTTAAACTACTTACCGAAGAAATGTATACCTCACTAGGAAGTGAGTATAACACAAACAAATCTTTCAGCATTTATTTTCATATGACTACAGATAACTAATACAAAGGACCAGTCGCGTTTCTCAAACAACCCCACAGGAAAAAATAAACTCACGTCTCTCCCTGGATCCCCCTGTTTCCCAGGATCCCCCTGTAACACAAAGAAAAAACAAATGCATTGTATCAGTGTCACACATTCACCACCCAGTGAGGCTTTGCATACAATGTGTTGTATGTTTGGGGAAAAGATGGCATGTACCCGCTGGCCAGGTGGTCCAGCCGCACCTGGTTTACCGTCCAAACCAGGACGTCCATCTAACCCGGATGTTCCCCTTTCTCCCTGATCACATAGATGTTAAGGGTTAGAAAACCACATTGACATTAAAGCCTACAGTAAGAAGCTTTCTGCCAGACTCTATGCGCTTCATCCCACTAGGACTCTAACAGAATCCGGTGGAATGAAGGATAGCGAGACCTGCCAGTTTATTTTGTTTCCAATATTGATAAAATGATCAGTTCAGCAGGTGAGATTGTGAGGACCAGCCACACTCGTTGACTTCAAACCTTCTCTCCAGGTGCTCCTCTTTCCCCCACATCGCCCTGGAAAACATTAAAATTATGTAAAATGTGTGTGAAAGGAAACCAATAATTTAGGTATTTACAGATATCTAGTTATGATATATATATATATATATATATATATATATATAGAGAGAGAGAGAGAGAGAGAGCGAGAGAGAGAGAGAGAGAGAGAGAGAGAGAGAGAGAGAGAGAGCGCGAGACAATTGAAGTAGAGAAGCAGTGACAGAAAGCAAACTCACTCTTGAGCCTGCAGGCCCTCGTTGTCCCTCAGGACCCTTTACAGGCATTGAGGAAAGAACAAGAAGTCACAAAGGATCATCAGTCACGCATACCAAATCAACAGGGACAGGGGTCAGCGTGCATACAGATGCATACACTGTACAGTGGTTTATTGGACACTCACAGAAGCATGTACAAATTGTAAGAATGAGGCAAACTCACTCGTAGCCCTGGGGCTCCAGGAGCCGCCGCTTCGCCTTTTGCACCTTTGCTGCCATGCTCTCCTGGGTCGCCAGCATCACCCTGAAAATAACAGTGATGTAAATTACTAACTACGACTAACTTTTTGAGAGTTATTCCAAAGTGTGTCTGCTATAACTACAAATACGGATTTGGGGCGATACTTATTGCAAGTGACACACTCTTCACAGGTAAAGTACATACCTTCTCTCCTCTCTCTCCTCTCAGTTGGCCCTGGATGTCTGCCTGTTAAAGAGAACAAATGTTTCAGAATTGGGTTGGATTGAGTTGTGGGAAATTACTTCAATGAAATATGCTGCAGACTGAAATTTCTAATTCTAGTTGACTAGGCTAGAAATGGTTCATGATTCATCATAATGGTTCATTTTGATTTAGACATATAGTAGAGTGAGACACACTCACAACTTTTCCTGGCAGTCCTGGAGGCCCTTGTAGTCCCTTGAAGAAGAGAGGGAAATATGTTAACCCACTTACAGTATATAAAAAGTTATATAAACACATTGGAGAAACAAAGCAGACAACAAACCAGTTCTCCTTTCTCTCCTCTTGGTCCCGCGGGTCCAGGGCTGCCCTATAATCGAACACGGATCAATAAATATGCTGAGCAGCTGACCTTCCTCACAGACTTCAGTAGAGAATCACTAGAGCATATTGAAAAGCTGTCTGTATGAGGATACATAAATGTGTGCCTCACATTTCGTCCGTGCTCTCCTGGGTCTCCCATGTCTCCTTTCTCTCCTAATCGTCCTGGCTGACCAGCCAGTCCCTGAGGGGGTCAATTAAATATGTCCGTTAACTGAACTTTCCATTGATGTTCTAGGGTCAACTTTAAGTATAAGAGTGAAAACTCAAAGACACTTGTCCTACCCTCAGTCCTCTTTCTCCTGTCTTCCCTGGAAGGCCAGATTCCCCCTGATGAAAAAATAGACATTCTGCAGTGACATTTCACACTAATCTTTACAAATAAACACACTTTTTAAGAAGAGAGTTGACATTGAAATGTTGGCATCAATAAGAAGAAGAGATCACACTTACAGGAGTGCCTTCGTCACCCTTCTCTCCTCTATCTCCCTATAAAACACAAGTAGAAATACTGTATTCATTTGAACTGAGTAGGAAACCTTACTGGCATTACATCTCAAAATCTACAGCATGAGTAGAGGGTCAGAGAACATAAACAAAATAAATAGAGAATTTCATGTCATTTTGTCACACAAAGTGTTGTTTTACCTCTAAAATGGCATCTTTAGAAAGAGACGCATGTTGGAAGGAACAGAAGAAAGCTTAACAGATGGACTGATCTAAAGCCTCTTTCACACATAGTTTATTACTGGGATAACTTTTAGGCACCGCTTCACACATGCACTACATTTAAGAACATTTCCATCTCCGGAATTTTCAGACATGCCAGGACAATGCAGGAGTAGATGGTACGTTCCAGCAGGAGTAGATGGTACGGTCCAGCAGAAGAGGAAGATGGGGCAAGGCCAGATGTATGTGTTTGCAGCGGAATGCATCTACTTTTGTTTTCAGGAACAAAAGTTTGCTGAAATGTTCCTTAAATGTAATTCCGCCACCAAATCATGGTCTTTTACATACATCAAATAAGCCACCGAGAAAGTTTATTTCGTGTATAAACTATTAACGGAGAAATCCCGTAGAGTTGTTAAAAGTCAGACATGGCTAACACTGATTAGATAGAGGCATTACGGGGAAGGCATTAAAACGGCTTTTTTAACCACTAACATTGCTCAAACCTTGCAGTAGCATGATAAGAGTCCCTACACATAAAACGAAGCACCAATAGAGTCATTCCTTTTGGATTGCATTTGGTTATCGACTTAAATGGACTTCACTTCAAGAGGAGCTGGTACCGGGGCCAATATGTAAGTCTTTCAAAAACCATCTTTTAATAAATGTTCACTAACTACGTTTCTAGTGCTTTGTTTTATGTATAGGGACTCTTATCATGCTACAGCAAAGGTTTTGATTTTGAGCAGTATTAGTGGTTAAAAAAACGTTTTAATGCCTTCACTGTTCTGCCCCGAGCTGTGTTCAGTGTTAGCCACGTCTGGCTGTAAGCGACTCTCCCGGATTTCTCAGTAAATAGTTGTTACATGAAAAAAACTGTCTCGATGGATTATTTGATGTATGCAAGCGGCGAAAAAAAATCCATGGGATCATGGGTTGATTTTGCACCAGAATTACACTTTAAAGTGAGGTATTGGCAGTACAGATTTCTCTGAATATCGATCCCATCATGCAGGAAATGTTCCTAAACATTTAAAGGATAAACAATGTTTGAAAGGGGCTTAGGATTAGAGAAACATGCAATAGCAATAACATCTTGACTATTTTTTTTACAATAGTACAATGTAATGTCTCACTTCACTGTGTAAAGAAACAATAGCCATAACATTATAAGCTCACTCGAGCTGCAACTAACAATGACAAACTAACTTTTACTATTGATTAATCTGACAATTTTCTTCATTAATCATTTGCTCTATACCATGTTACAAATTTGAGAAAAAATAAGCAAATTCCCCCAGAGCCTAAGTTGACATTTTTTGTTTACAATGATTTAAAACAGTAAAAACAGAACATCCTCACATTAAAGAAGCTGGAACACAAAAGGAATAATTGGTATGTTTTACTAAAAATTACTTAGAGATATTTTGCTGATTTAAACACAGCTCAACGTGGGCAGTGTGTGCAGATGAACCGTGTTTGGTTTTGAGTCAAGTGAATTTCAGCGGACCTCTGCTGCTACACTCCTTAGGTCCACCACGAAAGGAAACCATACACTGTTCATCTGCACACACTGCCCACATTGCCACAATACCAAGCTGGTTTAAAATTGGGAAAGTATCCCTTTAAAAAAGTGGAGTCTGCTTTTCTGTAGAAAGATTGTTGATATTTGAGCTCAACACCCAAACAAATAAACCCTTACCACCAGTGCACCTTCAGACAATTAGCATGCACCAGATTTACTGCCCCTCTCGCTCCCACTGCCTGTCTTTTTGCACATCATTGGCCTTTCCCCTGTCCTGTGCATGAGCACAAATGAAATAGTTTTGTGGGGCTCAGTCTGATCCACTTTGTTTGTTTTCCATTTACCTGTGTTGTGTACTGTATGAGCATCAGATGTTTTTCAAAGCGCAAACACAGAAAAGGCTGTGAGGACATAATCACTGAGTTTGACAAAAAGTGTAGCAGATTAGAATAGCAGACCCCCCTTAACGATGAGTCAACTATCAAAACAGCTGCCATTTAATTATCACCCATGTGTGAGGGAGTAGTTATTATTGGTGTTGTGTTACTTTTCACAGACCACACACCATTCTTACCTCTTTACCAGGCAGACCAGGCTTTCCTGGGATTCCTGGCCGCCCATTCTCTCCCCTCTCTCCTGGTTCACTTGGATCTCCCTAAACAACAGTTGAAAGACCAGTTTGACAATCAAACATACAGAACTAAACAGAGAGGCTAAAAACACGATCGGCCTCTCACCTTGGCACCTGGCCTTCCACTGACACCAGGAACTCCCTGAGGAAAGAGCACATGTTTTATGTAATTTTCAGGGCGTTTTTGGGGGCATGACTTACACTGACAGGTGGCACAAGGGAGTGTTTCATGATGAATAATGGATGATATTGTCAGGAATATATCACAGCAGCTGTAAACATCATGGTTGTGCCATTTGTTTTTCTGTTAAAGAGGTGTTGCAATGAATTTACTCTCTCTCCCGGCTCTCCTTTAGGTCCGACAGCTGACGCTCCTGATCCTGGAGAGCCCTTGCAAAATGACAGAGAAGGAAGTGTCATTTAGACAGATGTTCACCTGTTAGTAGCACACACAAACTGCACACACAAACAATTCCATATTTTCTAGAGATTCATCATTATATCTTGGTTGCCTACTTTCTCTCCTCTCTGTCCCGTCTCTCCTTTGTCTCCTCTTGGCCCCTCGGAACCAGGCAGGCCTCGGTCCCCCTGTAGGAGAACAGCAAAGGACAGGAAACTTATCAGAGTGGAGGAACAGCTAGCTCTGCTAAAATTAAAACATTTTACTGATCTGATCTTACCTGATCACCTTTCTTCCCGGGAAAACCTGGAACCTGCATAATTTGAATAATACAGTAAGGACATCATCACAGACGAAGACAGTCACAGACATTAAGTTTATATCTTAAATGAAAGGACGATGAATTATTATATGTCATGATTTTTTCTTATCTGATCACTCACACTTCTGCCTGGCTCCCCGCGTCCACCTTCATTTCCCTGAGAACAGACAGGTGAAATTGTCCCTTCATCTTTGCTTGAAAATTCATTACATCAGATTATGAAATGTTCTGTGATGGAACCGTGTTCCTATTGACCTGCTGCTTCTTGTATGATTACACCTAATTTAATCAGTCTCACCTTTTCTCCTGCTGCTCCATTGGGACCGGGTAAACCCTGATGACAAATGGAAAGACTCATTCATGAGACTCTCTATGCATTTAGAATAGTCAGACCATGCAGCAAATATGAGACAAAAAGGCACATAGGTGTCATTAGCCAATAAGACATGGCAGTCTGTCACTCACTCTCAACCCTGGTGTTCCTGCGAGGCCCGGCTTTCCTGTGTCCCCCTGCAAGACAACATTATTCAGTCAACAGCTCACAGTTCCACTAAAAGGAAAAGGATGTGAACCGTTGAACTTGATTAAATTAAAAACTGAGCCAAGACAGCTCTACTCACTCTCTCCCCAGTTTCACCAGCCGGTCCTCTCTCCCCCTGCAAAGAGACAAATGTCCAGATTCACTGATTGTTTTCAACAAACAGCATGTTCTGTGACTGTGACCATTGTAACTGGAGGCTGACTTGACTCAAAAAAACATACAAAACCTGTGTTTTTTTTAATCATAAAGCATTAAATTCTAAGAAAGTATCAAAACACTCAATCCACAGAGAAATGCCCACAGCCTGTATTCATAAACAGTGTCTTTAAGCGAGGACTTCTGTACGGGTTGTGATGTCACAACTATACTATATATGGGCAGAAAGTGCCTCTACAGTAGGGCTGGACCCGAAAATTCGACTCTTCAGACATCATTTGTTGGGTAGGTATTCAGTTTTCAATTTTTGTACTTTTCAATTGTTGGGACGGTTTGTTGCTAACGAATATAAGAGCTTCTCAACTTGCATGAGCTCATCAAGTATTATTTGTGCAAAATCGATGGATTCCCTTCAATTTACCAGCCATTTCCACTTACAGAGACAGCCAGTAGAGCAGTAAAGCTACAGCCTGCTGTGTCTTCACCCTTTTCCACCTAACATTTCTTAACTTGACATGTGTTTTTCACTGTGCTGAAAAAGTGCTAAATATGATGCTATATCTGTAAATATGGACCATAGTCATTAAAACACACACACACACACCACACACACACACACACACACACACACACACACACACACACACACACACACACACACACACACACACACACACACACACACACACACACACACACACACACACACACACACACACACACACACACACACACACACACACACACACACACACACACTGTCTCACCCTGTCTCCCTGTGATCCAGGCTCACCTGGCTGTCCTCGGTCCCCCTATCAGAATAAAAGGAATGACAGAGGTCATTTCTCTATCCACAGTTTATAAAAGAAGGGGTTTTCCTTACCTTTTTCTTACCTTACCACCAATTTCTCCTGGAGGCCCACGGGGACCCTGAAAGACATGAGCAAAATACTGGATCATAAATTACATCAACAAGGTTATAATTAAGCCTGTTTATTTGTGTGATAGCAGGGAACATGACATGACAAATTTCAGTGAAAGTTGGGCTATGGCCTACAAAAGAACTGAATGGTTTTAACTGTGAAAGTGCCACCGTGTGGCCATTTATAAAGCACTTTATACTTTTGCTCACAACTCCTAAACTGTGAGGAACAGAACCATATTTATTTTTTCCCACCCATATAGGCCACATGTGTTATGGCATGCATTCTACCACTTTATCCAATATTCAACAAATGTAATACAAAACACTTGCATGACCCTGAAAAAGCAAATGATTATACAACCTGTTTGACATAAATATCTACAATTCTTAAACTTATTGTGCGATTACAACCTTATTTTAATGGCTTATGCACAAAGCAGCTTGGTGCTACAAAATCATGATGACTTCAAATGACCACACCATAACTGTGATTATTCCCACTTGAAATTTGGCATAAATCATTTTTGTACAAACTCCAGAAGTCACAGGATTTAGATTTTGATTGGTATTCTCCAATCTAAATCTGTGTGATTTCTGTCACCATATGATACAGATCTGGGTCCAGGTTACATATCTGGGTCTGGGTCCAAATGTTTTCAAATTGTGATGGCGTGACGACGATTGTGCAGGCATAGAAGTTATGCGCCGTCATTGCTTTTTTAGTAGTTGCTGTATTGTAGTGCAAAAAAACAGATTCACCACCATGACATCAGCCATCTAAAAACAGCTGTGTTTTCAACCTACTCTGTCCCCAGGCTCTCCTTGCTTGCCTGGAGGTCCAGGTGCCCCATCACCTCCATCGCCCTGAAAAACAACCACAAGCTGTTACTCTATAGGTCTAATGAGGGATAAACACCTCACATGCTCAGACTATCCCACATTGAATCAGTCCGCAGTTACCTTTTCTCCCTTGCTTCCCTGTGGTCCTGCTAGCCCTCTAGGACCCTGAGCCCCTAGAGCTGCTGGAGTTCCCTGATAATAAAAATGTAATTAGTCAATGCAAAATAGCCACCCCCCCTGCAGAGTTATCTACAAACTAAACATGTCAGCACATTTGGCAATTATTGACAGCTCTTACTGGGGAGCCCTTCTCGCCCTTCACTGCCACCCCGCTGCCAACTCCTGGAGGTCCCTGTCAGCAAAGAGAGAGGGAGAGATAAGAGCTGAAAATCATTATGCTTGTGCACTCCTCAGGATATTTCTGCACCAAGAGAACATGCTGGTGATGGTATGACTCACCCTCTCTCCTGGGCTGCCCTGGTCTCCCTGCAGAGAGAAAGAAGGGAGGTGGGGGGTGCTGAATGTTGTTGTTAGGAAAGACATTGACATGCTTCATGTGTGTACATACAAACAAGCCATGTTTATGCTTGTAGTATCTCAACATTAAGGCAAACTAATATAAGGAAAAGCCGATGATAACACAGTGCCAGGACAAAATATTCATTATTTACCTAATAGAAATAAGTAGTTAAGTAAGGTCATTCTTTTCTTAATCCACAGAAAACCATTGTTTCATAACTGAGCAATTAAACATGGTTTCAGTTAGTTGGGAATGACAATCAATACAATAATTTTTAACCATGTGATTTATACGAGTTTCCAGAGAATGAGTCCTAACACAATTTATACTGGAAATACCCTCAGCATGTGTCTCAACTATCTATTTGTATACAGTGGAAACTAAAGAAAGAGTGAAATATGTATGCAGTCCTCTTTTTTTAAAAGTTGAAAAAAAACATGACTTTTGAAATGAAAAATCATACACTGAAATATCAGCCTTCCCGGCACATACAAATACTTGAGCCTCCCCTGAAGAAATACTTAAGTAGCTCAATGCTGCCCCCATGTGCATGACTCTGACATTTTGACTTCATCTTGGCCAAAAGCAAAAGGACTCATTGAGAATTCATTAAGGTCTCTAAAATGCCTCGAGAAAGCTGAGGAAAAGTATCTTTTTAATAGAATGTAGAGATTTAAATGAGAGGGTGTCTGCACTTTTCTCAACTTTTAAGACTGCATCTGTCACTACAATAACCCTAATAGAGTGCAGTTGATTTCTAGTTAACATGACAAAAATAACATAAGGGAAATCAAAGATGACAGGATATTGTTTTACTTTAGAGAGTTTAAAGCAACAGATTTGTCTGCGTATTTAAGACTGTAAAATGCTTCCTTTCAAATGTAATGCCTGCAAACTGAATATGTAAAAGCCGAAGCAAGTTTTGCATGCTTTTGGCCCCAAATGGCAGTGAATGATTTGAATTTCAGCTTACGTTAGTAAACTGAACACAACACACTCATGTTTAACAACCCGGCAGGTTCATATGTCACTCCACAGTGCAAAAGGGATGACAGCATCTAACATCGGTAAAACAGCTTTATCTGCACACAAAGACACTCATGGCAGTTTCAAAGACAGCTTGTGTTTTAAAATCGTCACTTGCACAACATCAGAATTTTGGGCTGATAGAGTGAATGATTTGATCTCAGTTAAGGAGTGATGGAAACCTTTCTGTCACTTCAAGGCTTTGAGGCAAGTGTATTTTCAAAGGAAACTCCTGATGAAACAGGTCGCATAGAATGAATCACCATGACAACAAAAGTCACTTCCAAGTAGACAACTGGTGCTTGATTAACATCGCAGAGATATGTGAAATTGGCGAACTTGTTTATTTCTGTTGTCATTTTTACCCGTAACTGTAACGTGTAAAGATATATAGTTAAATACGGTTGCCCGCCGTATCTGACGTTTTTGCTGCCTATGTCGTGTACTGTGTTATTTCGCTAGCATGAATCACAATCTGTCACAGTGGCCGGACTAGCATCTACAGTAGTTTTGGGTGGTGTAATTTTCTTTAGTCTGCAGCCCAACAGGTAAATCAGGTCTCCAACCGAACGTTACTGAAAGTTAATGCAGTTGTCTATTGCTTCTGCGTTGTTGAATTGTATGTACACAGATTTTCAATCCAGAAGTTATAGTAAACAAACATAGGGACTGGGTCTATACTGAAGACACTTATCTAAATTGACTGAGATGTTGAGAAGCAGGGCGGAGGAGGCTAACCTTGATGGAGAGTCCTGGGGTTCCTGGCAAACCTGGACGACCGTCCTGACCAGGTATCCCAGGGACTCCGGCAGCACCTTTGGCCGCATCGCTGCCTGGCCGTCCAGGAGAACCCTTAGTACACCACGCAAACACTGGTTAGTATACAGAAATTACTTTCTAGACAGCTACACCTGACCTGTCTACTGCAGCTGGACATCACTTTACAGATAAGAGTGTGGAGCGTTTGCGTGAGGATAAATTAGGATAAATGAGGCCATACGAAGCACATTTAAGAGTGGAGTCGAAGTCACTCCAGTTTGTTTGTCTTACCGGTATTCCCGGGATGCCTGCCTCTCCTTTCCTCCCTGGAAGACCCCCTCCCGATATAGTTGAGCCTGGTTCACCCTGAAGCAAATCAAAGCACATTGAACGAACGAACGAACACACACGCACGCACGCACGCACGCACGCACGCACGCACGCACGCACGCACGCACACACTTCCTACCGTCTCTTTCAAACTGACGCAAAGAAACTACAAACACTTGTGAGGTGGGTTAGCAAATGATCGCTCAGCTCACCCTTTCACCTTTACCGCCCTTTGGCCCTTCTGGCCCTTGTGGCCCTGACACACCTGTTTCACCCTAGAACAATAGGAAAAACACTGAGGAAGCACAGTACTTCATATCAAAACATTCAATGAACAACGCTACAGGTCAGGAGAATGAGAGTAACTCACTGGATCTCCTCTGATACCAGGCAGGCCCTGCGAACCCTGTAGACGCAAAAACAATATCATTGTGTTACCTCTATGCTAATACAACAGCATGAACAACCGTGGGTTCTGGTCCCGCTACTCACCGGGACCCCTGCATTTCCTGAGGAACCTGGTCGTCCTGGCAACCCTGGACTTCCATCAACTCCAGGAAAACCCTAAACCAGAATTAATTTCACTTCAGTCTTCATTAGGGATGTTTGAATAGTTTGGGAATAGCCTTAGCTGTACTCACTCTCTCCCCCTTTTCTCCTTTCACCCCCACTGAGGGGTCAATAGGGACAGTTTGGCCTGGTGTACCTGGGCGTCCTTCAGGACCTCTTTGCCCTTCCCTACCAGGCAGACCATCACGACCCTAAACAACCCACACACACACACACGCATATATGAACACCACATCGGTACTTACAATCCACAGTTTTTGGAAAAATGCGTACATTGCTCTTAATATATCAGTCTAAATGGATGACTTACAGGATCTCCCTTGCGTCCATCTACACCATCTCTGCCTCTCTCACCCTGTGGAGTTAAACAAAAAAATGGTACCTTAACAGCTGAAAATACAAATTACGAGGAGAGTGGTAAGACATTTAGCAAACTTTCTGCACCTTACCTTCTCTCCACGTGGTCCCCTCTCACCCTAAAAGTCATTGGAAAGATTAAACTCATCAGTAAGCAAGAGGAGCCATCAGAACTTGAATGATGTTTCAGGTCGTCATCAAAGTTATCTAAGTCAGAGAACTTACCTGAGGGCACTGAGTGGTACACTGGTCTGGACCTGTAGGTCCCTAAACATAACAGTGATAGAAACATTAAACTGAAGTGAGAACGTTTTTAGTCTTTATTACAATACTATATACTTACATATATGATATGATATTTCCACAAAAACAGTCATATGAACGATATTTGTTGGAACCTGGGTCCAAATGTTACTTATGTTGTTATTTGTTTGTCAAACAGTCAGCATTAAAACAATTATGGGAAAATTAGTTGTTTTGGCCATCAGTATTTCTTTTGTACACAGATAACAACAAGCAGGAAAAAACATGAACATATGAATACATGTGCTTTTTTTAAAAGGTTTCTTCTAACCTCTGGTATTCTGGCAATGCCACAAAGCAAGTCTGCCAGATCAGTGTGTAGGGTGTCCAGCTGTGCTGCATCACGGGCATACAGGATGTTCTGGGTGCTGCCGTCTGTCACTGCCCGACGTAGCTCCTCGGTATTGGCCTGGTCTATACCCACTGCTAACACTGTCACACCTAGAACACAAACACACCAAAACATTCACAAAACAGAGGTGAATTTTTGGATGTGTGTGTGAAGTATCAGAAGGCTTTGTAAAATACAAAGGTTAAGTTCTTGTGATTTCAAAAGAAGACACACACACAAACATTTTCCATGTTCTTCAACTTGTTTAAGTTCCACATGAGAGTATTTGTCAAGTGACAAATACTCTAGTTTTGCGAATCAGCTTGCATTCTGTGGCTGATTTCTTAAAAACTAAATTGTCCAGATGAAGTCAATGGTTATCTGGTGGGTGCAGGTAGATGCATCCAACCTGGTTAAAGTAAACCCTTAGTTTCATTCAAAGATGACTGCAGTGTGAACCAGCACACCTGTAGCCCTGAGACCACTGGCTGCGACAGTCAGGTTGTCAGCTGATGTTTTGTCCGCGATGATGACGACAGCACCGGGGACCCTCGGTCTCCGTCCGGCTGAGGGGGTCAGAAAGTACTGCCTGGTGTATGTCACAGCCTCGCCTGCAGAGGGAGATAGACAACATTACAACTCCTAACACACACATACCGAGCAGAAATGGAAAAGGAGACACATAAGAGAGAGAGAAAAAACTGACCAATGTTATTCCCAGGGCTTTCATCAAATGGTGTGGACTGGATCTCTTGAAGAAGCGTGTCAGACCTGCCATGGCGATTAAGCAGGAACCATATTTTGGGTCTGTAACCATATACTACAACTCCCACCTGTAACAGGCAGAAAATAATCAAAATGTTGGCAGTAGACAGCTAAAAATAAGTGAGCTAATGTACCTCTCCAGACCCTGTTTTGGGAATACAAAAGCAGTACCTGAGAGTCACGGGCTCCGATAGTAGTGAGCGACCCTGCTGCACTTGTGAGGAGTTCCCGCAGTGGTCTTGCGAGACTAATCCGATCAGTAGAAGCTGGCACCAGGAACACCACGTCCAGACGCCCTCTCACACACACTGCAGAGAGAGAAGTTTGTAAGGTATCAAAAGGTTCTTATGGTTAGTATATAAAAAAGAGGATGTGCTGGTGTCTTACCAGTGCGTTCATCTACAGAGCTCTCAGTTCCCAATCCAGTTTCAAAGGTGGGTTGCACGGTAAAGCGATAACGACGGCCCAACCGCAGCCCAGTCACCTGGTAAGAGCTGGACGCAGCAGGGAGCGTAACAGACAAGCCTGGACCGGTATCTGAGAGATATGAACAGTTAAAATGATAGGAGTGAAGAGCAGGCAGAACCTTCAATAAATAAATGAGAACATGAATAATGACATGTTTTACCTGTCCCATCTCTCCAGCGTAGAATATATCCTGTGGCACCTGATAGTGGAGTCCAGCCAAGCCTCACAGAATCGCGGGAAACCTCTGCCACTCGTAAAGTTGTGGTAGTTACTGCGGGAGTGGGGGCACCGGCTGTATACACGGATACAAAGAAGGAGCATTGGTAATTTCGATTTGACACTTCATCCAAAATATTTGTTAAAATACAAGATTTTACTGAGGTAGATATCACTGAGGCCCGCAATGCAATATGCAGTATGTTATATTCGACTACTGTATATTCAGCAACTATACAAGTGCAGTACCCGTTCAAAACGTGCCAGTATTGCTGCTCGCAGATTTCTTGAGAATCGCTCATCCAAACAACCTGACACTGGACATTGGGCTTTCTTGTGTCCTGAATACACCTGCCATGACATAGTTATTTCTCCTAGCAATGGTAGGGTGCTGCTAGTGTTAGTATGTATGCTAGTATACACATCTTTTGCTAACAGCTAGCTATTTGGGACCAGGCTACTTTCAGGAATAAAAGTCTGTGACTGACTGTAGCATGTAGCAGAGACTGAGCTGCGCCCACAATGCTGCTAGGCCAGTGCCAAGTGTGAAGTCGATCAGATGAACAGTTGTCAAGAAAATCGAAGGACAGACAGACAGAGACTCTTTCCATTTAAGTTATTCTCAGCATTTGTGAGTTACACTTTATTTATAAACGCCAAGTAATGTCAAAGCTGAACATCATTTGTTTATTTTCTCCAGCCTATACACTTAACAAGGATTATCAAAATGTGCCGGAACCATGAAATAATTTCTCAATATAGGAATACAGGACTTACGTGTGGTGACTCTGACAGACACAGGAGTTCCCTCTCTGTTTTGAACTAAAGCCATGACCTGCACCTCGTACTGGGCTCCGGGGTCCAAACGGTCTAACTCCACTGCCGTCACATCTCCACCCACCAGCTGACTCCTCTGTTCACCACCTACAGCAGCACATAGTCGTAATAGTGAGTGAACCACACCGTGCCTACTTTAAAACATGCATAACAGAGGAAAGCAACTTATTTCTCATTAAAACATAAAAAGAGATACTTTGCTGATTTAAATGAAGCTATATGTCATGGCACTGTGGGCGGTGTCTGGAGATGAGCAGCGCTTAGCTTTGGCCCAGGGCTGCAGCGCACGATGCTCAAGGCAAAGGAGGTCTGCCAGGAGTCCAACGAGACCCCACTGAATTTTCCACCACAGAAGGGGAGCCAAAAACTATTCATCTACACACACTGCCCACATTGCCATGATACAGAGCTGGTTTTAAATGGGCAAAATCTCCCTTGACTGGCAAATTGATGATTTGAAAGAAACTATTATTCTTGCACTAAGATGTGAGATCTATATGAGATGATTACCATCCATTCTCCTCCAAGACACACGATAGGCTGTTGCTCCCTGCACACCAACCCAAGTCACTCGGACAACCTCTCCACGGGCTTCCTGGACTTGCAGTGACGTTACAGTCCCAACCACAGACTGATCTGCCTCTGAAGGTTGGAACAGGAAAGAATCAGTTGATTATTTTATTTTGTATTGCCCTACTCAGCCAGGTTTCTCAGACCGGATTCAATGTGGTACCTGTTCTAATATTCAGGGTGGAAGGACTTCCCTCTCGAGAGCCAGAAAGTGAAGAAACTAATATGCTGTAGGCTGAATCTGACTGTAGTCCGTCAATGGTGAAGGAAGAGACATCGGCGCCCACGTTACGAGTTGTTTCAACTCCTGCACCGGCAAAACAAAGCAAAGAGATGGAAATGTAGTAATGTTGACTTCCTCAAACTATAGATAAACACTGAGCTTTTTCCTGTTCTTCATATTGCCCCATTATCATTTATATGGATCAGTGACGGCTGCTGGTCTTTCAAGGAAGGGAAGCTCATTTTTGCGGCATACATCATAAATGTGTTTGTTTATTTATATGTAAATTCTACCCTTCGTTCCTTGTTCATATCTTGTTATACCAACTAGGTGGCTTTTCCAGGGACTTGACCATTGTCCTCTCAATGGCAGCAGAGCTAGGCTGCTTAAACAGCCTTAGGCCAGCTGGAGCTGCTGCGCCAGGCAACTGTGAAGTGTGACCGCCTGTGAGTATGAGTGATTGTGACAGGGGATGAAGCTCCAAAGCTGCCGCTGCTCGTTGGGGAAAGAAACCGCAGAGTGACAGAACAGAGTTGCGAAACACAACGCTAGTTGTTTTTTACAAAGACAAAGTCTCTGGGGATCGGTAAAGTCTCCGAGTTAGTTCAGAACAACGGAATGAAAAACTTGGAAAATGTTCCGGTGGATGTTTATTCTTCAAGATCGCTGATTCGCTCATTTAGCTGTCAATCAAAAAAGGATTCTGCCTCAGAGAGCTCATCCAATCATCATACAGAAGCTGAGCGTCCAGGCCAGCCCACTGTACCATAGAGCCCCAGAGACGCTGAGCGTCCAATGGGCGGGACAAAGCCCAGCATTTATCCAATGAGCGTCTAGTTTCGCTGCAGTGGAACAACCCGCTCTACGCTTCCCCATTGAAGTCAGTAGAAGCTGAGCGTCCGACTGTGTAAAGCTGTGGCGCTTTGGCGATGAATGAGAAGTTGCTCCGGTTACCTGTGATAAGAAGCTGATTCTGTACAAAAATGAAGGCTTTCTAGGGCGTATTTAGTACACAGCAGTATATATTTCACCACTTTTTTTTTTTGTGACATTTTAGGGGATGCTGAGCTTCCCTTGCATATTTAGAGCAATCAACACTGATATGGATGTATCTTATGTCTGGAAACTACTGATCATTAATGGTTAATAATTGCTTACCATCATCACGGCGCCAAGTGACTTTATAGCCAGTTGCTCTACTGGAACGTGACCATGAGATGCGTATCCTCTGAGATGTGACGTCCACAATTCGAAGGCCAGACACTGATCCACCGTGGGGATTCGTCCGACTGGTCAGTGTGACCACTTCTCCAACACGCTGATCAGCCACAGATGCAACACCAATTACCAGCTCCTCATCTGGTTGCAGGCCGTCGATGGTGAAGGCTGTGACCTCGGCCCCCACAATACGAGACTGCTCTGCACCTGAAACGAGGAACATAAAGGACAATATTAAATCTTGCACATTAAAAACTGTAAAAGACTGTAAAGTAAAGGTATAAAACAAAGTCAGCTTTATACTCTGCTGTTTTTCAAAGGATCATGAAATAAGATGAAAATAAATCAGTTTTTTCTCTATCTTCAATTCAATGTAAAAGACAAATACAATAACAGGATTCAAAAGTATAAATTCACATAAAAAACATTAACGGCATATAACACTTACTGTTGCCTTGTCTCCAAGTAACCCTGTAACCTGTTGCCCCAGGAGCACCTGTCCAGGCAATTCGAAGTCTTCGACTGTTTGCGTTTGTCACTCTGAGATTAGTCACTCTGCCTGCACCAAGCTCTGAAATAAAAGGCATACGGGACCTAATGTGGCAAAATTCAATGCATAAATCTTTTTTGGAAAGCAAACCAAAATATTTCACTTCTAGGTGAACAACAGGTATACAGAAAAGGTTGCACATCATTCCCCAACCCAGGCTATAGGCTTTCAAAGAAATATATAAATAGATATGTTGGGGAACAATGCCTTCATTAAGATATCCACAGGTATACATAATAAACATAACAAACTCATTGAATAGAATGTTTTTGGTGAGGATGTTCTTTTATCTAAGCTTAGATCAACAGTTTGTCTGATTATGAGAAACACTCAATTGAATATGGTTAAAAAAGACATTAGGAACACAATTGATCTATAATAAATTCAGTAGGCGATTTAAGTGGGAATGCCATCCGACCATGGCTCTGAAATATCTATAATATATGCCATCTATTCATCTGTGGTGCTGAAGTAGCAGATGGATTTGTAATGGTGACTTTTTCTCCAAGAGTCCCAGCCTTCAGTCAGTTTGGTCTTGGGTCTATAATATTATCTAAATTATAGCTAGGGGGTTATGTATGTGACGGTTTGCTAGTCACAGGTGAACGAATTGAACCAGGTCTGTCGCTCCTGTTTAAAATGAACAATAAAAAAATGAATCTGCTACTGAATATACTAATATAAAGTAGCTGTTACATTTAAAACATCCAGGGATGTTGATATTTAAAGATTAATAAGGGATCACAACAGCTATCTCTGTGTCTGTGTGAATGAACAGCAAAGTTATTGTCAAATGTCAAGATAAAAAAAGAAACAAATAAACTAACAAAGTAGGGGAAGAATTGCATTAAAAATTAGATGGGCATTTTAGTTATCTGCTATCACAAAACAGCACAGTGTCACTACTCTTCCCACCTGGTTTAATGTAGACAGTAACTGGGTCTCCTTCATTTTCTCCCACCAGCGCTGTGACACTAACACCGTACGACACTCCCACTGTCAGGTCTCTGAGGTCAAGGGTCGTCTGGTTTCCAGGGATACTCCGTATTTCCTCTGATCCCGCTTACATGAGGTGAAAGAAAAAAAAAACAGTATTTTCACAAGCATGTCTTCGATCTTAATTGGACGCAGAAAAAAATCGAAATGAATAATGAATAATAAAATGATTAATAAAAATCTGTTGGTCAGCGTACCTTCTGTGTTCAGGATAATGATGCGGTACTGTGTTGCCCCGGCTACACCAGTCCAGCCAAGTCTGACAGTACTGCCCAGAGACTCTACAACTCTCAGGTTGGACACCCTCCCCACTGGCTGTTCCTCTGCAACACCATAGGATTAGGACATTCATGAAAGGTAAATACAAGTGCAAATATGTTTATACATATTTAGATTGGGATTCAGAGTTCCATTTCCTCTGATTGAGTTACCTACCTCTGGATGTCGTGGAGACAGGAGTGGCCTCTTCACGACCTTCGAACAGGGTGTACAGGGTGATGATGTATTCTGTGTTGGGCTGAAGGCCTGTTAGCTCATAACTGGTAGTGGTTCTAGGAAAAGTCAGGGTTTGGACAGAGCCTCCTGGAGATAAAGCAACAGTCCAAGATCAGTGGATTCATCCCAACAGTACCAGTGGATACTTCCTTTTAACTGAAACTTAGATGGAGAGCAGGCATTTAATGGATTATTTGGCTATAGTTCAGTAAAATCATGTATTAATAAAACTATTACAAAGTCAGAATGACACAGTACACATAACATCCCTGTTATCTATCTGTCTATATTAACACAAACAATGTAAATTAATATCTGTCACAACATAAGAATTGACACAACTCCACTTTGTATTAACATGATCCTTTTTTAGGCTTGATTTGACATGTGTTAGCACATCATAGCTCATAACATGTCTATGTTGCACAGTCCTCCTTAAAATCACAGAATGTTACATGTAAGGTACAAAAAGACTGCAAAAGGGACAAATGTGGGTGTACGTGCACGTCTGACCTTCCCCCGCCATCCACTGCAGGCGGTATCCTTGAGATGACTGAATGATTCTCCAGGTGAGGCGAATAGTGGACGGGCCAGTGGTAGCTGCTCTGAGCACCTGCTGTTCCTGTTGCTCTGGGGGAAAGACACATGATATAATATATGTGTAATTATGAAAAAAAAATGAAATCTGAAAAATGTTAAACAGGCAGATTCACATTTTTTCATGATTTAAAAACAACACTGAAATGTATGTGCATGTTTACTGATTTTATATTATGTATTCCTTCTGCCAACAGGAGATCAGTTTCTCAAGTGATTTCAATCTAAGTGAAAAAATCCTCAGTCCCTGCTCTGTGCGGGGGAAAAAAGAAGCTTAGCTAAAACTAACACATGGCTGTAAGCCTGTGAATGTTCTCATTTGTCCAGGTCATCGTTATCTCCAAAGCAATTTCAGTCAAAAGCAACTGGACTTGGTTATTTGTCTAGGAAGACGTTTCATCCAAGAGGCTTCATCAGTTCATGTACGCATCTGACCAGACTGGGACTGGTCCAATTAATGGTACGGAAATCCAGGTATTTAACCTCTCACAACAGTCGTTGGTAGGAAGTAGGTTTTGACTTCGTTAGTGCTTTATGGAGTCTTAACGACAGTCGTTAGAGTCACATTTGTGAACTTCTATGCAAAAGTAGAGAAACCATCGCTAAACAGAGGAGGAGGTCTGAGACACACTTATCTCCAATTTACAATGCTGCCCTTTCATCCCTTCCCAGGAGATTCAACAATTCAAAAACAAAGAACAACTGTTCACAAATGTCCCAGCCTGGTCAGTTGCGTACATGAACTGATGAAGCCTCTTGGATGAGAGGTGAAACGTCTTCCTAGACAAATAACCAAGTCCAGTTGCTTTTATCTGAAATTGCTTTGGGGATAACACATGGCTGGTTTTGGTGAGGTTGTGATAAAGAACATCCATAAGTAAGAAAAAGTTCAGCTCGCAGAAAGCTTCAGGTCAACACCTGAACTGAACTCTTCAACTATGGACTACCTCTGTGGAGCTTCTACCTCTTGTACTTAAACAAGAAGCTCCTCCTGCAGTAGTTCATAATTACGTAAGACAATTAAATAGCAATTAATAAATGAACAAAAACTACGGTATTTATAAAGCATTATTCTCATTGTCCTCCAAATGCGGACATGTTAACAATACAGATAATTTGGGGTACTAAAAAAGACTATTACTACTACTACTACTCCTCTACTATAAAGCCCATTCGTGCTCACTTCCTGTTTGGCAGTTTGCAGCCACCAGCAGATAATATGACTGGATATAACCACTCGATTCATTTGAATTGGATGTACTAATAAATATGCTGAGTGGTTATTTAATTAGATGTAAATGATGATAGTATGCATTCTGAAATAGCCAGAATTTACTTATGCTAGCAGGTTAGCATGCTAGCATAAGCCTGAAGCTTATTTAAGTCTATATTTTGACAATACATGTGTAAATGCAATGTTGATTGCATTACTACAATGTACTACATATTTTAGGGTTATTTTATCATTTTAATTATTTTTATCATGTTATCTTTACTTTATTATCTGACCTTATTCTTTGGTTTTATTGATGTCTCCTTTACTGCAGTTAATGTATTGATTCTGTACTGTGTAATTCTTATATTAATGTGTAAATCATTTTTTTTAAAAGTTAAACACTTTTGTCTTCTCTCAAACGTACTTAACGTACTTAGCATATAGGATTATGAGCAGGAAACATTTAGTGTCAGGAAAGATTGCCTGCTCCTTTGATGCTCAACCCTTTGAAATGCCTGGACCAGATGGAACCGGTAGAGACAGTCGCGTCAGCACAAAGCTGGTTGTGTGACATTTGTGCGGTCTGGGGGGGGGGGGGGGGGTTATACGCTAACAAATTCAACATTTTACTCCATAGCACATGCCTTTTTGGAATGCCACACGAAGCTATTTAGAGTGGCTGGGAATGTGGAAGAAAAACTCCATTTCAAAATGAACTTTGATATACTGTTTAGAATTTAATTTAATGTTTGGCATCATACCTGTAAGAAAACTTGGTATTGCTGAATATATTAATGATATATTTTCAGGTAAACACTAAGGCTTCATTCAATGTGGTCCTAACATTTTTCCCTAAAAAGCAGACAGACAAGTAATCACAAACCACAGACAACATAAATAGTTGTTACTACTGGTTTACATAGGAACAAACAAGCTGAGCAAAAGTAAAGTTTAAGTTACTGTGGTGTACAGTATGTAGAGCACTGTATATATATCTGACTTCTTTGATAGCAGAACTAGGACACACAACAGCTTCAGTCCTCCATTAGCAGCTCTCTGTTCACTACAGCAGCCCTGCTGTGACTCAAGCTTCATTCAAATAACGATGGTCCGCCTGAAGTGACACCATATGGCCTTACTCACGAGAGACAGATGGTGTGTGTGTATAATGATGAGTGTGTAGGTGTGCTCACAATGTTCCTTAAACAGAGCTAAACAGTAACATGTGTAGGTCAAACAGCAGAGAAGAGTAGTCATCTTCTCCATCTCTGCTTCCTGTCTCTGTATCCTTAGCAGGACACAGCAGAAGGCAAGCACCTATTCAACAAGCATTCCTCTACTACAATTTCTAATTTTGGAAGCACAAACACAAAAAGAGAATGTAATTTAGTGTACTGTGGCAATACGCTGTCTTGGTGTGTGTGTGTGTGTGTGTGTGTGTAACTGTGAGTTTTGCATGAACACAGAGAAAAATTGAAACAGCAGACACAGATGTTGAAGTTGGGATGGACTAGCATCACCACACCTACCTATCTTGAACCTGGCTGTTGCTACAGGGCCCTCAGTGTTGCCCTCATACAGCGGGATGATGGTGACAATGTACTCAGTGTCGGGCTGCAGTCTGGACAAAGTGTGAAATTCACTGCCACCAGCAACCTCCACTGTCTCAACATTTCGACCTTTGTGAACAAAATAATGACATGAGTATGCAAATTTTTAAAAAATAAGGCAAAGTGACAAGGTGTTGTTTGTCTGCTTTGTCCTGACCCGTAAATGGTCCCCAGACCAGACGGTAGGCCCGCGCACCACTGACGCTTCTCCACCGCACACGAACACTGCCCTCTGACTCCGTCTCCACTGATAACTGCTGTACTGCCTCAAGGCGCACTGACACATGCAAAAACATGAAGACACATATCTGAATAATATTTGCTAATTTTATTGAAACCCATTCAAACCACAAGGAGACTGTATCAAATACATATACTGTGTCTGACACTTTTTTAAAAGGAAAAATTCAGATGGGAGGTTGTTTGAGTTACTTACCCATAGTTAGTGTATTACTCACAGTAGCTGGCAGTTATCATTCACCCACTTTGGAGAAATAGACAGGAGGACTACCACGGAAACTAAGCAATGTACTGCTGTGAATGAGGTCAACCGTTAAATGTAATTTAGCCACCTAAAAAAACACACCTAAAAAACAATATCAGTTTAAGTGTGAGCTGTATTTAAAATATTTTCACTCCTTTACCTTGCTGTCAAACAACCCTGTTTAGTTTACACGGGGGGAACTGAAGACGACATGGATGAAAACCGTTTTTTTACCTTGCAGAACTATCCCTTTAAAACACCTAAGTTTTTAACACACAATAACACAAACAAACTAACTGATCGAGGCAGCAGTAAACCAGCAACTCCTGTGTGCTGTGAGGTAAAATCATGTTATCGATGTAGTCTGGTGGCTTTAAAGAGGCAGGAACAGCTTCAGCTTCCTCCGTGTAAACTTAAACAGGGCTGTTTAATGGCAAGCTAAAGCTGTAAAAAAAATACTGTAAATATAGCAAACTGATATTGTTTTTTGGTGGGCCTTTTTTAGCTACTCTGTCATTTTCAGCAGTACATTGCCTAGTTCCTGTGCTGGTCCTTCTATGAGCTTCTCCAAACTTCCCCATATATAACAGTAACAAAAGCATTAATAATGGGGCCACAAGGCGGACTTACATGTGCGGGCGTTGAGGACGGACGGGGATGCAGAGTTTCTGGGGAACAGTGGGTAGAGGCTGATGACGTACTCTGTGTCGGGCTGAAGAGATTCCAAGGTGACAGAAGTGGTGTCTGCAGACAGAGACTGCTCTAACAGCTGAGCTGCTGGCTGACCTGCTCTTCCAACCACACAATAGGTAGGGAAAGTAGGCATTAAGGGGATGCAGAAGATCAATTAGTACACTAATAGCAATCACAAATTATACCGCACAGTATGTCATTAGATAAATTGCCTGACAACAAGCTGAAAACATACAGGCTTTGTCCTCACTTCATTAACTTTACCTAATTCTCAGCTCAGAGCACAAAGTATTGCAGCCACCTAGCTGTAGAGAAGCATTGTTCATAGGCAGTGCGTGTATGTGTGCGAGTACGGGCAGAAACAGGAACGAGTAGAAACATCACACCTCCCCTTACAGAATACACACTGGCCTCACTCTCACGCATGTGCCCGCCCGACTAGTCAGAAGAGGAGCTCCATATGAGACTGGCACTCCTGCCACATGTTCGGAGGGAGAAACTGTTTATGTCAGCCCTGGAGGGGCCACTTTCCTCCCGGAATCACAGCATAAGCACCCAGACATCTTGACACTTTTATGATCTATGCCACACCCTGTCTCTAGAAATTTAAGGACACAATAACTGACGATCCTTGACATAAGTTAAGCTTTTCACTGTCTATCTTAATTTCAAGTGTGGTGATGATAAAATGTATTTGATATCTGAAATAATGATTGGGCAATAAAAATGCTTATTGACAGTCATTGCCTGAGGCAGGTAAAGTGTTAAAGAGGCTCATGTTCCCCATACTCAGACTTGACTGCTGTACATTCTCAACATGTTTCCAACTTGCCACCAAAGGTTAACTGTTATAGACTGCTGTAGATCCTTTTCTTCCATCATTTTTACTGTAATCGTTTATTCTGCCAGGATCAGTTTTTGTGACAAGATAATTCTGCCAACGAAAGTACTTGGTGTCAGTTCATGAGGAGATGTTGCTAATCTACTGTAAGTGTGACACAAATGTACAAGTCAGATGAGAGGCAGACAGAAGAGAGAGACAGGTAGACGGGAAATATAAACAGTGTGTGTGTGTGTGTGTGTGTGTGTGTGTGTGTGTGTGTGTGTGTGTGTGTGTGTGTGTGTGTGTGTGTGTGTGTGTGTGTGCGTGTGCGTGTGCGTGTGCGTGTGTGTGTGTGTGTGTGTGTGCCCGACCTCGTGGTCCATAGGTGAGTCTATAGCCCTGCACAGGAGACGAAGGCTGATCCCAGCCCACAGAGAGGGAGAAGAAGCCTGCCTGGACCAGGCGAAGACTGTTGACCCCTGGCAAAGACCCTATATGAGAAAAATTAGACACTGCACATGTATGACTGTAGCAGTGTTTCCATTCAAGTGAAAAGTGAATTTTGTGTCCCAAATGTGTGTCCCAGTGTCCCAAAAAAGAAATGTGAATTAAGCACATTTACATCAACTGGTTTGGAACAAATAAACTAGGTTACAGCGTGTTTTCATCACAAGTTGGTGCTTTAGGCTACACATGGCTGTAAGTCGCCAGTAAACAGCAGAAGGAGCAAAGGTTCTAAACCGGAAACAAAACAAATTACCTTGGCTAACTCATCTATAAATTGGTTTTAATTGTTCACATGTCAGCCAGTATTTTCATGCTGTCCAGAGACAAAGACAAATGAATACAATCATGGATAGACATCAACAACTGAAACAGTTGATCAGCCATGTGTGTTAAACGTTTGCTATGTCAGAACATATTCGGACAAAGGCGTTTCCGTATCCCATTATGTACATCAACTCTTTTTCAACAAAAGAAAAAACACCTCAACCAAGTGTGAAAACGTGCAACTGAGGAAGTTTTTATCAAATTATACTGTTTCCATCCAGCTTTTCTATGCGTACAAAAAAATAATTTATGGAAACATGGCTGATGATAAGTTCAGCATTAAGGGTTCTCTCTTATATGAGAGAGGTTGCGTTAGCATTTTGGCATGTTTCACTGCTGACATTTGCGCCCTCCTTTAAATTTTTACTCACTGGTTCGTTGCTTGGCAGAAGCAGACTCCCCCACACTGTTGGGGTATTGGGCGATGATAGTCACCAGGTAGTCAGTTCCTGACCTCAGCTCTCGTGCGGTAAAGGTTCTCTGACTGGCAGAGACAGTCTCCTGTAGGGAGAGACAGAGGTCATTTCTGTAATCAGTCAAGCCTAGGACAAGTTTTTGCAAAATGAATGACTGAAATAGATGGGTGAGGCTTGACATTCTTCTATCTTTATCCTGTCTGCCAAGGGAAGGGAATTTCACTCTTTCCTCTGACAGATTTTAATCTCTATAGTATCTACACAAAGAAGATCCATCCATTAGACATGTTTATACTTAGCCTGAAGGCACACGTTTCTCTCGCAAAGCAGAAGTGACTTTTGCTACTACAATAAAGGTTATTTCCATGTGTCAGGATTACTCTACCAACGCCTGGACTCACCTGACGTAGTTCTGCTGTTATAGGCTGACCCAGGCCAGAGAGTGGCACATACTGGACCACATAGCCACTCAAAGGCCCCGCTGCTGCACTCCAACGAAACCTGAGAGTGTCAGACGTCTGGCTTGTGAACTGAATATTGGAGGGACCAGAAAACGCTTCTGAAAGGAAAGGAGAGGGTGAAAGCAGTGTCTGATATGGATACATTTATTTGCAGGTTTTTACAGTCTGACAATAAAGCCTGAGATAATATTCAGACACATATTGGTGATTGTGTGTATTTTATTTATTTTTTCTTTTTCTTTTTTTTTTCTCATTAGTCCCACTGAGATCACAGATCTCTTTTACAAGGGGTACCTGGCCAAGACAGCAGCAGTACAGTCACAGTATAAGAAGGAAATCAGACAACAAATAATAATAATAATGTACTGATTATTAAGGTAACCCACATACCATCACTAGCATAGGCTCCTCCTGCTTTGGAACAAACTCGAGGGCTCACAAGTGGAAGAAGTGTGTTCAGCAGTTTGAAGTCCCCAACGAAGAAGGTGAAATCACTGCTGGGCTGGGAGGATATCTGAGCCAACTCGTTCCTGTCTGCACTCTTTATACCTAACAAACCACAGAAAATTGGTCAAGTAAGAAAGAAATCACAGTAACTTATAAGCAATTAAAAAGAAAAATCCAAGCTACTCCGAGTAATTGAGGAGAGACCACAGGTGAGACACCTACCGACTGCAAAAACATGCACTCCTTGACTGCGCAGCTTCTGTGCTGGTTCTTGCACGCTGTCTTGTGACTTCCCGTCTGTGATCAGGATAGTGATCTAAAAGTAAAAGAGGTCCCACCAGTAGGATTATAGATACAAGAAGTGCAATGATAAATATGCAGTTTTATAGTGCTGAGACTACAAAGAATGACAGCTCCTCAGACCTTTGGGACATCCCGACTGGACGCAGGGTTGAAGAAGTTATCAGCGACAAACTTGAGACCAGCACCAGTGCGTGTGTTTCCGCCCTTATAGTTCAGATTCTCCACAGCGTTGACCAGCTCAGTGCCAACCACGTAGGTAGTAAATGTAAATTCAACTCTGAAAATGGAGAGAAACGTGCATTAAATACATAATTCTGCATTATGGTAAGGTCCTTTGTCATTGCATGCACAGAAAAGTAAATGAGGTGAATAGTAATCCGCCGGTCACCTGGAGGTGTCGCTGTATTGTATGGCCCCAAATCGTATCCCTGACTCGCTGACAGAGTTGGCAAATGGCTTGACGATTCCAGCCATAAAGCCCTTCACCTGCAGGAAGTTAGCTCGGCCAATACTGGAAGACCCATCAACCAGGAAAACAATATCTGCTGCTTGCACATTATCACACCTGCCTGCGCATACAAATAGATTGAGACGGAGAATACATGTGAGCACATAAAGACAAACTTCCTGTTTTTAACACAAATAAGAGGGGAACTATCAGGCTGATGTGGTAGTTGAGAAGGGGATTAGAGTTATTTATACCCTGAGCTTCAGCCCATTTCATGGAGGATAGCAGGACAGTCACAGTGAAAAACCAGCTCCACATCTTCACAACCTGGGTAGACAGAGAGCAGTTAAACCTTTTTATGATCTCACTACAAAATAGCCTGATTACAAAATTGTGATATTATATTGCTTTTACATTTCTTTTGGTAATAGTCCCATCCATCCATTCATTGGTGGTTAAAAAAATAACTTGTTTCCGTATTCATGCTTGCATACTTTGAAGGGCCTTGTTTTTGTTAGAACTACAACTCCTCCATTCTTTGTGTCTCCAAGGCATCCTGTTAAATAAAAACTTCCCTCGTCGAATATCGTGTTGTCACTTTCCTGTTCAGCTGCATCCCATTAGTAATTTGTTCCTCAGCATAAGTCCAGGGTAGTTCAGCCCTGTTATTTGTCAGACTATCAATGTTTCCTTAGAGTTATAGTCATTATTCCTGCCTGTACCTGTTCTGAACCACCTAGCATCTTTGATATCCTGTCTGCCAGTCTCATCCCTCTGTTTTATTATACCAGTCAAGCTTCACAAGTCTGCTATGGTCCATTTTTCAACCAAAAAAAAGCAATAAAATGTACCCTTAACCTAAATGAAAATGTAATACCAATATGACGGATAACGTAACATTGTAAAAAAAAAAAAATGATTTGCTCATTTTTATGGTGTGCAAGTTTACAAAATGTATAATAGTTTGTGTCATGTTAGCCCACTGAAAACACTAACATTTGACATTGATTTCATGTTGGGAAATGTAAACTCACTAGGATTTATGTAGAATATGGATTTTTACAACAGGTAGCAAGTGGTATGCTTTTGTCAGGCATTAAAAAAAATCCCTATCAATTGGAAATGAGCCGGCCTATACCCATAGTGGTCGTCGTTGTGAAAAGGTTGTCCATTAGACCAGAGTAAATCTTAGATTGGATACCATCAGAAGATGACAAATGCTGCAGAAGATTGCTAATGTTACACAAGCGAGTGATGAAGGCAAAACACTCAACTCAATCAACATGAAATGTTCTTTTGTCATCTGACTCAAGTGATTCTTATTTTAAAAAATGTATTATATTATTGGAGGTTACATAGCATAATTATCAGAACTGGAGCTAGTTGTGTACCCAACATCTTACTTCAAGTGGAACACTTCATTTTCATAGTATTTTCATTATAATTATATTTCTCAACTGGGAAGACTGAATTTCATTGTCAATCAAGCCCTGTTGTTACATATTAACTTACTTTAAGAAAAAAAACAAAGGAGAAGACACCCCCCCCCCCCCCCTTTTTTTTTTTTTTTTTACAGTGCTATGAAAAGTATTTAATTCAATTCAGTTTTATTTATAGTGCCAAATCATAACAAAAGTTATCTCAGGACACTTTACAGAGTAGGTAAAGACCACACTCTATGACTTATTTATGATTTACATAGACCCAACAATTCCCCCGTAGAGTACGGTGGCAATGAAAACCTTCACTATAACAGACAGGAACGTCAGACAGACCCAGCTCTGTGGAGGACGGACATCTGTCTGCACCGGTTGGGGAGATTTACTAAATACAAATACTTTTTCACAGCACTGTACATTTCTGAGCTCATTCCTTTCTACTTCTGTCTATCCTGGCACTTATTCATGTAGCTATATTGGAAACACATTAGGCAATGTCATGACTAATCGTATGTTTATGTTTTACAATTACTTTCAGTATTTATTCTGTTTACCATGTTAACTTAATTGCTTTGTATTGTCCTTGTGGTGTTGATGTTTTTATAGTACTGCCTTCTAAAAACAAAATCCACAATTTGCAACAACTCAAGATTTATTTTTTGTTTGTTTGTTTTATTATGAAAATTTCTTCTCACATTCTCCAATTCTGTTTTGATTATAATTAACTAGAGTAAAGAATCCATGTGGTTTAAATACTTAAGTCTTTTCACTTACTCAAAGTAAATTAAATTGTGACAATTAATCAGATTGTCTCCCTGATATGTTACCGGCAGGATAAATTTGGGTGGGCAAAGTGAAAAAGCAGCGCTAAAAATTATGTTAAATGCAGTCAGATGCAAATAATAACCATCACTGATGTGATATTTATATGATAAAGGGCAAATTCTACACTCATACTTTTAACTTCATAACATTCCAAGATGTGCATGTTTATCATCACCGGGCTTTAATTTCAAACCACATACATGATACATTCAAGCCTGTTTCACACATGCAAGAGAAACCTGAAATTGCCAAGAGATTTTCCAGAGTAGCTGTATGTGACAATGCAAATATCGGTTGGTTAAGACATCAAATGGACTTTACCCTGTAAGCACCGTGTAATCTCCGACTGAGCCAAACTGTGACTAGAGCAGGTAATCTGTCATCAGCAAGTGAATGGGCATATTTATGATGTTTCAATCATGCGGCTTGCTTAAAAAAATAACTGGAAGAGAGCAACGCTGAGCTGCTGGTTAAAGTCAGCAAACTGGAGTCCCGCAGTAGGCGCAGTAATATCAGAGTGTTTGGCGTTCCTGAATCGGTGGAGGGTCAGCGGTGGAGCTGCTCATGGAGGTTTTCGGCGAAGGCTTCCAGAAATACAGAGAGGTGATATCGGAACTTTATAACCTGGGCTTCAGACCCGCACTGCTGTTCCCTGCCAGGCTGGTCATCACGATGAAGGACGGAGGGAGGAAACACGCTCTTTTCAGTCACCGAGGCGAAAGCCTTCATAACATCCACCCGCACGGAGGAGACCTGATAACAGCGGAGAGCAGCTGATTTCACCACAGAAGAGCCACTGTCATGTTATCTGGATAACCATGAGTTTGTGTGTTGCTGACTTTATAGCTGTGTGTTAATGCCCCGGACAGGACGCAGTTTATTTTTAGACCGCAGTGTTAATAGTTAAAGTCCAGACAGGCTGCTGATACTCTGTCTTTTAAAGAGTTTCGAACAGAAATCACTAAATTGACATTTTAACGCTCTGTGGACATGTTAATTTGAGATCCAGCGTTTTCTGATATTTTTTGAATTCCCTTTTTTTTAAAATCTTTTTTTATGTGTCCGCTTACACTGTTATGTGAATTCAGATTATCTTTAAATCGGCCCCTGAGTCAAGTACTGGAAGCTCATTCACGTGTGGATTTCAGTTCGTTATTATATATTTTCTTCACAGATTTATTTTATTTCGTTTTGGATGTTTATCACTAACCGCCATATGGTTATCTGAAGTATTCTTGTGCACTGTTCTGGTCTAAGGGCTTTACCGAAGCCTGACACTTGTCATAGACTAATGTACAGAGGTGACTTGTATCAATACAGTATGTGCATTCTAACCCAGGGTGTACTGTGGGTTTCATACATGCATTTTGTTCATCTTATCTGATGTAGAGAAATACCCTCATAGCCTGCCTACCCTAAGGCATCTTGGCGCCCCCTGCTGGCTAATGTATTGTCTGTTCTGTAATTATTATTATTAGTTTGTTTTTTTTACTATTATTCTCATGTGACTCAAGGGGTCAAACACTGTTTGTTAGAGGAGGAGACCCCAGAAGCTCAGTTTAACTGTTAGTTGCAAGCTGGAGAGCTCAGGAAGGTGTTTTCCTATGGGAGTAGCCCTCAGATTGGTCACAAATGTTTTAGTTTTAGTTTCCTTTATGTTGTTTTACTCTGTTTTATGTGTGTCTGTGTCTGCGTCTGTGTCTGCCCCCCCACCCCTTGGTTTGTGATGTTCTGTTTTACCATCCCTCTCCCCACTCTCTTCCTACACTACTACAGAAAAATTTGAGTCATGCAGTACTATTCTAAATTATTATTTCAGCATCATGAACCATTGTTCCTATGGCTAATGCTGTAACGACAGGTACTGCAGTGCGTCTGATCTACTGGAATACTAAGGGAATGAACAATGCGATAAAAATCAGCCATCATCATTCACAAAAGGGTCCTGTTTGAGCCGACAAATGTAATCCTAGATATTGATGCCCATTATGTCATAGTTTCGGGAACACTTCAGAACACACCAGTGGTCTTAGTTTCGGTTTATGCGCCCACCTGGGATGATCAACAGTTTTTTTAGAAGGCTATTTGCAAAAATCCCAAACGCTGAAAGTCACCGCATTATCATGAGTGGAGACTTCAACCTGGTGCAGGATGTGACTCTTGATAGATCCTCCCCTACACAAATTACACCGTCCAAATCAGCACACACAGTAAAAGTATACACATCACAGTTGGGAATTTCCGATCCTTGAAGGTTTAGAAATCCCTATGGTAAAGCTTTCTCCTTTTCCCCATGTACACCACACATTCTCCCGAATTGATTTCTTTTTACTTGACAACAATCTCCTCAACTGTGTGAATGTGTGTGAATATCACCCAATAGTCACTTCTGACCATGTTCCTATCACAGTTCCCTCTCAAATGTGGGAACTGGCAGGGCTGTCCGCCCTCACCCTTGTTGTTCAACATAGACATTGAACCATTAGCCATCTGGCTTAGAAACTGGAATGAGTTTGAAGGCATCACTCGCTTTGGTTTTATCCACAAGCTTGCCTTATATGCAGATGACCATCTCTTATTTATTTCAAACCCCACATCCTTCCTACCCCCAGTTTTATCAAACCTGGAATAGTTTGGGTACCTATCAGGGTATAAGTTGAATATTCAGAAGAGTAAGTTATTTTTTTATCAACAACTTGGCGAGATCACCCCAGCAATCCATAAGCCCCATTAAAATCGCTGACAAGGGGTTCAAGTATTTGGGGGTGTTTATCATCAGCTCCTTCAGGGACCTTTTTCACAAGAACTTCCAGCCGCTATTAGTTAAATGCAAGTCAATAATGTCTAGATCGGCGGGCCTCTCCCTGTCCCTTGCAGGCCGGGTTAATCTTATTAAGATGGTCATTTTACCAAAGTTCCTGTTTCTTTTTCAACATCTCCTGGTTTGTGTTAACAAATCGTTTTTTACTAATCTAGACCAAAAACTTAACGCTTTTATTTGGCAAAATAAACCTGCTCGTATCAAAGAACATATTGTTCAGCTCCTTAAACCTGAAGGGGGGCTAGCACTCCCTATTTTCCACCACTACTCCTGGGCTTGCTACATAAATAAACTTTTATATTGGCTCAGTGGTGAAGTTGCAGACGCCTGCCCGCCCTGGACCCATACTGAAATAACATCTTCCACCTCTTTGCATTCTACGATTTGCTCACAGCTCCCCATAACCGCTCATAGGGTCTCACCTACTTTGGTTGTTGCCAATACTATTAAAATTTTGATCCAGTTCAGGAAGCAGTACGGCTTGCAAAGGGCTTCAATCCTTGCCCCAGTTTTTAATGCTATGCGTACATACTATGCGTTTCTCCCTTCTTGCACCAACCCTGCGTTCCGCATATGGTCAGATAAGGGCCTTAAAACACTTAATGACCTGTATGACAAAGGTGTTTTTGCGTCCTTTGCATTTATGTCAGACAAATACAGCCTGCTTAGTAGCCACTTTTTTTGGTACCTTCAAATGAGACATTTTATCCAAAAGCAATTCCCACATTTACGAACCACCCCCCTGAAGTTTAGATGGACCAATTCCTGGCTCTCAACGTACAACACAAATTACTTATATCCGTCATTTAAAAAAAGATTGCTCTTCTGAGCCCAGTCCCCACTGTCTCACCTAAAAATGCATGGGAAAAGGATTTGGGGGTAGACATTACTGATGTCCAGTGGAGGGACATTTTAAAACTGATCCACTCATCCTCGATTTGTGCCAGGCACAGCCTATTACAGTGGAAGGTGCTACTTGGAGCCCATTTCACCAAGGCTAAATTGGCGAAGATATACCCGAGTCACAGTGACGCTTGTATCCGTTGTAAGCAGTCCCCAGCCGACCACGCACACATGTTCTGGACGTGCCTGAAGCTTTCTGAATTTTGATTTCATATATTTTAAACCCTCAAACAGGCTCTTAACACAAATTTGGGCTTCCTCTGTCTAAAAATCTGCCCTTTACTACGCAACCTGTTGTGGCCTTTACAACCCCAACGTAACATTCTCCTTATATGGAAACATGTTTCTCCACCAAGTCATAATAGTTGGATACGTGAACTTATACAATGTCTAAGGTTAGAGAAGTTAAGGTTTTCACAGAGGGGATCTTTGACAGCATTCCACTAAACCTGGGACCCACTGCTGACTCTTATTAGTATTATTCTTACTGTTACTCCTGATAATGCTGAGGACACTTCCTAGTGCTTGGAAGGAGAGACCCCCCCCCCCCCCCCTTTCTTTGTTATTTATTTATTTACTTTTCGAGTTTTTAGGTAGTTTTATTTTTTTTTTAACTTTACCTATCTAAATGGTATATGTTATTCGGTTAGTTGGTTGGTCATTGTGACCGTGTCTGTAATGGGTTGTTGGGAGTGATAGCGGGATTCATGTTGGGGTTTTTCTGTTCTTGTCTGTATTTTTTCACCTTAAAGCAGATGCAATGTACAACTGTCATACTTTTTCCTGTATACTTGACTGCAGAATTCAATAAAGAAAATCTGGGGAAAAAACGGTAGAAAATAAACTTCAGAGGATGAAGAAGGGTGATTTACACAAATACGGCAACAAAAATGTCTAACTGGAGATAAAATGAGATTCGAGAACTAATGTTGGTGAGGGCAGATGGTGTAATCATCAGACCACTTCAAGGAAAAGGCGAGAGACTCGTTTGTTTATGACCAAATTACGAACCGGCTATGTGACCACTTTCTGTGTAATCTGAGTCTTGTCCTGCTTCTTGCAGGCTCTACCAAGGCGCCACCCCTCTCCTATCAATCAGAGTATTTACAGTAAATGAGAACATGTCTCCTGTTGTGTGCTACATGTGAGAAAACGCAACTTTGTGTCTGCACTTGATTTGTTCGACATTGTCTGGAAATCATGTGAGAAAACAGCTTAAGACACAGAGACGCGTGTACATTTTCTCTTTTTATCTCACTCCTCTTTGCCCTTGTGAGAGCTGATAAACTCCTCTAAAGCCCTTTGGTCGGATTGGCCTCTTTTTGTTTTAGGAGTGAAGTTGATCATTCCACTCTCACACACCCTCCACAGCATCGCACCTTAAAACTTTACTACTGTATGTCTGGAATGCAGATGCCAGAACCGTATGGACAATATGTACCATTTTGAAAAAAATGCAGAACATCTTTCCTCTCCTTTGAGATACAAAGAATGCAGATCATTTGTTTTATTTTTTTCCTTTACCCATAATCATTGTCACCATCCACTGAACAAGGCGATCACTCTCAGCCAGTTTCATCTGATGAGAGAAATCTGAAACGGATGTGCGCAGTTCTTTTCAGGACAACCTACATTTACATCCACCTTTTTAAAGAGGTGATACAGGACACAGCGGCTACTGCAAATAGCTGACAGATGTTGAGCCAACAAACTAAACCTCTGATCTACTCTGTAGAGCTATGGTAGCTAGAGTAAACATCGTTTGAATCAAAACCATGAGAAACCACTTAAGTTGATGAAACCAAATGTATGTAAGTGAGAGCAGCAGGACAACAGCAGACAGAATTGATTTACTGAGTCTGTATAGAAATCCAAAGAACATCAGCATCATCTGGAATTTGGTCGTTTTCATCACTTTGCATTTTGTTTGAAAACTGACCCAAACCCGACTGTTTCCGTCAGAACACATGAAAGGCAGGGAACATTCAGCAGACACAAAACTACAATATGAAACCTATTATGGCTCTATTATAAATAATTTGTCATTTTGGGAAATACATGTATTTGAGTGTTAGATGAACAGATTGATACCACTCTCATATCTGTCTGGTAAAGGCTACAGTTAGCCACCTGTTAGCTTATCTTAGCATACCAACTTCTAACAGGTAAAAACGATGCTGCGCTTTTAATCATTGCACCCGGCCAAGAAATAGTTGATATATAACCCCTCCTAAAACCACAACTTCTCATTTTTAAACTTAAGTTTTTGTACAAATAAATAATTTAATTCAATTTTCATTTTAGCTAGCTGCCTCTTTCTCACTCAAGGTCTTTCTATAATAATACTTGAATACCCTCAAATAGTGCAGCACAACAATAAAAACTTGCATAACTGAAAATAGACACCAGAATCTGGTGGCAGTTTCCTCTTTTAATTTGTTCAAGAATGAAAACTTGCACTCTGAAGTCAGAAGCTCATAATTAGCATGAATGTTTGTTCCCTCTGTAAGATGCAGAGCCCACACAGTTTTTGCCCCAAACACGCAGCAATAAAATTTAATATGTTCCATATGTAATGCCCGTTTCCCTTTTCAAGATTCAAAGCACTTATTCCAGGATTTCTACACCTATATAATTAAATGATGTACAATTAGCTCCTGACAAGCCACATCAGATCGCTCACCTCTGATGTTATTTTTCTTTTTCCTGTATGGGATCTAATGAATCAGTGTTTATTTTGGTTTCATAGGACAGGTGTTGAGACCACAGCCTATTTTCAGCACTTATGTCTTGGCTGACTTAACAGATCATAATTGAAAGTCATTAATGATGATTCAAGGGACAATAAAAACAACAGCTGACAACTAAAATAAGTGACTGTTAAAAAATAAAAGCATCACAAAGAACAGATTTCTCTTCCTGCCACACCCGCCCCACACCTGCAAACCTGACTCTATTTTCAAACACTATTCTAATCTATGAGTAATACAATCCTGCTGCTATAGATTTTCAAATCATTGCTGAAATAATGCACTCACACGCTAATTGTGGCACAAACCCACTTCCTCTGATACACTCCTTTTTCATTAGACCATATGTAAAGATATTCGTCAAGTGCATCCCTAGGGCGGCCTCCACACCTGGAGTTTTAAAAGGATGAAGTAACTGGTTTATGGCCACACCCACTATGGCCACCTGGGAATTAAACCAGACACATGGGTTGAAAGGTCAAAGTCTAAGATGAAAAGTGCTGCTAAAAGCTATCCTCAACAGGAATCAAAAATACTTAGTGAGAAAAAAAACAACCTGTGCACAACAGCATTGACAGAGCAAGAAAGGGACTTTTCGGGGACAGGGAGCAAAAGAAATTAGGACTCATCCCAGAGCTTCTGGTGGGAGTAGTACAGAAGCTGTGCTTTCTGAAAGCTCAGCTCAGGCAGGATCAGAGTTGTGGTTTAGTAGAGATGCCATTCTCCCAGGGGGGTGGCAGGCCACTGCAATGTGACAGAGTGCAGGATTGTGTAAGAGCCAGGCTCCCTGGGCATAATATCAGTCATCAGGGACAAAGAGTGACACAAGTGGACAAGGGGATGGAGGAGGTCACAGGAGGGCAGGGTGTCACAGTAAATTACCAAAGTCTCCTGCAACTTTGCTCACACACCAGGATTTTGTGTACTTGGATACCAAAAGCTGCTGGTGGTTAGGACACAAGAGCCTTACCCTGAGGCTGTCTCAGAGTCAAAAACAGGATAGCCTGATCCTGTCACCTCTGACCTCTAACCTCAGGTCAAGTACAGCGTCTCTCACGTCTGCCAGTAGTGGATCATTAGTCTGTTTTTTTCATCGAAATTAATAAAATAAAATAAATAAAAACAGGCAGCTTTTGAGTATCTTCTGTGACCTCATGTTGAAACAAGTTTTGAAAGAATCAATGATCTTATTCTCCTTTTTTTAGTATTTCACAAGATTTGTATCTACATTGACAAAGGTCAGATGGAATCAATCCAGGAAATAACTGCATTCATCTCATTCTCATACAAAGATATGAATGAATGGAAACAATAAGTAAAAATCCCCCTATTATTTAGCTAGTTTAATCCAACATCATATCATGTCGTTTTAATTACAAAGCAGGTTGAAGTATTAAGTATCAAAATGCTCAATCCACAGAGAAATGCACACAGCCTGTATTGAGAAACTGTGCCTTAAACGAGCTGTCAGGACTTCTGTACAGTTGTGATGTCACAAAATACAAGTATAAACCTGGAATTGAGCATATGTCCCTGTTTAGCAATCATAATACTCAAAGTAAAAGTTATGGCTGCATATGTTTTCACAAAAAAGACCCATTGTTTAGTGCTTGTTTTGCTAAATGTTGAAGATCCGAAAATACTATTCTCTTTGAAGACAACAGAAACCATTCCCTTACAAAAACATCAAACACACACAGTAACCAGCAGCAGTCCTCCATAGATGACACACTTGGGAGCAGTCCAGAGCCATCCGCTACCAGAGTGCCACGCCAAAACTCGACCAAGTATGGCTGCGGCGATGCATAGGATGAAAAGATTGGCAAGAAAGTGGAGGATGAAGGTGAAGCAGAGGAAGAGTCTAATCAGTCCTGCTAAATGGTTTCCAGACATTAATAATAATATTTCAAAAAAGTGTATGTCAACAGGGGATTTTTTTTCTGTTGAGTGAGCTAAACCACAGCAAAGACATGGGTGCACTTAAAAGGAAACTAAAACCAATCTAGACACAAAGGCAGAGAGAGAGGAAACGGAGGATGAGAATCCCTTCCTCTGTGCAGCATCATGATGTGTAGCAGGAATAATGCCCTATAACTAAATGAGTTCAGCTGAGGTCAGTGGCTGTGGAGCACCCCCCCCCCCCCCCCCCCGCGCGCGCCCCCCGCCCCCTCCTGAGAAACTGTAATGAACACTAATGCAGAAAGTTACGGAGTTTAATTACAGGTTTTGACGGGGTAAGACATTACTTAATTATACATTTTTTTGTCTAATCACCAAGAGGAGTCAAATGTTTGAATGTCTGTCAGACAATGTCTGATGAATGTTCTGCTCGGTCTTGTTCAAAGTCAATGCTCTGATATGCTGCAGGGAAAGCAATATAGATACTAAGGAGTGGTACTGGCAACCACTCAGATAAGTGCTCAGTAGTATAAGAGTTATAGCTTACCAGCATGTTCATGCACAGTGAATGCACACATTTCCATTCATTCATGCATGCATGCATGTATGATATTGCAGATACATTACTAAGTTATGCCTCGATCCTGTACGCAGAAATGTCCCCAAAAATGTTTCTGTATTAGGCCACATAGCCCATCGCAGGACCTTATCTCTCCGCCTCTGCCTCATCTTACCTGGGGGATCTCTGCTCCGTCCACCGGGGCCACGCAGCCTGCCGCTCCTCACCTTTCCACCTGTGGCATATCCCAGCCCCTAGCTCTGCAGTGTGTGCAGTGTCTGGACAGACCGCAGTAATCCCAGTCACCTGTGTCCAGTGTCACAGCTTTCAAAAAGGCACTTGAGGCAACTCCACGATCATCCGCTGTAGCTCAGTAACTGAACTCCTGTGGCTGCATCCCCTGCAAGAGCCTGTAAACGCTGTTTTTGATTCCCGAGGCTGTCTTGCTTAGCTGAACACAAGCAGAACAGTCCAGACTTGTTCGGATGCCTGAAGGGGAGTCTTAAGCGCTCCCTTTTTGCTTTTTTCCCCACCTCATTCTCTTTGCCTCTTGTCCCTCCCTGCTCCTGCCTGCAAGCAACCCGTGTAACAATGTAGATTTGCAACATTAGTCCAACAATTCCGCTACTTTTTTCAGGTAAAACAGGACCACAGGGCGCTCGGGGTCACGTGATATCACGGAGATTTCTCTTATTTGGGGGTCAGCTGACGTGGTTCACTCGCATGCATGAATTCATGATAATTTCAGGCAGGAACTTGGAGGTTGGCAATAGAACTTCTTACAAAATAAAGTATGCTGCCTAGTGTTAGCAAGCTATACATTGTCTAAAAACAAATCAAAGATGTGTGTATTTAATTCATAGATTTAGTTTTTTTTTTTTTTTAAATGCAATGCTGACTCCACAGAAATATTACTCAAACATAAATGGGGTCATCTCAGCTAATGGAAATAGCCCTTTCCCCTTTCTTCACATCTATTATTAATTTGTAGTTTTGTTAATGATGTCTGAACAGCACTTCTCCCATAAATAACTGTGACCTTACCAGTGTGCTTACTTAAAGAGATTATAATTCATTTTCAAACCATTAGGGCAGGACACCTGAGGGAGTTGAGAAAGTTCTCTGCTTTTGTGCAGTTGTATTTTTATTTTAAAGTAAATAATATCATTAGGCTAGAGTCTGTCCTTATTTAAAGGTTGAATATGTAGAGTCTTCATTAAAAGCTATATATTTTTAAATAATTCACCCACGGGGTGTTTTCCGTGGTACAGATTGAAAGTATTGCTTTTCCATTAAAATAAAGATATTAAGTCTGAATTAATATTTTACTTTTTTTTAACGGGTTTGACAATGACCTTCTGTCACGATCTGTTTCCATTGTACCAGACAATAGCGGCCGGCATTGCGGGTTGCCAGGGTTGTCTGTTGTTGGACGCAGCTACTGTAGGCTGGCACTGGTGAAATGGAGTTTGTCAATCCTGCTTATTTGTTCTAGCAGTTGAGTAACCGGAGACGGGCAAAAACTAGCGTCAATATATGCCAAGCATTCACTCCATGGACTGAGACTAAGGAGTATAACGGCATTAAATTGCACACCCAAATGTCTACGTGTCTCTTTGATCGGTAAGCTTACTTTGATGTTTACTCAGCTGTAACAGCTAACGGCAACGGTTAACGGTCAATTCTGGATCAGTTTGGGCACCTATTGGGGTATAAATTGAATATAAGAGTGAGTTATTTTTTGTCAACAATCTGGTGAGATCCCTCCCACAACACATATTCCCCTTTAAAACCGCTGACAAGTATTTGAGGGTGTTCTTCCAGCAGCTATTAGATAAATGCAAGTCAGACTTGTCTAGATGGGCAGGCCTCCCCCTGTCCTTTGCAGGCCGAGTTAATCTTATTTAGAGGGTCATTTTACCGAAGTTTCTGTATCTTTTTCAACACCTCCAAATTTGTCTTAACAAATCGTTTTTTGCTAATCTAGACCAACAACTTAACTCAGATAAGGGCCTCAAAATGCTCGAAGGTGTTTTTGCATCCTTCGCATTTATGTCAGGTAAATACAGCCTGCCTAGTAGCCACCTTTTTTGATACCTTCAAATGAGGCATTTTATCCAAAAGTAATTTCCACATTTTCAAACCGCTGAAGCTGAAATGGAACAATTCCTGGCTCTCAAAGTACAACACAATTGACTTATATCCGTCATTTAGATTGCTCTTCTGAGCCAAGTTCTCCATTCCACGAGAAAAGGATTTGGGGGTAGACATTACTGAGGTCCAGTTGAGGGACATTTTAAAACTAGTCCACTCATCCTCGATTTGTGCCAGGCACGGCCTATTACAAGTAAGGTGCTTCATAGAGCCCATTTCACCAACGCTAAATTGGCTAAGATATATCCTAGTCACAGTGATGCTTGTAACCATTGTAAAAAGTCCCCAGTTGACCACGCACACATGTTCTGGACGTGCCCGAAGCTTGCTGTATTTTGGTCCGATATATTTCAAACCCTCAAACAGGCTCTCAACACAAATTTGGAACAAATCCTGCTCTTTTTGGGCTCCCTCTCTCTAAAAATCTGCCCATTACTACCCAACGTGTCATGGCCTTTACCGCCCTGCTAGCCAGATGTAATATTCTCAGAATATTTGGAGATGTGAAAGTTTACAATGTCTAAGGTTAGAGAAGTTAAGGTTTTCACAGAGGGGATCTTTGACAGCATTCCACCAAACCTGGGACCCACTGCTGACTCTTATTAGTAATAGTCTTACTGTCACTCCTGATGATGCTGAGGACACTTCCTAGTGCTTCGAAGGAGAGCCCCCTCCCCCCTTTCTTCTTTCTTTTTTTTTTTATTTCACTCCTTCTTGAATTACTTTATTTATTTTTGCTATTCATTTTTTTTAAACTTATGTTTTATGTTGGTTGGTTGCTTGGTTGGTTATTGTGTCTGACATCTCTTGTTGGGAGGGATGGTGGGATTTATGTTGATTGGTTGTGTTTGTGTTTTTTTTTTGTCTCTGTTCTTTTTCACTTTAAAGCAGACACACTGTATGGCTGTAATGCTTTTTTTGTGTACTTTGGAAAAAGAAAAAGAAATTCTCCCTGATAGCAGTTTGTTGTGTGGCTGCCTTGTTAGAGCACAAAAAGTAAAGGTGTCATTAATAACATTAGCGATGACTTTTAGACCTTTAGAGTGAGTCAGCATGAATGAAGTAGACCCTGAAAAGCACGTTTCACGGCCCGTTTGGGAGAGGTGGGCTTTTGTAAAGCATGTTTGCACATGTACAAGCATGAGTGTGCGCACGTGTACGAGTTCGAGGCCTACGACGGTTCTGACGTCATTTTATGTGCGCCGGTTCGGACATAGAAAAAAAAAAAGACAGACCATGCGCGGTCATTTAAAACAATGGCGGCAAAAGGTTCACATTGGTGTGATGCGGAGGTGGAGTGTTTACTGCAGATTTGGTCAGATGAAAATATTCAAAAACAGTTGGACGTCAATCAATGCGTGTGACGTGTTACGGCATGATGACGTATAGACAGGCAAGAAGCATTTGCGCCGAGGCCCAGATACTGTGAGTACAAGCGGGCCTGGGCCGCGGGGGAAGAGGGAAGGGGGGGACAAGTACCCTAAAGCACGGGGCACGGAACGGATGGACAGTGTGAGTGCTCCCTAAATGTAATTTAGATGTAGCCTAATAATTCTTATTTACAACTGCAGGGCTCAACAGTCACTTGGCCAAAAGTGGTTGCCAGGCTGGCAACCTGGCTTCAGCTTTCTGTTGCCAAAACAGAAGATATGTTTTTTTATATTTTGAGTAGGCTAATTAAGATACTATGCAGCCATACGTTGGCCTAATAATGAAAATTTGCCATAAAAGAATAAAAGCTTTATTAAAGTAACCGAACAAAATTCTTTCTTAAAGGTTTTTCCAATTTTTTTAATTTTTGTCTCTAAAACCTAATGTCTGTGTGCACGCAAGTAAATGCATAAGTGCACATGTATTGTTGTAGTTCCAGTGCTGACTGCACCAACAATATTGAAATTGTCAAGAGTTGATTCTGTCAGTACCCTCATCTCTCCCTTTTGTGTGAGTTTGTCTCCCTCTGTCTGTTTTTCCCTGCATGTGTCTCTCCCTTGTGTTTTGTTGTTCAGGTTCGGTAGGCGTGTCCCCCCCGCGCTGCAGCCTGTTAAGCTAATCACCTGAAGGACTATAAGAACTGTGAGCTGACAGGCATGCAGCGCCGGACAGTTGTTATCCTTCCCCTGGTAAACTCTTCGTCGGATTGGCTCCCGATACTCGTTCATTGGTTGTGCGCTTCTCGTTGTTTGTTCTATTAATCGTTGTTCTCTTTGTTTCCTCCATAGTTTCCCGCGATCCTGTTTCCTCGTCCTATTCCCTGATCGTCCGTCGTTTCCCCGTTCCTGTTTTACTTCGATCGTCTAGTCCTAGTTTTTCTGTTACTTTGTAGTTGTTTCACGTTTTGTTTGTCGTTAATATTAAACGTTTTGTTTGTACTTTTACCCTGTGTCCGTGTCTGCATTTGGGTCCAGTCTCCCAGTGTTATTTCCCCCCCAGCGCATTCGCAGGCTCTGCAAGGGATCATGGAAAGTCTGAGTCAACTGACTGCCTGTGTTTCTCGTTTGGAGGGAAGACAGGTAGGGCCTCCATTTCTACACCTGGGAATGCTGAGTCACCCGCTACCACCATGAGTACCCTTCTGCCTCGTGAGCCTTATGTTCCGGCACCCGAGCGTTATTGTGGGAAACTAGGGGAATGTAAGATTTTCCTATTTCAGTGCTCTCTGGTGTTCAGTCAGCAGCCTCTCACATACGCTAGTGATAGCACCAAAATAGCGTATGAGTTAGCCTTATTATCCGGTAGGGCTCGAGTCTGGGGAGCTGTGTTTTTGAATAATCCCCTGACTCGGCAGGCTACATTCCAACAGTTCTCCTGTGAGATTTTGTCTGTGTTTGATCATCCGGTATCTAATTGTGACACCAGCAATCGGTTGCTTGACTTACGTCAGCGTTCCGCCTGTGCTGCGGACTACTCTGTAGAGTTTCAGACCTTAGCAGCTGAATTAGGCTGGGATGATCGGGCTCTCCAGAGTATATTTTTTAAAGGGCTAAACGAGGAGGTTAAGGACAGCTTAGTGGAAAGATCTGAGACTTCTAACCTTCAGGAGCTTATTGGCCTCACCATTAAGATAGACAACCGTCTACGTGAGAGGTGCCGTGAGAGGCGCCGTGAGAGGCAGTCATTCCCCCTGAGTTCACTCCAAGTGTACCTGTAAGCAACCGGGTACTCCTGTCTCCCGCTCCAGTCCAGGAGGAACCCATGCAGTTAGGTCATAGCTGTTTGACTCCCGCTGAACGTCAGCGGCGCTTTAGGGGTAGATTGTGTATTTAATATGGAGCTCTCAATCACCAGTTAGCTAACTGCCCGCTCTGGTTAAACGATCAGATTCACCAGTCGCAGACAGGGTTCTGGTGAGTCGTTCAGTTGTTCCTGCTATTCCCCGTAAGTGCGTTAACTTAGACATTATGTTGAGCTGTGAGAGTAGGGATTTCTCCCTTCAAGCTCTAATTGACTTAGGAGCTGACACCAACATAATTGACTCGGAGTTTGTGGAGACCCTGTTGGTGGTTAATAGCTTTAGTGGATGTGAACTCGCACAGATCTCCGCGGAGATGCTTCCCCTAACTATGTCTCTTGCTGGTAACCACTCCGAGTCAATTGCTTTTCACGTCATGCCATCCACTAACGCTCCCGTGGTTCTTGGTCTTCTCTGGATTATCACTCACAACCCGGTTAACTGGCAGGGTTGTGAGTTGGAGCAGCAATTGCCATTCCTCCTGCCTTCGTTCAGCTCCCCCTACATGCCCCAGTGAACCCAGACCCTCGTTACCTGAACCTGCAGATTTGTCTTCTGTGCCTCCCGTTTACCATGATCTCGCCGAAGTATTTAGCAAAGCTAAAGCGTTATCTCTACCACCTCACCGCCCGTATGACTGCCCCATTGAGTTGTTGCCCGGGTCAACTTTCCCTTCTAGTCGTCTCTATAACCTGTCAGGGCCCGAACGTGAGGCGATGGAGACATACATTAATGACTCACTTAAGTCAGGGATCATTCATCCTTCTTCTTCACCTCTGGGAGCTGGGTTTTTCTTCGCTGCCAAGAAGGACAAGTCGCTACTTACCTGTATCGATTACCGTGGTCTTAACAACATCACAATCAAAAATAAGTACCCCCTCCCTTTGATCAATTCCGCGTTCGAGCCGTTGCATGGGGCAACGGTCTTCTCCAAATCAGACCTCCGCAAGTGTGTCATCTTGTGAGGGTGAGGGAGCGTGACGAATGGAAGACAGCGTTCAACCCCCACTCGGACACTTCGAGTACCTTGCCATGCCGTTTGGTTTAACTAATGCGCCAGCTGATTTCCAGGCGTTAGTTAACGACGTACTCCGTGATATGCTGAATTGTTCGGTCTTCGTGTACCTGGATGACATCCAGGCTTGACCGAACATGTGGTGCACGTCCGTCAGGTTCTCCAGCGTCTTCAGGAGAACCGTCTGTTTGTTAAAGCAGAGAAGTGCGAGTTTCAGGTCTCCTCTGTGACATTTCTGGGATATATCGTGGAGAGTGGACAGGTTAGGGCGGATCCTGCTAAGGTCATGGCTGTGACAGAGTGGCCGACGCCTACCTCCAGGAAGTAACTACAGCGTTTTTTGGGTTATGCTAACTTTTACCGTCGCTTCATCCGAAACTACAGTCAGGTAGTGTCGCCTATGACCAGGTTGACATCCCCCACAACTCCCTTTGTCTGATCTTCAGCCACCAACAACGCTTTTCTGACTCTAAAGAGACGGTTCTCGTCCGCTCCTGTGTTGGTTCAGCCAGATTCCGCTCTTCAGTTCATTGTGGAGGTGGATGCCTCTGATCTGGGAGTGGGGGCGGTTCTTTCCCAGTGGGCAGTTTCTGACAACAAGATTCACCCATGCACGTTCTTTTCCAAGAAGCTGTTCCCCGCTGAGAGAAACTACGACGTTGGGAACCGTGAGCTTCTAGCAGTTAAGTTAGCATTAGAGGAGTGGCGACACTGGTTAGAGGGGGCAGAAATTCCGTTTGTGGTCTGGACTGACCACAAGAACTTGGCTTATATCCAGACTGCTAAGAGACTTAATTCCCATCAAGCCCGATGGGCCTTGCTTTTTGGCCGCTTTAACTTCACTTTAACCTACATTCCTGGCAGCAAGAACATTAAGCCAGATGCCCTCTCTCATCAGTTTGGACCTGCAGAGGAGGAAGAGACCGGTTCGGATCACATCGTTCCCGCATCTTGTGTGATGGCGCCATTAACCTGGGAGATCTAGTCGACTCTCAGACCGGCTCAACGCACTGACCCCGACCCTGGTGTCTGTTTGTTCCTGCCTGTGTTCGCTCCCAGGTGCTCCAGTGGGGGCACTCTTCTCGTCTCTCCTGTCATCCCGGAATTACCAGGACCCTATCACTTCCACTTCTGGTGGAAGACCATGGGTACGGATACCCGTTTGTTCTGGCCTGCACTATCTGCGCCCGGGTAAAGGCTTCCCATCGCCCTCTAGCAGGTCTTCTCTGCCCTCTCCCGGTACCCGGTCGACCATTGTCCCCCTGCCTAAGCTGCCTTCTGCCATGGAGACGTCATTGATCCTGGTGGACCATGTCTTTCGCCTCCACGGGATACCTGAAGACATCGTGTCAGACCAGGGTCCCCAGTTCACCTCCGGTGTCTGGAGAGCTTTCTGCCAAGCCTTGAGAGCCAAGGTCAGCTTATCCTCTGGCTTCCATCCTCAGTCCAACGGGCAGACAGAGAGAGCGAAGAGACCGCTCTTCGTTGTATCTGTGCCCACAACCCCTCGTCGTGGTCTTCGCAGCTGTCCTGGGTGGAATATCCCACAACTCCCTTACCTGCACCGCTACAGTATGTCCCCATTCGAGGATTCGTTGGGCTACTTACCCCCTCTCTTTCCGAGGAATCAGAGATTGCTGTTCCGTCCGTCCAACACCATCTCCGCAGAGTTTGTCGGCTATGGAGAGAGACCCGAGGGGCCTAGGTACGGACAGCGGAGCAGAACCGCAGGATGGCGGATCGCCATTGCATCCCTGCGCCCAAGTACAGACCAGGTCAGAAAGTCTGGTTCAACTCGCATGACATCCCCCTGAATGTTGCATCCAGGAAACTCTGGAGGCCATTTCAACCACAGTGCTGTCTGCCTGAAGCTTCCAGCGGCCCTCAAGATCCATCCAACCTTTCACGTCCCCACAGTTGAAGCCAGTATCCACCAGCACGTTGTGCCCGCCTGCCGTCGCCCTACAACCCCCCTGTGCCGTTGACGACCATCCGGCGTTCACGGTCAGTTCCATTTTGGATGTGCGACGCAGAGGGTGCGGATTCCAGTACCTGGTGACCTGGGAGGGATATGGTCCTGAGGAACGGAGCTGGGTGCCTCGATCACTAATCCTTGATCCGTCCCTGATCCGGGACTTCTACCGGGCTCATCCAGGGAGGCCAGGTGGAGCGCCTGGAGCCTGCTCATTGAGGGGGGGTACTGTCAAGAGTTGGTTCTGTCAGTACCTTCCTCTCTCCCTTTTGTGTGAGCTTGTCTCCCTCTGTCTGTTTTTCCCTGCATGTGTCTCTCCCTTGTGTTTTGTTGTTCAGGTCCGGTAGGCTTGTGCCCCCCCCCCCCCGCTGCAGCCTGTTACGCTAATCACCTGAAGGACTATAAGAACAGTCAGCTGGCAGGCATGCAGCACCTGATCGTTGTTATCCTTCCCCTGGTAAACCCTTCGTCGGATTGGCTCCCGTTGTTTGTTCTATTAATTGTTGTTCTCTTTGTTTTCTCCGTAGTTTCCCGCGTTCCTGTTTCCTCGTCCTATTCCCTGATCGTCCGTTGTTTCCCCGTTCCTGTTTTCCTTCGATCGTCTAGTCCTAGTTTTTCTGTTACTCTGCAGTTGTTTCACGTTTTGTTTGTCATTTATATTAAACGTTTTACTTTGTACTTTTACCCTGTGTCCGTGTCTGCATTTGGGTCCAGTGTTATTTCCCCTCACCATTCATGACAGAAATATCACCAAAAAATATTTTTTTAAAGATTTATATTGGCATGCACGTTTTGCTGTTTGTGGTCCCAATTTTGTTAAAAATGTTAAATTTTCTCAAAATGGATGCCAGTGGCAACCTGGCAACTTTATCTGCTGACCCCTGCACCTGTGCTTTTTCTATTGTAACATGTAAACATGTCTTCAGTGAAAAAGAGCTCTTGTCAACGTGACACAAAACACAGGTGTTTTTACATCAGTATGAGCTGACTTTCACCATAACCGCAATGGTAAGGAGAGGGATGGCCTGGGTGGCATTACATTCATGTTTCTTTTTGAGGAAGACTGATGTTTCCTCAGCATTAACCACAGGCTTTGGGTATGTGGGGTTTCACCTAGTAGATTCCAGTATAGCCCGGAAAAAAGGAAGAATAAAGATCTACTGTTCCTTATAGAGATACTGTTGTTCATCAAAATTAATAGTCTGACAGTGTCAGTCAACAGACACTCCTCGATTCTATTATCTTCTTTTTAAAAACTGTCACCCCACCAGCCTCTCTAAGGCTCAACCCCTATAATTTACATCTACACGATTTAGACTCCTCACCATTCTTTACTGACAGCTTCCCACTGTTTCCTCTAATTAGGGTGCTATTTATTTTTACAATATACCTGCACAACCCTGTTCTTTTCTGAATGGTGGTTCTACAGTATTTCGGTACTGTATGAATTTTATCGTTTTGTTCAGGTAAACCATGTGACAGTGCTACTCACCAGACTTTGTCTGAATGTTCCGAGTGTTACTCTGCAGTGTGTTGAACTTTAAATATTGTGTATTGTTGTCTTACACGTTGCACTCTTTTGTTTTGTGGGAAATCTTGACATTTGTGCTAAGAGGTAGTGATGGTTGTAAATACCTATGCCTAAACCAATAAGATACATTTCTGTGCATTTATTATAGTAGATAAAGTGGTTATGATTTTTGATTGAGCTCTGGCTTTGATACAGACATTCAAGCCTCTTTAGCATTAGAGATTAGATTGCTGTGGTATTTAACTTTCACATTAAATTTCACATTAATGTTACATGTTGGCACAAGACTTTTGTAAGTGAACAGAAATAACATACACATTCTTTTCTTTCATTGCCATTTCTTTGTGTTTTCATGTGGGTTGACAGTTACGATTGCTATGTACTGTTTGTCAGAGGTGGAGCTAAAAAATGATGCCATGTGGCAGTAATGCCAAGTGTGATACATTTTCTCAATCATGCATGTTTAATCTCTTCACTTTTAGGATAAAAACTGCCTTGACAACACCCTTGGTGTTCAGATGGATCATGTATTTCATTGCATCCACTGGTGCTTAGTCACTGATTTAAAGTTTGTACTTTTAGAGAGAGAGAGAGAAGTCAGAGGCTGGTGTAAACAGTCAGGCAGGCAGAGCTTGAAAGAAATCTGTGCGAGGCAGATGTGTCATGCTGCTCTGGATCTTTTGAATCAGCCAACAAAACTGAAACCGTAACCATGCTGCACTAATAAAAATACATTCCAGCACTAGAATGTGTGTTCTCCCAACACTGCTTTTTTTAGCCTGTGTTGGTTTGGGACAATAGAGACAAGATGACTAGTGGTATGAACTGCTTCAATTTGCACTTTGCACATGATTTCCCACCTTAAAATATTCTCTTTCTCGTGGCACATCCCTCTGTCTTTATCAAAACCAGGCTACAGCAGTAAACAGCGTAAAGGTTAAAGGCAAGTTTGTGCTGGAGGTGCATTTTGCTTGAAAACAATTACAGCTAAGTCTGTTGGTGGATTTGTTTAGTAGCAGGTAACTGTGGACTGTGATAATAGTAATAATCTCCCTGATATACAGTATTTTTTACCACTACTAGTAGGATTTGACATGAATGTCAAACAGAGTTGTGCTATTAAAAAACAACAAATGGCATGCTCAGCAAACCAACCAGAAAAAAGTGGAAGAAAAATATATCATGTCTATAGGGTAGGGTATCTCAATATTATTTCATAGATGTGTAGACAAGAGAAGATGTCAGTGAAAATACTGTATATTATAACAAACATTTAGGCCAGTAGCAACTCCTGTCATTGTCTGCCAGTACTACTTCTCATGCGAGAGTTCAGTGTGCAGAGAGGCTGGCAGTAGGACCCAGCAAACTAGATATAACAAAATAAGACGAGGAAAGTGGGCAGGAATTGTAGCTTTTTGTAATATCAGAAAATTAACTCCTTCTAAGCTTTTGTAAATCCACAGGTATAAGCATGTGTTTATGAGAGAAAGAAATGTTAAATCATCTTTTCACATCATCTGTCTGACTGTACTGCATTACAGATGTCTCATTATCCACTTTTACAAACATTTATAATTGCCCTATCTTTGACAATACTTTTGATTTCAAAATGTTTCTTTTATTTTAAATTTCAAATAAGATTCCTTCCATCCTTCAAAACCAAAAAATGTTTTAAAGGTCCCGTATTGTAAAAGGTGAGGTGCTCTAAAAAATACTGTGAACGTTTCAAAATGCTCAATCCACAGATACATTAATCAGAATCAGAATCAGAAATACTTTAATAATCGCAGGGGGAAATGATTTTTGTTACAAAATTCCAGATACACAAACAACAATAAATATTATACGGACTAGACATATATTAGAAAAAACTCAAATTTAATATCAGAGAAATTAATATTTATAGTAGTGAAATACTGTATATACAAGATCAAAGATTGTATGTGGTTGAGTCTGAATTACAGAGAAAGGTGACAGGCTCTCCTAGGGATGAATTGTATAGTTTAATGACCACAGGCAGGAAAGATTTCCTGTGGTGCATCTGGGTGCGAGGAGTCTTCTGCTGAAGGTGCTCCTCTGCTGGGCCAGTATGTCGTAGAGAGGGTGGGAGACATTGTCCAGGATGGACCGGAGCCTGGGCAGCATCCTCCTCTCAGACACGGTCGTCGGGGTGTCCAGCTCCTCCTCCACGACATCACTGGACCTCCTGATCAGTTTATTCAGTCAGTTGGTGTCTGCGACCTTCAGTCCACTGCCCCAGCATGTGACAGTGAAGAAGATCGCTCTGGCCACAACAGACTCATAAAACATCCTCAGCATCATCTGGCAGATGTTAAAGGACCTCAGCCTCCTCAGGAAGAAGAGTAGACTTTGGCCCTTTTTGTAGACAGCCTCTGCGTTTCTAGTCCAGTTCCACTTATTACTAGTCCACCCCCAGGTACTAAAACTACAGTGTCCACAGGGACCCCCTGAATTGAGACAGGGGTCACAGGTGTTTTCACCCTCCTCAGGTCCACTACGAAGTCCTTTGTTTTAGTCACGTTGAGCTACAGATGATTCAGCTCACTCCAAATGACAAAGTTGCCAACAACAGTCCTGTATTCACTTTCATCCCCCTTTCCGATGCAGACAACTATTGCTGAGTCATCAGAAAACTTCTGAAGGTAGCAGGACTCAATAGTTGAAGTCTGAGGTGAAGAGGGTTAGGAGAGAGGGAGAGAGGACAGTCCCCTGTAGGGCCCCAGTGTTGCTGACCACCCTGTCAGACACACAGTTCTGTAGGCGTACATACTGTTGTCTGCTCATCAGGTAATCCACAATCCAGGACACGATGTGGGCCTCCACCTGCATCGCAGCCATCTTCTCACCCAGTAGAGCCGGACGGATGGTGTTGAATGCACTGGAGACGTCAAAGAACATGACTCTCACAGTGCTTGCAGGCTTGTCCAGATGACTGTAGTCTCTGTTCAGCAGGTAGGTGATGCAGTCCTCAACTCCCAGGTGGGGCTGGTCGGCAAACTGTAATGGATCAGTGTAGGGCCTTAGGCCTTAGCTGCTCCAGGACGAGTCTCTCCATGGTCTTCATGATGTGGGACGTCAGGGCCACCGGTCTGTAGTCCTGAGGGCCACTGGGACACAACATCTTTGGCACAGGCACGAGGCAGCACGTCTTCCACAGCACAGGGACCCTCTGGAGGTGCAGGCTCAGGCTGAAGACTTGACTCAGTACTCCACACAGCTGGGGGGCACAGGCTTTAAGTACCCTGGGAAACACACCATCGGGGCCTGCAGCTTTGCCAGAGTGGAGTCTCGTCAGCTGTCTTCTCACCAGGTCAAGCGTGAAGGACACTTTAAAGGTGTCCATTGGGGGAGGGCTGAGGTTATCAGGTTGTGGAGGACATGCTGTAGAGCAGGGGGGAGGGGTGGAATAGGTAGGTGTGAAGTGAGGTGGTGAGGGGCAGACAAGGGGTCTGTAAGGAGGAGGAGTAGGGGGAGGTAAAGTGGCATTGGTTGAGGGGCCGGCAGTAGCCGAGTCATGTGGGGGATGGGCCGCAGTATCAAACCTATTGAAAAATAGGTTCAGTTCATTGGCCTGGTCCACACGGTCCTCCAACCCTGTGCAATTAGTCTCCTGGAATCCAGTGATGGTTCTCATGCCACTCCACACATCCCTCATGTTGTTTCGCTGGAGTTTGTTCTCCAGCTTTCTCCTATAATTGTCTTTAGTCCACCTGATTTTAAGTCTGAGCCCTCTCCTAACCTCATCACGGTTGCCATCTCTGAAAGCTCTCTTCTTTTCATTCAGGATTGGCTTAATGTCCTTGGTGATCCAGGGTTTGTTGTTGGCGTAGCAGGTCACAGTCCGAGCTGGGACATTGCAGTCCACGCAAAAAATGATGTAGTCTGTGATGCACTCAGTGAGCCCATCGATGTCCTCCCTGTGCGGCTCACAAAGTGCAGGCCAGTCAGTCACTTCAAAGCAGCCCTGCCAGCTTCCTCTTTACCAGAGGCACATAGCAGGGTTTGAGGTGAAACCAGGATATGATCTGACCTGCCCAGAGGGGGGAGAGAAGATGAGATGTATGCATCCTTAATGTTAGCATACATCGGGTACAGAGTCCTCTCCTCTCTGGTAGGACAGCTCATGTACTGTTGGAAGGTCGGCAGAACTCTATCCAAGGTGACGTGGTTAAAGTCTCCCGACATGATGATGATGCATGCGTGTCCCAGTGGAAAAAACACCAAAAACTAGGAAAAGTCACCTCATTGTAGAAAGCAGAACTTAGGAAGACGTTAGGGTGAAGAAACAGAACAAACAAAAGGAGAAGAGAAGTTAAGAAAGTAAAAAAAAAAAAGCGAACTCAAAGACCGGAGCAGTAACAGGCAGCATGTAACTTTCGCGCATGTGCACTAATGAGTTTGAGTTCCCCTTTTCTGGAACTGTGCCTTTAAACAAGCTGTCAGGATGTTGTTTGTGATGTCATAACTATACTATATATTAGTAGAAAGTGCTGTTGCAGTCACTCTAGGCTGCAATAATGGTGCAGAGACACCAAGAGTGCAGATGCGAAAGAAACAGAAATACTGACCAATCAGAGAAGACTGGGCTTTTTAAAGAGACAGTCGCTAAAATGGATTATTTTCAGACAGAGGGTGAATACAAGTACAGTGCCTATAGAACTTCATATAACCCTTTTGAAACAGTCACTTTTTTTGTTTTACAGCATGAAATTATAATAAATAAAAATATATTTTTCCAGCCTGATTTACACATTTTGCCCAGCGAATTCTTTTAAATTTCTGAAAATTAATAAAAAAAATATAAGAAACTAGAATAGCAGGGTTGGAAAAGTGAGTCCCCAGATGTAATACTTTGTGGAGGCACCTTTTGCTTTAATTACAGCCATCAGTCTGTTTGGATCTGTCTCTACCAGCTTTGTGCACCTAGATTGCAGAACTGTTCGAGTTCAGTCAGATCAGTGGCGATGGACTGCACAGATGTTCTGTAGGATTCAGGTCAGGGCTCTGACTAGACCGCTCTAGGTCATTCACCTTCCTGTCCTTTAACCACTGTTGTTTTTATGGCGGTGTGATTTGGGTCGTTGTCATGCTGGAAGGTGAACCACCTGCAGCATCCATTTCCCCTTCAACCCTGACCAACTACCCAGTCCCTGCTGAGGAGAAACAAGCCCACAACATAATGCTGGAGCCACCATGCTTCACTGTAGGTATGGTGTGGTTTGGGTGATGTGTTGTGTTTGGTTTCCAAACATAGCGCTTGGAGTTCACCCTAAATAGTTACATTTTGGTCTCACCTGACCATATCACCTTTTGCCACATGGCATCAGAATCTTCAATATATTTTTTAGGAGACTCAGTGTGACATCTTTTCAGAAAAGGCTTCTTTCTCTCTGCCCTGCCAAACATGTAGAACTGAAATTGTTGTAACATGCACAGATTGACCAACTTCTGCCATTTACACTAAAAACTCCTTCAAGGTCACCATGGGCCTCTTGGTAGCTCCTCTGATCAATCTTTTCCTGGCTCGGTCTCCAGTTTGGAGGGGCAGCCCAATCTAGGCCAGGTCTGGGTGGATCCATATGCCTCCACTTCTGGACAATACTCTGAACTGTACTCAGAAGGAAAGTTAAAGCCTTTGAAATCTTTTATATCCTTCTCCTAACTTGTGTCTATCCACAACCATGGCTAATTATTTATGTTACCTTGCTCTAGGAGTGGAATCCTCAAGGAACAGCTGATTTTATTCTGAAGTAAAATCAGAAACACCTCAGTCGATGTCAGACCAATTAACTTGGTGTGTAATCTGGAAGGTGATTGGTTAAACCTGAGAATGTTTATAATGGTTATTCTAAAGGGACTCATCACTTTTCAAACACTGCTATTCTAGTTTTTGATTTTTTATATTAATTTGCAAACGTTTTGAAAGGCAACATGTGTAAATCATGCTGGGAAAATACATTTTTTATATTTATATTATGTATGTATATCATCTCAGGCTGTAAAACAAAAAAGTTGTTTTTAAAAATGGGATCATGACTTTCTATAGACACTGTATATTCAGACAGACAGAATGAAAAAAATAAAATGTTTTTTGACATTAATGCATCTACACATGTTCTAGTCGAAACCCAAAATACAAGCATTAACCTGAAAATGAAATAATATGGTCCTTTAATATGCAGTCTTTTTTTATTAGAAAGGTGAGTGATTTTATTTGCTGGTTTCTTGAAATAAAAATGTAGGTCCGAAGAGATATAGGGTAAAGGGGATTTATCACATTTTACTTGGTGTTTTAGAGTTTTTTTTGTTTTGTTTTTCCAGAAAGAGAGAGGAATGCAAAAGGACTGAATGATGACATGTTGGGTCTGTCTTCTGTGCTTTCTTTTGTGATTGACACTGATCTCCCTTTTCTCTCTTTTCTCCACCACTGATTGCTCTACATGTTGAGCTGATTTAACTGGATTTAAAGGTGTGTGACAACATGGGGGATAGCAGAGATTACAGGAGAGTGTCATGTTCTTGCCTGCAGGGAGTCTTTTCCATCTCAGCTTTATGAATATGCTATTGTGTGCGTGGATTTTGTGTTTTTCTGTGATTGTCTAAGTGCAGACTGGAGACGAGACAAATCAGCTTACGTTCATGTCGTCTGAGACAGAACCAAAGCTCAGCCTTTGTGTTTGCTTAGAGTTATCCTTAAGAACTATTTGGTTCTGACCCTGGCTGTGTTTCTGCCACAGGACAGCACAGGGACTTGAAGGTTTGGTTTTTGTCTCACCTTGTTCTTTCAGACAGAGTTGGAGAGGAGAAAGGCAGAGGAACAACCAGGCTCTCACTTTTATCCTCAAATGCCTGCAGCTTTATCTCCAAATACCACCTGTCCGAGTGACAAATAGCACAGTGACCTGCTCTCATACCTCCATTACAAAGACTGGTGATTAGATAGGGGAAAGGAAAAGTATAACTAACATTATCCAATCATATCACACATCACACATCAATCGGGAAGTCCAAGTTGGATAATTAAGTGCTAAACTGTTCAAAGTCACAATAATGTGCCACACAAAAGTTCCCACTCATAATTATGTAAAAGGTAATCTGCAGATATTTAGTGTCTCGGCTCAAAGTATTGTCTGGGTTGTAATTCATTTTAGAAATACAGTCCAGTAGACTTGATTCAGGCGATAGGTCTAGGGCCAGGATTCATACCAGGGATTCCAGGAAGTTACTGATACTGGCCAGAAAAAATTGTGACTTGTTGTTTGTATACTTTGTTTTTGCATTTAAACAAACAAGATAAAACTTGTTAATTAGCTTTATAGGTGCCAGTATGTTGGTTTTGTTAGCTTTGGACTTGGGATTCACTGGTCCGACTTTTTCAGTTCCAATGTTGATGGCAATACAAAGGCTTTGAGTATTGGCTGATAGTGAGTACTGATCCGATACCAGCGGTTAATTAATATGCTGTATGCCTCACTGAGTGGAAGTGACTGGGATCATTCTTAATTTTTATTTCAAGAAACCACAGAGTGACATCTCATATTTCAGACATAAAACCAGAAAGAGCTGAGAGGTTGTTCTCTGCTCTGTAGCTATGGTGAGCTTGTGATGTTAGCATGGCTACATATTTACGCACATTAAGCACACGTGGACATAAAGATACTACACGCGTGGTGCACAGAAACAAAATAATAGCCGAAAATAATTGTAAATCAAATATATTGCGTATATCAGTGAAGCAAATTAACAGTTAATGGGTGACAAATTTAAGCATTAGCATTCAAATGTTATTGATGAGCACACTGAACTGAACAGCTGTGATTGTAACCTGCATTTATAGTGATCATTTATTGTATCTTCTTTTGGAAAATGAAGAACTTGAATCTGACTATAGGGTGGTCCTGTGAAAGTGAATGCTACTCTCCTTGCATAAGGCATGTGTACACACAGGTTCAAATCACCTTATGTTATGTCATCTTTTGAACAAACAATACACAATTTAGACTGTTAATAATAACAAGACAGCTTTGAGGTTAAGTCACATTGTGTTAAAATGATGAGCATACTATTTACTTGTAATTTTAAAAGAACGTGCAAACATTCAGAAAAAACGACATGTCTCAGAGTTTTAGTATAGTGCTTCCGAACTAGATATCTCAGTCTCAGATCTCAGTTCAAGTCTCTGGTTACAATTCATTTACTGAAACAACTTGATTTTTACAACACTGTGTAATAAACTCATTGACCTGTAATGGAAACAGTGTGAAGGGCAGACAGACATAGCTGCAGCTGGTGTTAATACTGAGTTTCTAATAACAGAGCAGATAACATGTCTGAACAAACTGATGTAAATAATGGCACTGTCTTTGATGATTCACCAGTGTGGCTTGGTTGTTAATTTCCTCAGTAATAGCATGGGTGGGCATTGTTTCTCTTGGCTTGAAGAACTGACACATTTTTTAAGATGTAAAGGCAAAACGTCAGGATTAAATGAATGGGACTTGTTTGCATCCTTAATAAAAGAAAATGAAGACTATCACACTGGTCTGGCAACGCTTTCCCTTTAATTTCTTTATCTCTGAACCTCCATTTTTTATCTTTTGGTCAAGACATTTAGGTTCCAACATCATCTAATTCTATTATTTTTGGAATGGCATACCTTCACAGTTTGGGTGTAGTCCTCCTCTTACTTTACTTTAGCCTCTTGAAAATATACCACTTTACCTTTCAAGCAGTCCCATAACTCTCGATAACAACAGGGTTCAGGGGCTTCAAAGTCAGTGTTGACTTGCAAATACCACAATGATGAGCTGTGTTGCTTTGCATACAAGAGTTATGTTTTTATGTTTGTGTGTGCGTGTGTGTGTGCGTGTGTGAGTGTGTGTGTGTGTGTGTGTGTGTGTAGGCAGATGCAACCTTTTCTTCTAGAGTGTTTCAAATAAAAGATAGAATTATAGAATGAAATAACTAATGATTTACGCTACAGTTGAATGTTGAATTGTGAATCGTATGACATTTTAGGACATATACATATACACACTTTGTTGTTGACTGTTAAAAAAAAGATTCATAGTACAGGTCTACTGTCTTTACGGTCAATATAAAGCTACAGTCAGCAGCTAGTTACCTTAGCTTAGACTGAAAATGGGGAAATCACCAAAGCTCACTAAAGCTAAAGCTCACTAACTAAAACATTACATCTCTTTGTTAAATCTGACCCAAAAAAATGACCCCTGGTACTTATAAGGTTCAAATTCAGCTATAGCCCTAGCTGCATGTAATCCCCCTTTTCCTTATCCTGTGGATGTTTTATTTGTTGTCACACCAGTGTGGAGGAGTGGAAAACTGTCACACTATCTAATAAAAGCAAAATGACTGTAAAGGTAATAAGAACAACAATATTTTTCAGGCATAGAAAGTCCTTAAATGTCATGAAATATTTTATATATTGTTTAGAACTTAATGTTTGTCATCATTCACTTAAGAAAACCCAATATTAGTGATTGCTCTTGTTCCAGAGTTTCAAAGGGCATTAATCAAATATGAACTGCTGTCATTGTATCTTCTTACAACTTGTATCGACTCTGTATCTTTCTGGAATAAAAAGGAGAATGTAGATATGGTGAACAAAACAATGTGTAACGTATCATAAACAATAATTTGTTAAGTCAACATGGTGGATCATTTGGACTCATCATTCTGAGCTTTTCATACCAGTCAGAAACATGAAAGCAAATCAGCATTGATAGTCACATGTGGGAAATGTTGAGGTTTAGCTCAAGGGCTGTGTGTAGAGACTGTATAATCCCTTCATAGATTTTTCAGACAGATGACTAAGAAAATCCTCACGCTGAGTTGTCTCAAATAATCATTTTGTGTGTGTGTGTGTGTGTGCGTGTGCGTGTGTGTGTGTGTGTGTGTGTGGGGGGGGGGGGTGTCTAAGAAATACAGCTGTCTTATTTGAATGTAACTGGGTCAGAGCCAATGGGTAAACATAACAACTCTCTGATGTCCTCTAGTGTTTCAGGGGAGAAGTACAAATTCATTTTACATCAGCAATTCCTGCAGAGAAAGCCTGGAGTACTGGTTAATATCAACTTACCTCTCGTGTCCACTTTTGAGGGAGTCACTGAGTCTGATGTGTAGATTGATATCATCATCATCACCATCACCATCAGAAGTGTCTTATATAGGCTTGTTTAATTGTATCCTTTATTTATCCATAATGGTCCCATTGGGATACAGGATCTCTTCTTCCAGGGAGTCCTGGTTATGACAGCATCAAAAGTAGTTTCACATAAAAACTATTCCACAAGTTAGAACACATACAACACATAAAAGCAACACAAGGAGCAGAAAGGGGGAAAAGAGGAGAGGCCAGACCATACCAGTGATAACGCATTCCACCTAAGTCAAGGATTAGTAAAATGTATCCTTAAGGGCCATTTGTAAAAGACATTTAAAGGTATTCAAAGAAAGGAGTCACATTTTGCACGCCCAGGGTGCATAAAAACAGAAAGCAGTTTTACCAAGCTCTGAGCGCAAGCCTGGGGGCATTTAAAGAACACAATTTGCAGATCTAGGTCTACAGGTGCTGGTATGAGAGGATATAAGGCTGAGAGAAATAAGTTGGTAGTTTACCCAACAAAGTCTTGGCAATTAATAGCAATCTGCATTTGTATACTCTGGTACAGATAGGGCAATTATTTTCAAAGCTGAGAACAGACAACAGAATAGAAAAATATAATTGCCAGGTCAGAATATTCTTAATTATGGTATAAAATCCTAGACAGCACTCTATCTTTCCAGTCCCACATCAATATCATCACTCGGTCGGCATATTTCCACTTACGGAACACTTTGCTCTTGCGCCTAGCTCCCCCTTCCCCAACAGCGCCGAAATTCTAGTTCACACCCTGGTCACATCCCGTTTGGACTACTGCAACATAGAAAGCATCAGCAGCATCTCTCAGTCTCTCAGCCCCACACCTCTGGAGCTCTCTACCTCACCACATCCAACACTTCTTATAATCTCACCTGAAAACTCATCTTTTCAGACAGGCCTACTCCCTTTCATTTCTTTTTCTCTGTTAAGTTTGTAATGACCCCACCCTTTTCTCTTTGTTTCTATTATTAAGTATTATTATGTAGTATTATTACTGATTTTAGGACTGAGTGTTTTTATTGTTTGATGTTGTAAGGTGACTTTGAACGTTCAGAAAGGCGCCTATAAATAAAATGAATTATTATTATTATTATTATTATTAAAACGATTGCAGAAATAGCATTAAACATTTGCAATAAAAAGCTAGGAGAAGCTGTTTACTATGAGGTCAGTGTGGTGTTGTTGTTTTTTTAATGTTCCTACAGTATTTGTTATTGAAACACTGTTGTAGCCTGTTGAGTAGTAAACTGCATCACCAGTAGAGGGAACCACAGGTAAAAAAAAAAAAAAATGTTTCATTTTCTAATCATGCAGCATTACCAGACTGTGTCTTTAGGAGTTTAGGAAATAATTGGTTTTTTTTTTTTGCTTATTTTCATGATATGAATATCATCATAACTGTGTAAATAGAAATCAAGACTTTAACCAGACAATTGTCCTATTTGTGTTTACAGCTAATTGATGTCACTGCATAGGTATAGACAGAGGTTGTCTGTGATGTCACTTTTTACGAATTAAAATGGCCTGGGTAACAACGTGAAGGCTTCATTTCAAACTAAAAGGCTGCACTGAATGTATTTCAATATGAGAGGCTTGCAATGTAGAATAACTTGTCAAAAACTACATTGTCCCCAGGGAGCAGCAGAGATTCAGCCAGACTCTAAGTGCCTTTAAGATAAAAACAAAATTAAATTTTGTTCACAGAGCCTTGCCCCTGTGTTGATCAAATCTTTGTGGTGACTAATAAAGAATGGCCACATGTATGACATGAGGAAAACAACAAGTACTCAGATGAAAAGTCACAGAGTAAATGTCAAAGTTCAGTTTACGCAGGATTTAAAGCAGAATAACAAGCTTTTGTTCCACAAAAAGGCAAAGCCAAGTCTCTCTGACCTTTTGTTTAAAACCAACAGAAACAGTAGATCAGCTGAGGATGAGTGTGTTGCTGTCTAGTCATTTGGCCAACGACACATTTGGTCACAGAATTTAAAATGAAGCCCTTTTATTAAACTGCCACATCTTGTATGGGTGAAGTTTTCCACTGTTGAACCACACGATCAGTGTCATTTGTTTTCCACCCACTTTCATGTTCAGACCTGTCCGTTCATGACAGTGTAAAAAGTGGAGCAATAATGGGCATGGATTAGAGAGTCCCTGTTCCTGCCCATCCTAATGTTTTTGTAAAATTCAGTCTTGGTTATAATGAGTTATTGATGCATCATTACACTTCAGTTCTTAGACATACACAGCTGGTAACTAAGCCACTGCTGCGCTTTTTATCAGTCATACATGTTGTGAGAGCAGATGAATACATATCCGTTTTTCATACACAGATTAATAATACACACACCCATCTGGATGTAATCCTTTCATTCCTCTGATAAATGAGTTCTGCAGCAAATAGCACAAAAAGACGCATGTGAAATAAAAAAATTAAAAAAAGAAAGCTTTGGGGATTCCTCGTAGTGGGTGAGAGGTCTTTTCTGTCCTCAAGAGCCTTTTGAATAGACTCCAGCATGGTCTTTTTTGTACATAATGACATATACATCCCCCTCCTTTCAGCCCTGTTGGACACACACACACACACACACACACACACACACACACACACACACACACACACACACACACACACACACACACACACACACACACACACACACACACACACACACACACACACACACACATTGAAAGTGCCAGCTTTCCTCCCTCCAGTGAACTGCAGGGTGGACAAAAGAGTTGAGAGCTGAGTGATGGGGGACTTATGGCTTTGGGGAGAGGTCTTTGATGAGTTTTATGTCTTATAGCTCTGACACCTGGTCAGGTCAATGATTTATAAACGTGTTGGGGTTATCATAGTATCCTATTTTGAGTGATGCACACTGAAATACGTGCATCTCATACCTGCAACAATTAAAGTTTAGTTCAGTTTAGTTTATGTAGAAATTATTAAAAAACAACAAGGCTTGATACAAGGGAAAACATCGTGCAGGGGAGGTTAGAAGCTAAGAAACAGCTGATAAAGATACCACCCCTCTAAGTAACACTGGTTACACTAAGCAGCAGTGAAAATAAAAAACAAAAATAAAATCGGGTGTAAGTGTACAAAATGGGATGAATTACACACTTGTTAAAATAGATGTTTTAAGATTTACATAATTGATATATTAAAATTGTGCAAAGCTCAATTATAACATTGCATGTCACTGATTGTAATTTAAAACACAGATTTTGAACCGTTTTTGTCTGACACGCAAAAAGATGAGCTCAAGCACGCCTTCACCAAATGTTATATGCCCAAGTGTCTGCTCACTTGCCAACTAGCTGTCAATTGCAGCATGTGATGTCAAGGTGTTACACCTGACTCAGGTTTATAGGAGGTGTGTCCTGAAAAAAATCAACCTGTTGTTGCTAGTTTACCAGTTATGTGATAGATAAAGATTATCCTCACACAAACTTGTAATCCTGTTATTTATGGGTTGTTTTTTCTCCATCAAGTCATAATTTCTATTTTTTCCAAGTACCCCTGGTTGGAAATCACTAACACAATATTTACATCTGTTTGTGAATGCTGTTTTCAGGTTGTAAAAGAGAATATGGAAGAATAGTACACCTGCTGCTGTAGCTGGCCTTCATTCCCTCATCCTCATGGACTCTGCCTTCACATTAAAATGACTGCGTCTTATGTTTCTTTCTGATATTTTCCAGTACGGATGAAGAGTCTCTGGCTGCCTCCCTGTGTTTATTCCTGGCTGCAGTGCACTGACATGTGATGACAGAGGACTGCCGGCTTCGTTTTGTGAGCCTTTCCTCTGGAAGCAGTCTGGCTCACCTATCTGTGTGTGTCTGATAGACTCATAAAATCCCCGGCCCTTAGCAGACCACATAGACCCATAAATCACTGTGTGGTGCTGATATGCATTTCAGCTGTGTGTTTGTTGTGTCTATATTCATATGTGTTTGAGTTTATGAATATGTCCTGAGGCTTTGTTGTTGGGAAATCAACAAATCAGTCAGCAAAGCCAGTAATTACAATGTCACAACCATAAATACGTCACGGCCCTGGATGAGCATGCGCAGCTCATTTTCACCACACACTTACAAAGAATTCCAGGAAGAGTCATTTGGGACGTAACAGTTTCGGTGTGTGTGTGTGTCTGTGCTTGTCTGAGGTGAATTAATATCTTCAGTCATGTTCACTCCATCCCTACCTTCCTCTCCCTCTCTCTGGTTTCTCTTTGCCCTCTTTTCCCTCTCCCTGTCCTCCCATATGCCCAGGGTCTTTGTTTGTGTTGCTTGTGTGTTTTAGGCTACTCTTACTGGGCAAACATGCTCCGTTTTCTTGAGTGAGGTTTTGTCACTTTGTCAGAGCTCCCGGCTTGACCCCAACACAGACACACACGCACGCACGCACGCACGCACGCACGCACGCACACACACACACACACACACACACACACACACACACACACACACACTGACACACACACTCCACCACTTGTCCAAACACACACCTCAAACAAGCTTGAACACACTGTTTGTACAGACAGAAAGCGGCTATAATCAATATTCTTATAGTAACAATGGATCAAGGGACTACTTGAATGTGAAAGAAGTTGCTTGATGAACCCACAGAGAAGTCTCACCTCAACAGAGATTTTTTATTACTTTCACTCTTAGAGCTTTTTTCAGTTTTTGGCGCAGCATGCAGCTGTTTTCAGTCGGAAATATCCTTAAAAACCCCACTGTACACTATCTGCTCAGCAGCAAACAGCAGATCGACAAAAGTCAAAAGTTAGCAGCTAGCAGGTGAACATAGGATATTTATTGTTTTCCAAAAATGATTAAAAACACATCAGTGAGCCCCATGAGGACACTGGGGACATGTTCATTCATCAGAAGGAATGTGCCCGGTGTAAGTTTTTGGGTGTCAATCCCATATATACCATCCTGTTGCTGTAAATAATCACTAGTGCATCAAATGTGTATCCACTTAAAGTAGTCCCAAACAAATGTGCTATGCCCTATGTTTGAGTAACTGTTTGAGTGAATGACTATCTATTTATGTTTGACTAGTTTTTAAAGCTTTACATCTTCAGTAGAACAAAATGGACTTGAGGGCTGAGGGTCACAAACAGGATATGAGAGTCGGAAAGTATCAAGAGAAGGACTTACACATTGTTGGTTTTGATCCTTTCTAGTATTTGTTGGCAAACATAGAATAACATCAGCCTTATCCTTTAACTGTCATATTATTATTCCATTACAGTATTTATGGAAGGCACACCTAGCTGTATCGAGCCCTCCAGGCAGAGGTATACCCATCGTAGATAATAACAAAGACAGACAGACAGAGAGAGCTCTGCCTCTCAAGAGCGACATTCTGTAAACTTTGAAGCTCTGAGTCTGTATATAGAAGCCTCTGAAACAGTCTTGATGTGTGTACCGGCTGCCTGGCCTGTTACTGACATTGGTGTTCCCTCATGGTGTGTTGTCTTTGTGTCGGAGTCCCGGGGCCTGGCACCCATCACACACAGGAAACAGGCCCTGGCCCCTGAGCTCCACATTAAACACACAGGAAATACACACAGGAAACCGTGTCTCAACCCCTTGTGCACGGCTCTCACACTCCTCCGTTCCTGAAACTACGCTCCTCCAGATCCCAAAGGAGGGCTGGCTGCCAAAGCCCTGCTGCACACTCTGACAACCTGTCTAATTTCTTTGCAGTGTGTACAGTCTGCCGTTCACCCTCCAACCCCCTCACCTCACATCTTTCACATCCCCCGCTTAAAACTCAGACTTACTATGAGCCCTGGAGCAAAGCCATTTTTATGGTGTGCCCTGATTGCTAATACTTAGATACATCTCTGCAAAGTGTTCTCATAGTGTGAGAAATCTTATGCACTATCAATGACTTTGCAGCCCGCAGCTTTAAATTGATCTTGTGAACTCACTTCCTCCTGGACTTTCCACAACTTATAGGAAAGAAGAAGATCACACTCAAATTTCCACTGTGGATTCATGCCGGTCCATGGGATTTTTTAAGCATACAGAGGGGGACATGTTAGAAGACGAGCTTGGCGTCCCAGCATGCAAAAAGCAAAGTTGACCTTATATATGCATTGATGACGATGAATTCATCCTGTAGGCTCCTGTGGGCTCTGTTGCTGGTTCACATTGCCCTGTGGTTCTCCAATGCACAAAGATTTGTCAGGGTTAATAGAAAAAAACACGAAAAGTCTTAGAAATAAATCAACAATCATTCTTTCTTTACTGCTGCCCTTGTCCTCGGCAAAGCTCAAGCCATCATTGAGTCCCAGAGAGATGAGATAATGACCCTCTCTGTTTACTGTTGATTAATCAATGTCATGTTTCGCTCTGCCGCTGTAGAGCTGGCTCTCCTGTTCAGAAATATCTGTTTCACTCTGGTGCCAAAAGCCCTAGGCACTTATAATGTCTCTTCATCAAATCAGGATAAAAGTATTGTCTTTTGTTTTCTTCTATAACAAGTGTAGCCTATTCACATTATCCTAAAGAAAACAACACTATATTATAAACATTACGATATTGTATTTTTACTTGTCAGCAGTGGGGTCCAACGCTACTCTACTGTACTGTGAATATACTGAAAGCATTGTGCTTACCTTGTGAACATCTAGCCATAATAACCAATAATGGTGTACAAAACTACACTGTCTAAATTGTTGACTCTGAAGTGATGCTGGTTAGTCCGTTGGCCAATGAGTGACCTTTGAGATGTCACAGCATGGACATCAGAGAGAGTGCATTTACTGTATTAAGTACAATTTTTTGGTATTTGAGGTCCATTTTAGGCAAAGATTGTACTTTTTACTTCACTACATTTAAAGACCTGTTACTTTACAAATTCAGTTTAATGATACCAAATATGATCAACAAATAAATCACAAGGTATTATTACAGGTTAAGATAATACCTTATCCCCAGAGAGAAAATCATAAGCCACACAGCAATATAAGGTGATTTAAATGATCCCAATCTCTACCAACTGATGTTAATGCATTCAATAATTATAATATTGAATGCATTACAAAACATACACCATAATTAAATATACAGCATTCTGAACATGGGACATTCTTCATCCTTTTCCTTTTGGTACTGACTAGAGTGTTTATATTATTTTACTTTTCTTGCTACTTTTAAATTTGACTCTTTGTATTGGCTTCCAGTTGACTGTGCAATTTTTGTGATCCGGTCTGAACTGGTTGCTTTTAATGTTTAATGTATCATCCTTTTTTTTGTTACACATTCTTAGCCAATTTCGCTTAATAAACAATAATAATAGAAACTATAAATCCATTATACATTTGAAAACAGATCAAATTGACCCATGGACCCAAGTTTTTCCACCACCGTAGCTGACTGATGATCACAGGCTTTCTTCAACTAATTGGTCAATTGGTTTAATTGAAAAATCTGTCAAAGGAGAGGAATCGCAGAGGAATGTAGAGATGCCGAGGGGCTTCTTCATATACAAAGACCGAAGCACAAGTGTTTTAGTATGTCACAATCATTCACCAGCACTACAAAATGCATATTCCTTATTAATACAGTCAAAAACAAATTACTATTTGGCTAAAAAAAATCTTTCTTTTTCAAGACCTTGCAACTGGTTATCAGCCAATCGCATAAGAGGGAGTGCTTAAGTATAAATGTGAGCCTCACTGTCATCCCATTCATCAGCAGAGACCTGTTTCCGAGCCTGCCCACCATCTGGTTCACATGTCTGAGTTTCCGAGATGGAGCCATCCATCAGTGAGATTGAGGTTTCTTGAATTTTTTTTGCTCTGTCTTTCCTGTAGTATATGATCTCTCTGTTAGTGTCTCTGTCTTTATTTGTGTCTGTGTCTCTTTAACTGCTCTTTCTGTACAAAAGCAAACAGATACAAATGAGCACATTTAATGTGGAACATCTACAGAGGAGAAAAACATATTTTCTGGGGTTAACATAAGAGCAATAGTGTGAACAGAATAACATTGCATTGCACACACACATTGCACTTGATTATTTTAATTTACCTTCCCATATTGTTACATTGAGGTGTTACAGTATAGAATCCCAGTGCCAAACCTGTCAGGTTTCAGTGTCAGTGCTTGAGAAAAGCAGTGACACAACTTAACATTCTGGGATTGGGTTAAAAAAATAAATGATAATAATAATTTAAACTAATCACAATCATCTTCTGTGTGGAGTTAGCATGTTCTCCCCCGTGTCTGCATATCAAAACACTCAATCCACAGAGAAATGCACACAGCCTGTATTCAGAAACTGTGCCTTTAAACGAGCCGTCAGGACTTCTGTACATTTGTGATGTCACAATTGCGCTATATATGGGGAAAAAGGGCTGTTACAGGTAATCTTCAGCTGCAGTGACGGTGCAAAGACAGAGAGCGCAGCTGCAGAAGTCCCAAAAACACTGACCAATTGGAGCAGACTGGGCTTTATGGGAAAAAAGCAGTCTGAGAATGTGTTTTTTGAAACATGTGTATGAGCACAGTAAGATACGTTTGATATTTGACAATGGAAAGATAATGCTGAAGTTAAAACCTTGCATTCAGCTCTCATGAACCATATGAGAGAATTGTGAGGCTAACCACATCCTGTCTGTGATCAGAGATGAAGAGACACGCAGGGAGAGTGCACTAGTCTCAGACTGATAAAGTATGATAGATAGTAACGAGAGACAGTCATGTTCATGTTTGATAAAGACATGAAGCTTTCTCTGATTCCTTTGAGTTTTTAATGGAAAGATGGATTGGGAGTTTCATAGCAGTTGGCTGTTCATATATCCTTGTGACACTTTGAGCTGTGACTTAATTGAAAACCGACTCCTGGAGTTTCAGCCTATTCTGCCCCCCATCAGCCCCCTGAGGTAAAGTGACCTCTCTGTCCGACCTCTGGTGACCTTGTGTCAGGAGCAGAGTGCCTGATTGATACTCACCTGGTTTTCATTACTTATCAATCACAACACTTCTCACATCAGCAGGCATCATTATATCAAATGCAAAATTAGACTTAAATCTTTAATGCTAGGTTGGTTTTATTCTTCTGATTTCTAACATGGATAGGAAATGTCAAGAAACTTTGCATGTAACTTAATATACGTGACAGCCTGTTCATTCCTCTTCGAGCACCACCAGGAAGCCTGTGTGAGTATAACCCCACTATTTCAGTCCCTCAACCTGCTGTGGAGAATCAGATAAATGACAGGTTAGCTCTGTGTAAAATGCTCATCATCTGTGCCTGTATTCTGTTACTCGGCACTTACTTACCTGACATGTGTTCAGAGAAGCAGGATCCAGATGGAAGCACGACATATGAATAGGAATGGTCGCGAGGATCTCTATTACACACAAGCATTGTACACACATGCAAAAAAAGTAGGTAGCCATTTTTCCATTTGGGAAAGTTTTTCTGAAATGTGCAGCGTGTTTTATGGGAATAAGGGTGCATGCGATATCAGCCGGATGTAAATTAGGCCCCTACACTGACTGATGCATGAGCACACTCACCTGCTACTCTATGTTAAGTTATTCCACACAGCATCTCGGCACAAAGTGATTGCTCTCTCGAGGTCGAACCTGGCTGATATCCATGAGCTTAATGATCCAAAAAGTAAAGCAACGGCCCTAAAAGAAACCATTACACCTTAACAGAAGTCTTAAAATCACTCATCCCTAGTATATTCCTATATATACATAACCCTTATCCCTCATCCCCCCTCACTTTTTCTTAAGTCTCCATCCTATTTAAATCTATATCCATGCTACAGGGTAAACAGGGCATAGAGAAATGATGTGCTGGTGGAGTTCAAATCTCACTGCATGGCTGATGTCGTACACATAAACTTTGTTATGGTTGTAACTTAAAGAGGACACCAACGTGAAACAGAGGCGTGCGCCATGTGTGTACGCTACATCTGTAGACAGACCTGCGCCATTAAGAAAAACACACCATGTTCACTGTCTGTATCTGATCCCATGCCCAGACTCACTGGGTCACTTAGTGCTCACATTGTGTCAAAGAGAACTTGTCAGCGTGTGTTCTCTAATTGGTGAAATGAGGTAGCTGAGGTAAAATAAAAAAATTATATCTCATGAACAGAAGGATTAGCCACAGACTTTCTGAGAGATAGTGCACATACTAAAGTATCCCTACACTCAAAAATGGGTCTTGCTTTACTGTTTACCTCACTTAGATATCACTGTGCAGAATGACACAGCTGTTCTATACTTTTCACATTCACGCTACAGGGAAAATGTTCTCTGTGCTCACCTTGAATCTGAGTTTAGCACGCATATGTAGGAGCATGATTCTTTGACATTACAACTAGTTTGGAAGCCAATCATGGTTTAATATGCTTCTTACATGTATGATATAGAAACTTGGAACCTCCAGTGCACACACAATGAGACATCTTGACATCTCATCAATGTTTCAATGGCAGAGAGAGGTGACAAATAAAATCGATATGGGCAGCGACAAAACACAGTGAATTTCAAATATGTGGCTGCGTGGAGCCAGGCCACGTTGTCCCTCCGGTTCTCTACCTCAGGGTTAACTACTCAGCGAAGTGCTGTAAGTCATGTAGCTAAACACAAGGGGGAAAAAGCATTAATGAGGAGCGCTCATTGTTGGGGCAGGACCGGTGCAGCGATGATGTGACCCCTGTTGCATTGTGTCATATCTAAAACAAGATGGGGCCTCTGTCATACAACACAATGACTGTGACGACTGTCCAGCTGTGGCCTGATGTTATTTTGTCATGTGCTTGAAGGAAATCAGTTAAATCGGCTCAAAACAAACAACTTTTAGATTATTATTGAATTATATTATGTTGCCTATACATTTTGAAGCCGGTATCAGTCAAAACACCGTGCAAGTTATCACTAAAGATGTCACAAATCTGTTCAACAAATCATTTATTTCAATATTCTGGACAGCAGTCTTCTTGCAGTAGCTTATGAGAAATTCTATTTCATCTGTAAGTCATCTGACCTCGACTTCTGAAGGCAGGCAAAGCAGGTCTGAGTGTCTGCACGACTAAGTGAGTATTTGAAGCTGCTGATTTAAATAGCAGGGAAAGCCTCTTTGATTCCTGTCACATCCTCTGGGCTGAGCCCCGAGCCTTGAAGCCTGTTGTGGTATGTGGTGGGTGTGATGACGGCGTGCCCCCTGGGAAATATTGTGTTACGCTGCTGGTTTTTAGATCAGAAATGGGATTCAGGCTACTCTGGTGCAAGGATTGTTTTTGGATCAGTGGATAAGGCAGTGGTTTTAAGAGAAGTATTAATATCACATTGGGATGGTAATCCTTGTCATCATGTGCTGAAACAGAGAAGTTTATATTGTGTACTCCCCCATACCCATCCTTCATGTAAGTGGGTTTGTTTTTGTAGTTAATGTTCATTTAAACTACTATATAAAAGTATAGGCCCAGATCATTTAAAGGAGAGAATAACCATACAAAATAAATAATGATCAACTTAACTTGGCCAATGGAGGCCGGGGCTTTAAGAGACCTTATTTTTGGGACGGGATCAGAAACCCAAATATTACAATCTTTCACTATGACTACAAATTTTCCTAGTACAGGATTCAAAGCCCTTTCCATTACACATCTGTTTGGAAGTTGGTGTTCTTTTGGGTTTGAGTGGTACCGCAGGCTCTAGAGTGGAAAGAGAGAGAGAGAGAGGAGTGCGGGAGCTCCACAGCGACTCCTGACAGGCTTCGCTTTGTGTGGAGGGCCGTTTCCTGCATTCACAGGAAACGCTCATATTGGAAACAGATTTTCACTGACAGACGATTTGAGCCAAAGCCCGGCTGAAACCACTCTCAGCTGCTCCAGCCGAAAAGGAGGAAAGAATTGAGAGGGGGGGGACTTTGAAACTCATCTCCCTCATCTTACAGGGTGTGGAGTATTTCCTTCATTATTTTTTCTGTTTTACGACCACATATTTTCTCTCTCTCTATATATATTTCTTCTTTCTTTCTTTCTTTCTTTCTTTAGCACCTAGCTGCTGCCTTTTCCTACTCTTGCAGGGTTCATGTTTCACTGCTGAGCGCTGTTTGGTTTTTCAAATGTCAACACACAGGAGCCTGCCTGGGCGGAGGAGTTACCCCAGCCACGGCAGCACGGTGAGGGTCCATGCGGAGCCCTGGTCAAACAGAACAGCCAGGGCCCTAACGTAAATACAGCATGCGACACACCATCACAGCACGCTTTTAAACCCTCAAACATAGGAAATTAACATCTGAGCGTCACAGTGAAAGCAGCCTGTCATCTATTGGGTACATAAAACTGTCAGGAGAAACTAACTGACCCTGGATTCAACCCAAACAATCTCTCTGCTGTATGCCGCATGTGGAGACACATGTTAGGACTGTGCACATGCATGAACATGGGTACATTCTTATATAACACTTACAAACTATTACAACAAATTATTTCAATGTGTTGCAATGGGAACATATTATTCACAGCCATTATTCTTTGTTTCTTGTATGCATTTGTGTTGCGTTTTGTTGTTGGACAACTCCCTAATGTAACAATAACAGATATGGCTGAGTCTATATTGATGCAGCAAATGACTCCTCAGTGACCATCACACCAGAACAGCTGCAAGTCTTGTCCAGGCAACACCCAGTAGCCGTTCCTCATGGGTGCTGTAGCCGGAATTACCATGGTGATAACCCTAAGGTCAAGGGAAGTGTGCCAGGGGCGGGACCCCCCACACTGCAGGCAGGGACTCCAGGGGCCACACTGTTACCTCTCAGGAGACCACTGTTTACCTCATGTCATTTTTAAGTGGCCAAATGGACCGAGCAGAGTACAAAGTTAAACAAGAAATCTGCAATCATTTCTACTGTCACAAGCTTTTTTGGGGAGGGAATCATTGGAAAGCATTTGTCCAGAGGATCATGCTTACAGTGCAGCTATTATTGCCTAAACACAGATGAAAAGATTAAAAATATTACCTGATTGCAGTAACTCAGAGGATATTTTGAATGTTGCCTTGTAGCAAATTAAATAATTTCCCAGTCTGGGATCATTAAAGTAATTTTATTCTAGCCTCTACTTGATCAAACTTTCATAAAGATTGAAATTAATTGGTCTGAACAATCTCTTTTTTATTAATTGAATTGACTGTTTGCTAAGCCCTATTCCCCCAAGTTAATGTTGCTACTTCTAACAATCTTTCCATTCTATCTACACTGGTAGACAAAAGACATCTCAGCGGTGAAAATAACAACTGTCGCTAACAGATTATCAACATGTGGTTATCTGCAGGGTCATCCCTATGTTCCCCGGGTCCTATGTTCCCCAGTCGCATAAGTCTCTGCCTTCGGGGGATTTAATTTTGCCTTTTGTTAGGGTTAGGGGTTAGGGTTAGGGTCAGGGTTAGAGGGTACTGTTAGGGCTCACTCACACTGTCCATCCGTACCATGCCCCGTGCTTTAGGGTACTTGTCCCCCCTTCCCTCTACCCCCGCCCCCCAGGCCCATTTGTACTCACACTGCCTGGGCCTCGCGCGAATGCTTCTTGCCTGCCTATACGTCATCACGCCGTAACACGTCACACGCATTGATGGACGTCATCGCTATGCGTCGCTTTGTTACAAATCTTTCCATAGACCTCAGAGTATTTGTGCGTCTTGTCCGACTGTTTTTGAATATTTTCATCCGATCAAATCTGCAGTAAACACTCAACCTCTGCATCACACTAACGCGAACCTTTCACCACCATTGTTTTGAATGTCCGGACATGGTCCGTCTTTTTTTCTATGTCCGAACAGGCACACATTAAAATGACGTCAGAACCGCCGTAGGCCTTGTGCTTGTGCACATGCGCACGCTCGTGCTCATACATGTGCAAACGTGCTTTACAAAAGCCCACCTCTCCCAAACGGTGCGTGGTCATCAAGCAGACCGCTCCTAGCCGCGGTACGATTGCACTCACACTGGACAAGCAAACTAGACTTACGGTACACGGTACGGATTGACAGTGTGAGTGCGCCCTTAGGGTCTACATAGGCCTATTTGCTGGAGAATTTGGCACTGATTCTGGTGAAAATAACAGACCTTTTTTGGGAAAAGCGGGGAACACCTGACCCTTTGTTCCGCGGTCACATACAAAGCGAGGAACATAGGATCCGGGGAACATAGGTACGCTCCCTTATCTGCTGGCTAGCTTCATGGCTTAGCTAGGTCAAGGCTTAATATGCTGCTACTGGATGACTTTTTAATGTGTCTAGCTCATCAAAGGAATCTTAAATATGATCTCGGTGGCTACATGCATGATAACCAAACTTAAGGACTGAGGTGATGATGCTAAAAGACTTATGCTAACAGACTGAGGCTAAAGCTGCATGCGTTTAAGGCAAAAGGTCAGCATCCATACCTTACCATCTCATGATCCATGACATGTAAAATACAGAAACAGCATTGTAGTGAGGGTTTCAGTGAATTGTTAGCTTGGGTTTGTAATGTTGCTGCTGTGTCAATTCTTGAGGATCCCACGGTTTCCTCTTGTTGTATTTCTATTTCACTAATCCTCATCTCAGCTCGACTCCTCTTTTAGTTCAGCCTCTGGTTTTGTCCAACTTCATAGCTTTTGTCCTGCCATGCTGGTGGGCCAGGCTTCATCTTACCTTCCAGGTGTTCTTAATGAGCCGTAGGTATCCTAGTAACCTAGCAGTGAGCTTTGTGTTAGGGAACCAATTCACATATGCATGCACAGTACACCCTCAATCACCAACACTTAAATCATTTAAAACAACTTTTCTCCCCACCATGCCATAACAGCATTCATGCTTTATTTATGTCACAATCCTGACAATCAACCCCATGCAGCAATGCACACATACACACACACATGCACAATAACCAACCGAGGACAGGAATAAACCGCAGGGCAGAGGGGTGGATAAGAAATTTTTCTCCAGCTCTCCCTGTAGGAGAGTGTGAGTGTGTTCACAAAGCCCTAAACATGTAGTTAGGGAGCTCTAATCAGGAGTTAGTGGGAGAGAGGTTTACTTTTCATCATTTATTTATTCACAAAGTGCCACGCTGCCAAACAACATGTTGGTTTTCGGACGAGGCTTCAGGGTGTGTGCTGTAACCTTATGCAGGGAAAGAATGTGCTCTCTGTGTCATTTTGTGCCTCAGCTCTTGTCTATATTTGAACATAAGAATCTCCACTGTGGTAAACCAGATGCTTTGCTCTTAGGGCTAAGATTGGGAGGTTTTTCTTGGCGTGGCCCAGTGATTAAATACTGGAAGAGAGGAGAGCAGCTGAGCAGATTGGATCTCTCACCGCAAGCCAGGATCCCCAAACTGCCCTGTGGTCACAGCTAGATGAGAGCTATTATCGTGCAGATTGTTTTATGCAAAGTATTTTTTGGTTCACATTTCATGCTGAATTTGTTTCGGCATGATAAAGAATGAAAAAGAAACATTTCATTGTCCCTTATCAAGTACGATTCGGCAAACACATGCATTTGTATAAGATAAGGAGGCCTCTGTAAATAACATACATCTGTTTAAAATAGCAATGCAAATGTAAGCAAAACAGTTCAGTGATTTTACGCAAACAGACACAGTTCCCTCTCGCTACGTTTATGTACTTCCTATTTTCATTCCACATATTTTCTATCTTTTATTCCCATCTTGCCATCACCCATATCTTGTTAAGGCTCGTCATCCCTGTGTGAACCTGAAAGCACATATTGTTGTGATGTTGTGGGCCTGGTTCCAGGGAGAGTGGCCCAGTCCCCCATAGCTTTCAAAAGCTTTTCACACCTGGGTGTCAGGGGAGGGGCTGCTGCTGCACGGCCCAGTGCTGCACTCATATTAACAACTATAATGAACTGTTCACCAGCTTCTTCCTGTTTCCTACAGCGGTCTGGAAGGACAGTGTGAGTAGGCCCTAAGTACTGGATCTGAAAGGATATATTAATTTTTTTGTATTGTTTTATTTTATTTTTATAGTTAATTTTCATATTTAGAGGATGTATATCAATATCAATATATGAATAGTTATACATCTTGGGAAATAATGGCTGCATTACATGCATGACAAGGTCAACACCACTCTTCCGTCTGTACACTAAATATGAAGTCATAGATAATAGGTTAGCTTAGCTTAGCATAAAACCTGAAAGCAATGGGAAAGTCTGTATATGACCAAAGGTAGAGAAAAAAAATAAAATGCTTAAAAGGCCTAGTCCACAAATAGGTCCTCCTTTATTCTCATAAAAAGGGTTTTAAAAAAAATCTCTATCCACATGAAAATGCAAAAACATTGAAGCAAAATTTGGAATACTTCACAAATGACATAATGGTACTAACTTTCACATTACTAGCCAAAAACATGTTCCTTGTATACACATCAACACTGAAGATGGAGTTTTTGCATGCAGTTTGCGTGTGCCAAAACACATAGAAAATAGCTACGTTTGCAAAAATAGGCTCATAGCTCGCCAATAAACATATAATATCTAATTTGTTTAATTTGCACAATTAAAATATAAAAATTTAAATATAATCTGTCATAGGAAGTAAAATGCTGGGACTACTTCTCGGTGCTATCAAGACCCTTTGTTGTTGTTGCAATAAGTTAAGGTTTTTATAGAGTTTTATTGAGTGGTATCGATCTTCGACATTCTACTTTAATTGTCATTGAATGGCATCTGGTTTTCTTCTCATCTGACTCTCAGTAAGAAAGCAAATACACATTTTTTTTTCCAAAAATGTTGAAATAATCCTACAAATATGTTTTCAGTGGCTTGATTGGTTGCTTTCTTCATTCAAACAAATTTCTATAGTGTTTGATGTTAAAGGATGTGCACTGCACGGTGATGAATAAAGTGAACTTGGTGGAACACAAGCATGTAGCAGCACGAGCCAGTATTGGATGTTGGCTGTCTTTGTAGTCTCAAGCCATACTTGAGAAGTGCTGTTGACATTTAGACAAATTACCTTTATAAGCTGTGAAGCAAAACAAATTGTGCATCAGTAGCTTTTTCAGGGGAGTTTAAGGACATGTTTTTTCCAGTGCCTGCCCATGTTCGCCTACCACGATTTGTAGAAACATAGAAAGATAAATTAGCACAGCTACAGAAACAACACAGCGATATAGAATAAATCTCTGTCTACACAAGCGTTTTAGCTTTGTATTAAAATAACATCGATCCATATTAACTCAACTGAAAATGTATATGACGTGACCATGAATGTTACGCTGGTGTAAACAGGACGCAGAATGTCTAAAATTACTCTGCAGTTAAAAATCATGGATGTACAGGTACATAAAATACTTTGAAGGAAGAACAACAATGGCAAAAAAGTAGGACCAGAGATGTATTTGCTTTGGCTGGTGACAAGGTGGAACTGAAAGTAACACATGAGTATAAGAAAGTAACAGCAGCAAAAAGGAGATAGGGATTCGTTGCAAATCAAATACGGTGAAATATTAAAGCGAACCGGAAGCATTATCTGGAGGGCTCAGCAGTATTTCCAAATGTCTCAATTTTAGGGGCTCAGAAACACTGGAATAGTGTGGATGTGAGGCATAAAAGTAGCAAATAGATAATAGAGCGTTTTAAAACAAAAATGTAGTAGTGTGGATGTAACCTTAATTGAAACCAGTAGATTCTCTTGACCTGGATTATCCACCAATAAACACATACAAGAGCAAATAAGGAATGAACCAACTGCTCCTTTGTAGTTTTCAGTCTGGTGCCAATTATCCTGATTGGACAGGGCCTGCTGTGTGAAGGTGATTACATCCCAGCACCAAAGCCACACACAATAAGGTGTGGGACCACGTGAAAAACCTGAAATAAGAGATGGGTAGTGAGGAAGGGATGGTGGTTACAGGCATTGGTGTAGTCCAGCTGTGATTCACTCAACTGAATTAAAGTTTAGTGTTCTTAACAGCCAGACAAATTGAAATCAGATTCCTTCACAAAACGGTGCAAAAGTGGTAAAGTAGAGTACTCTCATTTCCTTGATGCTTGCACCAAACTAGGTTTTACAAGAAGGTTTGCAGTAAAAACAAATATGTGGGATACTTCCTTGGAATGACAGACTATTCATCTTGAAAATGAGTCGTGGACACACAGAAGATTAAGTTGAGACCAGATTTAATTTTGGGCCAGCACAAGCATACAAGTGTTTCCAGAGACAGCAGTTAACCCCTCAATAATATCTGGGAACAGGAAGTATTTCCTCCTTGAGCCCTGGGCCAAATGTTTAGTAAAAGGCTGGTTCATTTAAAGCTGCTATGCAGCAATTTTAGAAAAGGTGTTCTTCTTGTACTTTTCAAATTAGAAAGTATCTGCTTCGAAACTCCCAAGATGTGCTTATGGTTCTCAGGTACACTATATGATAAACAGCAAGATAAGCCACAGCTGTCACTTTATCCAAATATGGTATTGGATACATAAAGTGAAACCTTTCCTCCCCATATCCGCCTCACTTGCTATTGTTTAGACAAGTTGCTGTAAACGTCTGGCCATAGGGAGGACTAGCAGAAGTTAACCACAGCGTTTAAACTCAGCAGCTTCCAGTGCTTTTTTACCCCTCTCCTTATATAGACCTAGAACATCGGTTTGTCTGGCTGCAGCATCTCATTTCCTCCAGAGCAGCGGACAGTGAACCCTTCTGAAAGGGCAGCTCTCAGGGTCCAGGAGGTCACCGGGTGCAGGCCCCTTTTAGCTCTAGTGGACCCTTTTGTCTTTGTGAGAGTGCCTCTGTACTCTGAATATTGCCACACTTCCTTATATTATTAGCAGCTAGAGTGTCAGTCTGTAGAAGCCTGTGTTGTAAAACGTCCAGGCCACACTGAGGACCAGTCTGTCACCATTGACCCTATTGATCTTCTCCAACTACTGTGACATCTGCTCAGCACTAATTGAGAGAAGTTTTGTGTACAACTGTCAGCCACAATAGAGCCAGACTGTTGTAAAACTAATTCTCTGGTGTTAACAAGTCTGTGTTGTTTACTGACAGCCACCAGGCAGGTACTAAAAAAAGAAATCAAGAAAAAAGTTCAAATAATTGTTTGTATTTTTTTTTTCTATATGGAAATTCAGGGATTCATATGCTGACTGGAAAATATGACTAAATTATTCTGCTAGAATAAATGTTTGAAGGACGTTTTTCATTCAAACATGTAAATAAATTCTAAAAGGTAAATATGGACATTTGAAAGAGGAACTTGTTCATTTTATTCCTGAAAGCCGGACCGTTTTGTAATTCAAATGCAAAGAAAACATTTGTCATGAGAGAAATGACTGAGAGTCCATATTCTAAAAAGTGTCTATTCCAATTCATTAGATCACCAGGATAAGTTTAATGCTGTGCAGCCTGCACTATATGGGCATCAGATATCCCAGCACAGGGAGCAGAATGAAGGGCACACATCACCTCAGGGTTCAGGGGTCAAGAGGAGCCACACTTCCTGTAGCCTGCACCGTCAAACCCCTGCTGACTGCTTTACTGGCTCACTCATTGTTCAGATTTATCATCCCTGCCATTGATGTGGCCTCTCGCAGAGGCCATTAAAGACCAAAGAGCATCAGCCTAAACCAGATGTTTCACCTGAAGTCCTCACTGCAGTCTGTCACTGAAACATACGAAGCGCATGAAAGACTGATGGGCTCGTGAATAAGGTTTAGATGTCACCGGCCAACATAAAGCACTCAAATTAAAGGACCTGTCCAGGTATAAGACATTCCTGCGACGGTTTTAATATGAACACACCCCATTTATAAGAATTATATATACAGTGTAATATAAACTGATAGATGAGGTGAAAAGAAAGTTAAGACATAGATGCTTTGTACAAGTCTTCATCATTCTTCAAAATAAATAAGTTCAGGTCACATTGCCATGATTACTTGAATGACTAAAATCCTGCCACGCCATGTTGCCAAAAAACATAGAAGTTGCAGGTTTAGAATAGGAGGGCAGTAATTTGGATGAAAAAAAATAAATCTGCTAGGGCATTATTAAAAAAGTGAGATTTCCATGTCTTTTTATATAAATACTGTGAAAGTATCAAAATGCTCAATCAAAATCTCTGACAACAAATATTTAACTGGATAATACTTGAGGCACAAATATATCACGACCTGGGAAGGTGATGTCTAAGGACAAGTTTAACATACAGCATGCATTTCACCCATAATTTAGCTGTCGGAATCCAGCATGCATAGCTCATTTGGGAATTATTTTGGTGGTTATGTGACTTGTAGGTCAGCTGGGCGTTTGTTGTGGGTGAGAGAGAGAGAGAGAGAGACAGAGAGAGAGAGAGAGAGAGAGAGAGAGAGAGAGAGAGAGAGAGAGAGAGAGAGAGAGAGAGAGTCCCCTAAGGACTTAGACTTCTCTTTATTGATCCTTTGGGATGACTCCCGCAGGAAATTGAGTTTCCAGCAGCTTAGAAAAACACAAAAAAAATACAGTATAGGATATCCAATAAATTCTTAAATAAATACAGAAAGTATCAAGAAACAATAAACAGTAAGCAATAAACTCTTAGTCAAATATATATGACGTAGATGAATGAATGAATGAATGAATGTTAGAATACAGGTAAAATAAAATAAAGTTAAATCAGATAAGTTAAATGTAGAGGAGGAGTAAGGAGTTGTAGAGTGTGATGTCCTAAGGGACAAAGGAGTTCTTTAGCCTGTTGGTCCCACACTTGGGCAGGAGCAGCCTTCCACTGAACAGGCTCCTCTGGGTGCTGAAGACGGTGTGCATGGGGTGGCTGGCATTATCCATAATGTCCAGCAGCTTGTCCAGTGTCCTCCTCTCTGCCACCGTCACCAGAGGGTCCAGTTTCATGCCGACCACAGAGCCGACTGGTCAGCGGAAAGAGACAGAGAATTATAAAGATAAAGATGAAAAGAGCAATGCTCATAGACTGTGAGAAAGCTGGTGTGTAGAGTCTGGTGTGGTCTGATGACATGAAAAGCTCTCTTGTCATTCTGGAGTCAGGGCTGGAGGGTCACCACCCCGCTGCTGCCTGCTGGGCTGCAGAGGGTGGATGTGGCAGCAGAGTCGGGGGTTGGGGGGTGGTAACGTGATGACATCAACCCTATTAAGAGAATGCATGTGGAGAAAAGCATCTGTACACAAAGAGGTGCAGTGTTCCCCTCTCTGGTCTGATAGAACAGTGCTCCAGATGCCAGTGTGCTAATGGCATTAGCATCTAATCAGAGGCAGCAGTTCAGACTGCTCCCATTGTAGATGATGTGTATTTATACTTGTGATGGCAGGGTGGTTTCTCATTTGCCTAATGGAGGAAGTGGCGCAGAGCTGTAAACAAGCGACATCATCTATGACTCTTTGACTTTTTGTTCATGGGGTTTAGATTTCAAGAATATGTCCAGAATACTGTGAACCTGAAAGCCTCTTTGAGAGAGATGTGTAATGTTGCTGACTTCATGTCATTGCCGATTCCGAAGTCAAAATAATCATAATAGGATCATTCTCAATTAACACCACTGGGTTTCACATCTATGGTCAGAGGCAGAGCGTGTCTGACTAAGCATATGCAATATACACCTGAGAACAAAACCACAAATCTTGTGCCGTGGCAGTCAACAAGCAAGGGAAGAAAACAACACATTGTATTGCACTCTTCCAAAACAGGACCTGCAGGTTTGAAGTTAGATGGGAAGACTGTTTTGTTTTGATTTAATGTTTTCTAAATCCAACACCTTAATAACATGTTATATCTTGTTTGTTTAAACAAAGGCCAAATTCAGATTTTATGGATGTGCCTGGTTATTTTTTTGTTTCCTCATTTCCAAGCTCACCAGCTGTTAGCTATATGTTCATATTTACTGGAAAGACCAAGCAGCAACATCCGAGGTTGAAAAATATAGGCGACACGGAAGTGTTAAAAACTGCAGTTCCTCAAATAGCCACTTGAGGCTGCATAAGAAGGTCTGTCCCAATAGACCCCCTTTACAGCATACATAAACATGTTCATTACAACTGCACAAGAGATACATTTTTATATAGCTCATCCATTTATATTATGTAAAAGCTGTTTTCAAAACGCTGCTTTGTCAACGGCTCTGTCAAAATTCAAGAGCTTTTCACCAAAAAGGAAATCATTTTTAAAAGCTTCTTCTGAGAGCAAAATCTCTGCGCGTTCGCACAGGCGGCAATCACTTCATACCCCTTTTGCCATATTCAAAACCACTTCCCCTCTGCTACCTGCCGGTCATGACAGGAGGCAAAGAGTTACCAGACTAAAAACAGCGTAGGGCTCTTACAAATCTATGGGAGAGACAGAGACAGAGACTATTTCCATATTCTATACAGTCTGTGGTATCAAGCTTCTCATCTACTTTAATTATCTGCAAAAAGGTGATGATTGTATTTCCCAAAATGTTGAACTATTTCTTTACAGAAACAGAGGGGTCATTGCCCAAATGCAGCAGTAGCTACTGTATAGATCCCACCATTTAAAAAAAAGTTTTCTTGCTGTTTTGTTGAAGATTGAAAAGCAAAAATCTGGAGCTGAGAGTAAAGCCCATTCCTGACCTAATTCAGCTGAACTTGCAGGTTTACCACTCAGCAGGAATGTGGATGTTAATTGCAGCTGAGCCAGTATATACTGTAAGCGACATGCATTACTCAGCCTTGCGGAGTGACACATGGCTGACAACCAGCCAAGAGAGCGGCCCTGACTTCACTCTGTAAACACAAGCATTATCTGGGGTTTATTTGCTCTAGTTTGGCTGATGTATGTGTTTTTATTTTAATACAGAAGGTGAAAAGGCAGCACAGATAACAAAAATGGAACAGAAATTGACTGATTAGAACACACTGTTTATGTGATTAATAGTGCTGATAAGAGGATGCAGTGGTGAGTGGGGGCTGTAATTTGAGCTGATGCAGTGCTGAGGAGACCCCGGTGTGAGACTTTTATTTATAGGCGTTTTATTTCTCCTGTCAAGTCAAAGGCTTTTACTTTTGTCAGGCCCTGTGTTTGGGGGAGGGGTGGAGGGCCGGGGGCTGTGTGGTGGGTGGGTGGTGACAAGTCACAAGGGGATACCGAGGTGACAGCGCTCAACTGCTGAGTAATTAGCAACACAGTGGTCAGTCTGTGTTTTCGGATGTACTGTTCAGCCCTGCAGCTACATAGACGGTGAGGTGCCATGGGTCACCACCGATGCCACAGTCATAAAGTGGTTCATACATCACAAGATATTGCTTGCGTGTGTACCTTTGTATCTGAGCGTCATAGCCCAGATCACATGTCCAAGTCAGTCAAATTTGAGCCAAATGATGCTTCATGTGTCTTTCCCCAAGTCTTTTCTATGTTTGTTTTTTATTTTGTTAATTTTGAGTTTGGCAAGTAACCAGGCCGGGACACCTATTTATCATGCTCTAGGGGTGGAGGGGGGCACCCATTACCCACAGCCCCTTATTCCAATGCCCATAAGTGTCCAACCAGATACTTGCATCATTCAAAAGGTTGGTCAACCACCAGCCCAGCCCATCCTAGGTCCCTAATGGTATACATATATACTTTGGATGACATAACAAGGCTGAAACAATTATTTTCATTCATTTTTTTTGATAACTTCACTCAAGGTTTTGTCAATAGTAAAAAACAAATAGAAAAAAATCCCCCAGAGTCATATACGATGTTCAGAAAATCATTAGCCGGCATTTAAGACAAAGAAAAGCAGCAAATTGTCATGACAAAGAAGATGGAGGCAACTAATGTTTAGTATTTTTTTCTCGAAATACAACTAAGCTGAAATATCTCATCAAATATCATCCGTCAGTGACCTTCAGCACTCACTGGATCGGTTCGCAGCAGAGTGTGAAACGGCTGGGATGAGGATCAGCACCTCTAAATCTGAGGTCATGGCTCTCAGAAGGAAACCGGTGGATTGCTTACTCCAGGTAGGGAATGAGTCCTTACCCCAAGTGAAGGAGTTCAAGTACCTCGGGATCATGTTCACAAGTGAGGGGATGATGGAGCGTGAGTTTGGCTGGAGAATCGGAGCAGTGGGGGCGGTGTTGCAGTCGCTCTACCGCACCGTTGTGGCGAAAACAGAGCTGAGCCGGAAGGCAAAGCTCTCGATCTACCGGTCAATCTTCGTCCCTACCCTCACCTATGGTCATGAAAGCTGGATCATGACCGAAATAACGAGGTTGCAGGTGTAAGTGGCCGAAACTGGTTTTCTCAGGAGGTTGGCTGGAGTCTCCCTCAGAGATAGGGTGAGAAGTTCAGCCATCCGTGAGAAACTCGGAGTAGAGCCGCTGCTCCTTTGCGTTGAAAGGAGCCAGTTGAGGTGGTTCGGGCATCTAGTAAGGATGACCCCTGGGCGCTTCCCTAGGGAAGTGTTCCAGGCACGTCCAGCTGGGAGGCGGCCTCTGGGAAGACCCAGGACTAGGTGGAATCTCCACACTGGCCTGGGAACGCCTCGGGACCCCCCAGTTAGAGCTGGTTAATGTGGCCCAGGAAAGGGAAGTTTGGGGTCCCCTGCTAAAGCTGCTGCCCCCGCGACCCGACCCCGGATAAGCGGATGAAGATGAGATGAGATGAGATTAAATATCTCTATAATTTATCTAGGTGCTCCTATGCAAAAGGGTAAAGCAGTTAAAATGTACAAAATGCCCAGATAAGTTATGTAAATGTATCAAAAGAGATATCTTAACAGCAAACAAACTAATTGTTTATGCGTATTCCACATTATCGCATATGCAAGTTTTTAATAGTTCCAGTTCCACCGCAGCAAATCCATTTCTGAGACTGTAGCAAGGGCAATGTTATAGCTATCACTGTAAAAACATTGAGAAACCATCTACCGGTGGCCCTAGAGGAAACAAAGGGATTAGGAATCATCTTTTAGGAACCATGAATGTGTGTACGAAATTTAATGGCAATCCATCCAACAGTTGTTGAGACATTTCAGTCAGGACAAAATATGGACTGACCGGCATTACCATAGTGTCATAGCATAGCTGGAAAAATCAGTTTCAACATTTAATTTTCAACTTTTAAAGGGCGTGCTTGAGTGAAGTGACTGTGGCGGCAGTAATATTTTTCCCACGCTGCATCCTGCTTACCTTCTCCCCTTGTTACGGAGCTGGTTCAGCCGGTCTACAGTCTGATTGGAGTTCCCACATTGCTCTGGGTGGAATAGTGATCCATCCCGTTTCCTGACTCATCATCCAAAACAAATTTTCTGTTATCCTGCCATTCACATCCTGGTTAAGGGACAGAAGGCGTGGCAGCAGGTAGAGGAGGGACAGCAGGTTATTTTAAAACTGGTCTGCAGTGGCGGTTTGGTTGAGAGAGGCCTCGAGGCCAACAAAGATCCAAAAAAGATTTTGCTGTGGGAACACCTGTGGGAAGTTTTATTCCATCTAGTGACTGGATGGTGACTGGATATTACAACTGAACTGTCCACTGCTGATGGCAATAATGTTGATCGTGTTGTGCTGTGCTCATTTCCTTTCAGTTTCCCATCCTCTCTGCCCTGATAAAGGTCACAGTTCTACCTATTACAACTATCATACGTGCACACATGTTTCTAAATGTATTTGGACAAGGGTTTACTGAGTCTGCTGATCAGTTCTTGTCAGATGAGACCAATCAGAGGACCCAACATCAGCAGTTAGCACATGGCTGCATGCTACTGTCCGTCTGTCTGACCTCGTGCACAAGTGTGACTCTCATTAGATTAAGCGAGTAAGTGATCACAGGAAGAGTCCGGTTAGAAACCAAAACTATAATTGTTCAGTTAGAGTAACTGTCTCAACACATCATCTGCACTATTGAACCTGTTTTTGTGTTTGGATGTCACCCAACCTGTCTTGTGCACCGTTGACTAACTGAGTTCGACCAAAGTCAAAGGCTGCGTTAAGGCTTGATATTCTGGTTATGAAACTGTAAAACTGGTTGCCGCTGACAAAATGTTTAAGGTTTCATTGTGACCTCTAATGATACATTTCACATCTTTTTCCAGAATGGAATTATCCAAATGGTTTCACATATGCACAGGTTTTTCAAAACACTTTAAAAGGGATATTGGATAAAGACGATATAAACATAATAAAGTCTTGGTGTTGGATACAGTTTCTAAAATGCAGCAGTTTTGCTACTTTTCTCTGTTCTATATTACTGTGAATTAAATATTCTCGGATTTTGAACTATTGGTTGGACAATGAAAGGAAACTGAAGATGTCCCCTTGGACTCTTTGAACTTGTGATGGTCACTTGTCACAATTTTGACATTTCCCGAACAAACAACTTGATTAATTGAGAAAAGGAAAATAGGAAATTAACTGATAAATGATTACAAGACGACAATTATTATTCAAAACCTTAAAAATCAGCAATAATACCTGAGGGGTGCACTGCTATGAGGATTTTTCTTATTGCCAATTCCAGATTTTGTAGTGCACTGTAAATGCTCTTGCACCAATGTACAGTAACTCATATTTGTCTTCAGAGTAATCAGTGTTGTATTCAATCGATTTGAAGTGGACCAAAACCTATTGGAACAGGACAATATGTGCAGTGTGCAAGTGGAGGGGGGAACGGGGTTGAATTAATAAACTCCAAGTTTAATATTTGACTCCATCAGTCGTACTGAGGTGGTCACTCAGTCATGCAGTCTGCATTAAGACTGACAGCTTTGTTTAAAATCAACAGTATCCAGGTGCGGCAGACGGCCATCTGGTGCCTGCAGTAGCCCACCTTCACTGGGCCGTGTGTTGACACAGAGGCCTCTCTGCCAGCCAGGAGCTTTTAAATCTGCTAAAATATTGAGCACTGTGAGATTTGGTAGCTGGTGGTGAATGTATTTTTGTTTTGGGCCAAAGGGAAAGAGGTTATGTGAGAAGATTTTCATCATTGGTGGGATATATGTAAGGAACACCACATTGCTCACCATTCCCTGCATTCTCACTTATTTCTCACATTTAAATAATACTATTTATATTTTCATTTTGTATATAGTGAATTTGGTTGAGCATGGAGGCATCTGGCCTCTCACATGATCATAAAACTTTACCCTCTGATCCTCTCTTTAACCACATCACAACATGCCCTCGTACCCACGATGAACCCAGCTGACCCTCTATGACACATGATTTTAACTTTGGTTACACTACGCTGCTTTTTTGGATAGGGCTTTTTAAACTTTCACTATGTTAGATGCCAGCTCGTTGAAGAATGAAAGCGCTTCTCAAAGCCTTGCCAAAGAAATTGGTGAAGCTTAATCATCGACTGCATGCACATCTGTTTTTGATAGAGATTTCTACATTGAAACCATTTTCTATGATGGCCAACAGTAGTGTTAATATTTGGAGTCACTGTGCAGTTTCTCTTTACTCCAGCACATTAGAAATAAATCTCTGTAAACGTAAGCAAACAACCCGTTGGGTATCATTATGATTATAATTTGTGTGACTTCATAGCCCTCTTGGACATTTTCTCTCATTTTTCTCAACATTTGTATTTACACTCGGCCAGCTCTGGCATATATCAGGACAGGAGGTCACTAAACAAGTTCAGCCGTCATAACAAATTATCCATAGCCAGACAGAGCGTGAGAGTCAGCGTGAGAGTCAGCCACCAACTAGTTTGCCAGCGCAATAATTAAAGTCTGCACAGACAAATAGCTCATCTTTACTAACAAATACCTACAGGGGTCTGCTCTGATGTTACAAAGATAAAATGCAAATGGTTTATCATTTTCACTGCAGAATTGAAAGGCCGTCATACGATTGAGAAGATGAGATGGAGGGGGGAGGTCAGCAGGAAGTGAAAATGTCAGAGGAAGAAGAGTCGGAGGAAGCGGGAGACTTAGACATCTTTGAGACCACACAATGTCCGCTTTCTGTCCATCCCCCTCAGCCCATCTGAGACTGAAGAAGGACTCTATTGTGCGGGTGTCTAGCAAGGGTTTTCTCTGCGGAGGGACAGTTAGCAACACAACCATGCTGTGGAGCACTGCAGGAAGGCAACTTATCAAGGTCACTCTTCTGACCTCAGTTTCCTGCTCACCAGAATCACCAACTGCGTGGCAGAGCGGCTCACAGGCTTATCAGCATTCTGACCCAGACACTCCACTTTCACTCACATCCTAAAACTGTGCTTTTGCATTCATCTCTCTCCTGGTATTTTATTCCTCATCAGCAAATGCTCTACTGCTCATAGTGCAGGATTTATGTCTGTCTCTACCTCCTCTTATCTCTCCACACCTTGACTTCATCCAACTCTCCCACACTGCTGCAGTCTGTGATGTTTCCTGTGTCTGTGATATTTGGGCAAAAGAGAAGTTACATTATTTCCCCCAGGCTTTGAATGCCAATCACATGAACAACTCTCAGCCAAGAATGATGAGAAAATATGAGGGCATCAATAGGCAACTATTTATCAGCCATTTATCAGCCATTTTAAGATGATCACATGCTGGCTACCCATGGGTAAAAATCAGAAGACATTGGAGATATGTGTGTGTTTTCTTATGAGCATTTTGGGAAAAAACAGCACCTTCGCCTCCTGGTTTCTGGGTTAGACGGGATTCTGGTTTATTGACTGTAACCCTGTGTCTATTGTATCAAGGTAAACAATGTGATAATGTTTGTGTGTGTGTGACATTGTGAATATTTGTGTTTAGCAGTGAAAGTGTGTGTTTGACTTAACCCAGGCTATTGGAGGTGATGCCTCGCCCATGTGGCTTTAAACACACATTGGGGCATGTAGTTGTGAATGGACTCTGAATACCCAAAGAGTCTTTTAGATCAAGTTATGTAGAGCGTCTGTCATTGTATGTGGTTTTGGCATCTTCCACAGGTTTTTTTTTTTGGAAAGCTTTCTTTGTAGTATTTATTGTGACCATTTTTCAAATGTTTCCAGTTTTAGCTCCAAAGTGAGAGAGACAGCTGCTTTACGGTCAAGTTTAATCTTCATGTGTCTGTATAAGCAAAAAACAAATATGAGTCTCTGTCCCATTGTCACAAACAATTGCCCAGTTGCCTTTTCCTTGTGGGCTCTATCTGTTTTTAGACAAAGAGGGGGAAACTGCTGCTTTATGGGAGTGCTGAAACGAGGCCCTGCAAGAAATAGAAAAAACATTAATTGTCTCCAGAGAAGCTAATGTTTTTTCCGTTCACTTTACTGTGGTGTTTTTCTCTGTTTTTCCGAGGCATAGCTTGGAGACGTCACGTTGGAAGCAGGCTGCAGGCTCTGCTCTGTGATCGAGCTTGCTGCAGGCTCTGCAGAGGCCGCAGCACTGAGGGAGCCAAATGTGTGTTAACTGGGACGTGACACGACACAGGCTCAGGCAGGTCCCGGCTCACATGCAGAAGTTACAGCAATTTCACAGTAATAATAGAAGCCAAAGAATAGAACTGCATTCCAAAGGTGGGTGTTTATTCAAGCTTTAAAAATGTGCAAGACAGCAGAGAATGACTCTGTAATATTACAGAAATAGCTTTAATGCAGGAAAAAGCTTATGGAAAAATGAATGCATATGGTGATCTGCAGTAATAAGAACTAACTATGCTGATTTTGCATACAATATGACAATATGATGTAATTACTGTATAGGCAAAGTTTTAATTTTGATAAAAAACAACAACACAGCAGACAGAGTCTGATCCTGTTTTGTGCTAGACACTAACAGTCTGTTATTTTGGCCCCCAATGAGGTAGTTTTATTTATACTTTTTGGGTTTGCTAGTAACGTTGTGTGTTGTACTGAACAGAGGAAGTAGGGTCTGACCTAAGAGGCCCTGTTTGGCCATGAGAACCAAAGCAAAGTCCTCTGGGATATTTCGCTCTGTGTCATCTCGTCTGTTATGATTCCCATGAACCTCACAGTGCGGTTTATAGTAAGCAGAAGAAGAAAGCAGCTGTGTGGTTTCTAAATAAAGCTTGTGTGATGATTGCCCGATTCCACTTGTTCAAATCGTATCTGTTCACAACAAGTAGAATATTGCAATGTTTAATACTACGGAAGTATTTTAATGCTGGGAATTCATCCACAAGGGTCTGTTGGTGGAAACCTGTATTTTATTAATATATCAGAATCAGAATATGAACAGCAGTGAGCAAATGACCCTGGGGATTCATTTTCAGTTCTGGCTATAACGGGGGAGTTTTTCCCAGCTATTTCGTAGCCAAAAAGAGATAAAAACAAAACAAAAAAGAACATTAATCGCATTTGTTCTTTGTCAGCCCCCCCCCCCCCCCCCCCCACACACACACACACACACACACACTTCACTTCCTGTCTTCGTTCTCTGCTAGCTGATAGGTTAATAGGAGTAGCCTTCATGTGTGTGTATGTTGATGTCTCAGCAGTCATGAGAGGACTCCCTCTTTAGTAACATGAAGTGATACGTTGAGTCTCTATCTGCGATGGAGCCTTTTTCCAGCTGTGCAGCAGACAGGCTTTTAATCGTCGTCTGGTTGTGTGACAGATATGGAGGGCCAAAAACTGCTGGGAATCTGTCCAATCTGTCCCAATTTTAAACTATGCACAGCTTCACAGACATTTTGTTGAATAAAGCTTTTCATGAACATCATTACACAATGTAGCCCTCCTTTTCCCTAAAGGACACAACTGAACATGAAATTTTGCTTTCACTGCAACATGAAACCCTGAGGTTCTGAGTTACGCAAGCAACTCTGTGAATTTTTCCACTGGAATTCATCCAGAAACCAAAGTAAATTAAATTTATTCATTACTGTTATCTGTCAGTTGATACCTCAGACTTAAGTGTTTTTTTTTAAAACCATGGTTTTCCCCACCCACTCCTGCAGTTTCCTTTCTCTCAAATGGAAATCTGTGTTCACTGGAAGCATCACATCATGCCAAGTTGTTTCTAGCTAAATGTCCACATTATGTAATTGAGCTCTTATTTCCCATTTAGAGTGTTTCGTAATGTGTGGAGGCAGTCATAGATCTTTTTTTCTTAAAGGTTTCATATTATGCTAACTTTCAGGTTCATACATGTATTTTGGGTTTCTACTAGAATATGTTTACATGCTTATATGCTCAAAAACTCATTCTTTTTCTCATACTGTCTGTCTGAATATACCTGTATTTATAAGATACCGGCCCAGTCGGTGGATGTCTCTATAGTGCCCCTGCTCTATGTACCCAACAGCGTAGCTTCATGCACCACTGAGCAACTTGCATAGGAATGATAGGGGCCCCCTCCTAAAACGCTGTATCCAGCTCTGCATTGTCTTTGCAGCCAGGGCAAGACTGTAACGGCACTGTAGCACCACTTTCTACCCATATATATTATAGTTGTGACATCATAACCGTACAGTAGTCCTGACAATCTGTTACAGACACATGTTCTGAATAACGGCTGTGTGCATTTTTCTGTGGATTGAGCGTTTTGATACTTTCACAGTATTTGTACAGCATCTTGACCTGCTTTGTAATAAAAAAGACATGGAAATCTCACAATATGGGACCTTTAACAAAATGAAAAGAAAATCACATGATTTTGGAACAAAACATTTTTTCTGAAATCTGAAACAAGCTTTGAAACTTTCTAGATATTGGTATTGACATCTGTGAAGTCTAGTGTGCAGCAGGTAGGCTAAGCACTTTTAATCTGTTTAAATGTGATAATTGGACAGAAAAGGTCACCATTTCTTGTCATTTATCCACTCATAATTTTCTCCCACTTGTTGTTTTCCTGGAGAGAGATCTCTTTACACTGTAACTCTATTCATACATTTCACCTGCATGCACTTGTGCTTTTCACATATTTATTCACATCAGTGCAGTGAAGGGTGGTCAATGACATCTCAACATCCCTGCATTAAAACAATGACTAGAACAACTGTGTCGTTCAGACAAGGGCATTCAAAGTCCACTTAGATGATGCCTAACTGTCAAGTGAGATAAACGTATGGTCATTTTTTTAAGTACACAGTTGCAGCTCTAATTAGAGTTTGTTGGTATCAACACACGAATCTCAGAGATGAGGAGTTTACCAAACTTAAACACATGGCCTATCTTCTCCTTCTGTTTACTAAAGTGATAATTACAACATGGGAGTGAGGGATTAGTGAGGATGGGTTCATGCTCACGGTGGTAGTCTGGACTATCAGTGAGGACCAGGGGGTAAAAAATGTGCTGCTTTTACAGTAATTAACAGATTTGTTGTGTGTCTGCTACATTGGACTGGGCCACCCTGTAAGTATGTGACGCCTCAGCAGATCTGCTTCATATCATCTTGTGTTTATGGCAACTGGTACCAATATCTAGCCAGAAAGTCTCACTCGCTATAATCAAAATGTGGCTGGCAACCATTATTCACCCTTTAGAGTTTGAAAGGTAAGATATTTTATTAATCTGTGCTGGCTGGCACACCGCTGAGCACTCTTGCTGGAGCTTCCTTACCTATGTGCCCACTTAAAAATGCCTCATTAAAGGTTGTTGATATTTGTTGACAAATAAATGGTGGCACACTCACACAGTAGCTCAGTTTTAATGGGTACTTCGGCATTTAAATATTAGGCTTTTTTGTTTTTTTAATCTTAGCTATGCTAACACACACGACTCCTGTCCACATACCTGATAAATAATGGCTGATAGTAGTAGTAGTCTAAACCAGAGTGAGATCAAAAGCCGCAGAAGGAAGAAAACGACTAACTGCAATTCCCTTTAGGTAGGATGAAGTCACCGTAAAGTTTCCAGGAAGTCTCATCTTCAAGTGTAGAAAGAAGCCAGTACGATTTGCATAAACACATGTCATTAGCATGCTTGCTTATTAGTTTGAACAGTGAAAATTACAGCTAACCTTTAAACTGTATGGTGCCATTTTCAGACTTATTCTTGACATAATGTGATAAATTCTAGACTCGATAAACACATAAAGCACATTTATTTGTATATAGAGTATATGTATATTTAAACTGATAAACAGCTTCAACAACTCTTCCAAATTCACATTTTTGTCTGTCACGACTGTGTATGGTTTAATCTGACAGGATTGATTGCTCATTAAAATATACGTTAACGTGACCTCAGTTTACAGTAGTGAGGAATCAGTTTCTTACCATTAATGATGCTTTACATGAACTTCTCTCCATACTTAACGTACACGGCAGGCGCTCCTGCTTACAAACACAGTGGATTATGACAAAGACTGTGTGCTGTAGAAATGAGTAATGGCTTGGACCGTTGCTTTCTCTCCCTCCCCTTCTCTCATCCCCTTTCCATGAATGATTTTCAGTCAGCTGGGGAACGTGATATCGATGTTCTTAAAACAGCTGCAGACCTATGGAACCCAGTATGTGCTAAAAAGGGGTGAAATCAGCAAGCAGAGTCAGAAAAATCGCTCTTTGCAAAGATTTTAAATTTTTCCATCATGGGTTGTCACACACTTACAAATACCCCCTGCGAGGTGAGTGTTACAGCTGTGTTCTGATAAGAGTTCACTGTATCCCTGCTGAGCGCTCAATAGTGTGCCGCAGTGACATACCACCAGGAGACCTAGATAAGCAGGCAGGAGACGAACGGCACCCACTAAGAACCATCTCTCTTCTGTAACCTCCCATGCCCTCTGTATCAGAAATGATTGGTGAGGCTGACTGCAAGCAGGGACCGTGGGAAATCCCTTTTTTGGGGAATATTCTTTATCTTTACAAAGTCTGGTGCTATTTCTCCTCCGAATTGATGGATGAAGCGAATATGTAAAGGCAAAGGTGAAGTGATCATTAGCTTATCTCGGCACATATGTCACTCTGTGCATCAGTGTTTTTGTTACTTTCCCAGAACTAATAGTACCATTAACCAATGTTTGTGGATGAGTCGGTACCACCTGTGAGGCCACAATAAGAGCAAGTTAAATGAAGCAAGGGGCTGTTAGTGCGATGTTATGCTTCATAAAGCAAAGGGGAGAGCAAACCTGCGCTCCATTTGCAACCCAGCTGCTTTGCCTCTCTTCACCTCTTTCTGCATGGACACATGGGGAATTACCTCATCAGGCACACACAGCACTCTGTTGATACTGACTCCGTCTCTGGCCTGTAAAAAACCTCCATCGCCCCGTTTAAAGCCTCTCGAAAGGATTCGAGTTAATGTTGAGTAAGACGAGATGTATTTTCAGTGTCTCTGTATCTAAGCAGCACGCTCCAAAATGTTTTCTAAAATGAACCTCACAAACTCAAATGCACTTATTAGTCCTGGAATCACTGCAAGTCTGCACATCTGAGATATTATCACGTTTTTAATTTATCTTTTTTTTATTATGCACCAATTACACTCAAGCGTGCATCTACAAACTCCATCATGCCTGCCCAGAGTATTACATTTCTAATGAAAACAAATGAGCCCACATTAATTTGCTTTACTGCACAGACAGAAAGAACTCCTTTAATCCTGCAGTAAGGAGTGACTGTCTGGCAGTAATGAGCTGTAACAAAACTCAGATGGCTGTGGCAGAAGCTTCATTCAAATAATAAAAATTCAATTCCGGGAATTCAGAATGATATCAACCAACCAACCATATCCTGTGTCACATGCAATACAAGAATTATATAAACAAGAGTATGTAGAGTTTAAATTGTGAGATCATCTTTATTTGTATTAGCTCAGTCACAGCGTATAAAATGTGTGTGTGTGTGTTTTTGTGTGGGGGGGCTCATATAAAAAATCAAGTGTCTCTGAAGTATTGTCCATTCTGTGCATGAATGTCAGACGTAGCCAATGATATCTTTGCAGATTATGGGCTGCCGGCTGCGTGACTTCATGAGGGCTGCGAACTGGTAAAAATCTGAGTCCATCTCATTAATGCCTGAGTGAGACTGGTGGAAAAAAGGAACTTTGGGCTGCGATGCCACGACTGGACAGGACAGACGTTTTGGAGCGTTTGCCGATCTGTTAACATGAGCGGAGTCTGTGGATCTCATCTTCACTCTGTCCTCTACGCTCTTAGAAAACCCAACCAGTCTCCTCCTCATGTTGACAAAGAAACCTCTTCCCAGCCTATTTCTTGAATTCGGTTTCCGCTCTATGGGCTCGGCGCAATCTGGCAAATCCATCCAGTTCTGTATGAGGTCTGCAAAGCTGTTGTCGCCGAGAACCAGAGGTTGGCGGTTGCGTCCTCTGGTCAATAAAGAGTTTGTCCAGTCCTCTGGGTCGACAACCTCAAACGATGTCCACCTCTCCAGACAGGCGTCAGACGTGGACTTGGGTCGGACGCGACCGCTCGGCGCTCTGTTTGTTCGGAGGCAGGCAGATGATGACACCCGCACATTCCTAGTCCTCCTGAGAACCACCCCTTCATCCTGCCAAGATGCCTCAGAGTAGCCCGAATCAAACTCCAAACTTTTCTGACTGCTGGGAGAGCCCAGGCCCAGTCTGAGGCTCAGGCCCAGCCGGCTATTCGAGTCGTCTTCGTCCTCCTCAAGAGGACTCGCCAGGCAGCAGGCTGAGTCATACGTACTAGACGTGCTGGCATCAGACATCCGCAGGCAAGTGCGCTGCTCTCGCTGCAGCGCTCGCTGCTGACATGCACGCGCCACTGCAGAGTGGCGCACTAAAGCCGGAAGCTGGGTGGTAAGGGGGCGTCTGGCTGCGGGGCAGGTTTTCCGTAGTTGTTTCAGGTCTTGCAGTGACCTCATCATGTACTGCATATGTTCCCGTAAGCAATCACTTGAGTCACGCAGGCATAGCTGAGAAGACAAAAGAAAGAGTCAGATAAAAGTTGTCAATAATCACACGCCATGGCACATGAGCTTTTTTGGATAAACAGCAGCTTTATCAATAAGACTAAGTAGAGTAAATGCAGAGTTTGTGGGCACGCTCAGGCTTGCAGGCAGTACATTTCTACCTTTGAGAGAAGACCTTTTCTCTTATTGTAATCTTGAAGGCCAGCCACACAAAGCAAATGAATCTGTCCGTTAATTTTCTCAACCACGCCAACAACACGAGTGAACGCCCTATTTTCTTTGACTCAGGCGTGATTCAGCTGAAACCCCAGACAGATGTTATTACACGGAGAGCTGCGCTAAGGTCTAACCTCAACTATTTCTCTACATACTGAGACAACTGCAGGAGCAAAGTAAAAACATCTGCAGTATATCATGTAGTAACTGGGGTCTTGTGGATCTAGATTAAGCTACAGGGGTTCTGCCTCTTTAAGGGTGCAGTGTGCCCGCCTATGAAATTCATCAGTGACGCGCTGAGGAAAAGAATACTCCTGTTTCCTCTCTGACTCACTGTGCTGATTGGTCAGAATCAGCACTGTGAGCAGTGGTGGCTCACTCCCAAACTCAAACAGGGCTCAAGAGATCATGTGACAGCATGTGTGAGGGAGTTTAAGAGTAGATGTGAAGCAAAGGAAGAAAGATGAGCTTGCATATTCTTTATAAAAAAAGCCTGATCTTTGGATTTATATGGGATAATACGCAAGCACAGCTTCCCTATATGAGTTTGTTTGCTTCTTTTATCAGATTCGAGAACGGCGCTGGAACTTAATGTGACACTTTCATTAAAAAAAAAACAGACTGAGCTGACAGGGAGGTGAGATATATGAAAGCTCCAGAGGAGAACCACAGGATGTAGGTTCATATGTGGCCATATAGAGGTCACATCCATTACAAGCCAATTTAACTAATGTCAGTATACTAACCTTTGAACCTGTAACGACCTCTCTGCTCTGAGTCTACACTAAACTACATTTAAGTTTTTGACCCTGCTGCAAGACCTTCTGTCCCCAAGTTGGTTTTCATCATAACTCTGTGAGATGTTGCAAGAACTTGAGAAAGAACAAACAAAGCAGTGCGTGCAATACATGTGTGAGAAAAAAATAAATGATGTGTTATGTAGCCTAATGAAAAACAGTGAATGTCAGTTAAACGTCTCCGTATGCTGCAGAAACAACTGTCTATTTATTCCAACAAAGACGTTGAATCACTACAGGCATCTGAGCATCACTGACCGTTCAGCCGTCTGCTGGCACATGTTTTCTCCATATTGGAACTGATCTTCTATAGTAATATTTTATATGGAATATCCAGTCTGGGATAAATGCGCATCGGTCTTTATGTTAAAAAAACAAGTATAAAAGAGATTATAAATAGAAAACGAACTCACCATCTCGTCTCTTCTCATCCGTAAAACTCAAATCCTGCAAGAAAAATGATGAACAAGTTTTAAAACAAGACCTCACGGACAACATCGCTCTATAAGAAATCACTTCTATAAAAAAGTAGGCAACAAAACACACTCACTTCTAATGTGGCAGTCTTATGGAAATCATATACGTCCCAGGAAAAAAGAGGACGATGTTCGTTCGGGCGACAGTGTCACCAGTGGGGATCCCGGTCCTGACTCTTAGAACAGAGGCAGATGTGCGACTGAGTGAAACGTTCAACCTCTGCTCGCCTCCTTTTTTTATTTACAGCTCCGCGCGCAGCAGCCAGTTACAGCGACTTGCGTCTGAACGAGCCAATCACAGCGCAGGAAACTCAGGCACAAGCTCATTTACAAACCCACCTCTGCGTGCAGCCAAACACTACTACAGGGGATGCAAAGAAAAATCCCGAATAGATTCTTTAGACCACCAGAGGATACAAAAAAATAGCTCAGCGGAATTGCAGGAGATAATCCGGAACAGTTTTGTAGACTTGTATTCTAAAAGCAAATCTTTAGGCGAAATATCAGCTTAAATCTTAATACCTGTGTTTCTCTGGTCATGATCACAAGAATGCAATTTTATTCTGTTTACGATCATAGAATACAAAGAAAACCATCAAATATCGGTGGTGGAAGAAGTACTCAGCTTTTACTTAAATAAAAGTACTTATTAATAAATACTCATATAATAATATATTATTGGATTATAATTATTGATATTTTAATGTAAATATAACCTTGCTGTAGCAGCTGATAAAGGTGGCACTGTTTTACTTTATACACTGATGTGTAATTTAATCTATAACAATTCATGTTATTTGATTTTTTGATAATATTTTGTATTAATAATCTGGATCTGTAAAGTAACTAAAGTTGCCAAATAAATGTAGTGGGGTTAAAAAAGTACAATATTTCTAATGTAATGCAGTGGAGTAGAAGTATAAAGTAGCATGAAATGAAATTACTCAAGTGAAGCACAAGTACCTCAAAATTGTACTTCAGTATTTACTTGAGTCAATGTTACTTTACACCACTATCAAATATTCACACTTGAGAAGATGGATCCAATGGGTTTTGGGCATTTTTTCTTCAGCATTTAATCAAATATCTGTCAATTAACCTATTAATTAACAAACTAACTGTATAAGCTCATTTATGATGCACATGTGTGTGTAATTGAAACTTGTGAAAATGCTAATGCTTCTAAGATATAGTTTTTAATTTCCCATCACTTATTTTTCTTTTGCATGATTGTTTTAAAGTCTCATTGCAAAAATCCTAACCACTGCACTCCTTTTTTTGCTGCTTGCAATTTGAGTAGATTAATAGAAGCTTGTCCCTCTGGGGGCTTATTGTAAATCACTTCAGAGCATAAACAAATGCCTAAATGTAAAGGTGATAATCTGCCCCCTAACTGGGCATTGAGCCTGTCATTGTGACAGTCGTTGGCCACTCGACCTTCCATTCACACTACTCAGCTGGGTTTGTGTTTATGTAGATCTGATAGGAATGCATCAGTTCATTGGTGTTGAGGGTTAGTCCAGATCGGATGGCCTGCTGTTCAAGTGCAGATTTGTCTCCACAGCAAGTCCAACATTAGCATACAGGTACTGCGACATGTCCAAACCTGCTAAACCAACTTGACCCTCACACATATGTTTTACACTCTGCTCTGATTTAACTCTTTCAGGGAGATTTTAAGCTGCTTAAGACAGAAAAAACTGTCCTTTGACTTCCCCTATTTAATTCTCTTTCTAATCCTTGTTCATATGCAGTTTCAATACACAGTGTAGGCTACTGTACAGTACAGACTAACCTTAGAGAGGGCAGGTTCCTTGGAGCTTTCACCTAAACCAACATTATGTTCCCAAAAAACACACACACACAATGAAGGATGGTGCCGCCTCCACTCTAAAAGCCAGCAGCCCATTCACTCTACATTATGCATTAAGTAATTACACAGGGCTGCTAATGGAATGATTTCAAAGGGCTGGCCATTATTCTGAGCATCTCTGCTGATAGGAATGCCTAATGGTTATAATTATAATATGAGAACTTGAACCCAATCCATGGCCATTAAGGTCACTGATGAATAGTTTACTCTCCTTCTTTATTATACTTGATTTTATAATTCAATTACCAGTTTTCTCTTGATATTGCTATGTGTAAATATTGCAGTTGTGATGGTCATTTAGCCCTTAGATAATCAGTATTTTGTTCTGATGTGTTCAGCAGAAACAGCTCCAGGTACAGTAGGTCCGCTTAGGTCCACATCATCTGGATGATGTTTAAAGCACCAGATTTACTGTTTGTTTGTCACTGTTATTTTCATGTCTGGTTTTGGGTTTGAATCATTAATTTTCACAGTAAAGTTTAGTACTTAGGGTTAGTTGACTAGTTGACAAAACTATTTTGATAATAAGTAAAACTGTAAAGTAATTTCATTGCAACAATGTTAGAAAGTGCCGTTTAGTATCTCAAATATGGAGATTTTCTGCATTTCTCTGTTTCATATAAAACTGAATATCTCTGGGTTTGGGACTGATAAATCAAGACATTTAAAGACATCAACATGGACTTTGAAATGCTGGGATGGATATTTTCACTATTTTCCGGTCTTACGTGACATGACTAAACAATCAATTCAATTAATTAACTGAGAAAAGAATCCACAGCCCCGTTTCACAGGTGTTACGGCAGCTGTGGCTTAGAGCTTGAATGCATGACTAGAATAATTGATTTAAGAGAACATTTCAACATGAAATGGTTGTCAGTTGATGCTTTAACAAAAAAACTTGCCTTGAAGAATTGTACTTTGAAAGATTTACCAAACTAAACACAACAAAACGTTTTATTTTATTGTTGAGTGTGCAAAATCTGTAATGTTCTGTGTCTCTGGGGGGCTGGAGGACAGAGTGGGTGAGTCTTTCACATACAGAACTGCAGTGCCCTCTAGAGAAAGAACTGCTAAAGGGTTTTTAAAAAAGGGATTCTAGTAGATTCTGGGTTGATCTGCTGCTGTTTTTATTTTTAATATATATAATGTATATATATATCACACTGGTAACACTTTACAGTAACAGTACAACTCATGCAATTAAGTCTAGCTTAACTAATGCATGACTCCTGAGGATTTAATGCAGAATGTCTCATGAGCTCCTGTTCACCATTCAAAAATGGTCAAGTTACTATGACTTGATGTGATTAGTTCTTGTGTGAATTGATCATTAGTTGAGGAATGTTAATTCACAGCTACGCATACATCAATTGATTTATGACCAAATCAGCTGGATTCCTCTTACATAAAATCTTATTTCAGGGCCATACATTTGCTCAGCCTCTGAAAATGAAATAGTCATTTCTCTACGAGAATACATCCAATAGTACTTTTGGACAGATCTAATTTGTCAACCGGTAGGCCTACCCACTAGATGGTTTTGGTTTTAGTCCATCTTTCTGTGCTACACACCACTGGTCCTGAAATAAACTTTTATGTAAGAGGAATCCAGCTAATTTAGTCATTTATCAATTAATGTATGAAGTAACTGTGAGTTAACATTCCTTAACTCAAGAGAGCTATTAAGTGAGAACTAATCACACAAAGTCAGTAACTTTTTTGATCATTTGTTAATGGTTAGGTTGCTGGTCTTTCAAGGAGGGGAAGCTCATTTTTCTGACCTACATCATAAATGTGTTTATTTATATGTAAATTCTAGCCTTCGTTTCTTTTCATGAAAATGATCTGTGACCTTGTCGTACCAACTAGGCGTCTTTTCCAGGGACTTAACCAGTGTCCTCTCAATGGCCAGCAGAGCTAGGCTGCTTAATCGGCCTTGGCCCAGCTGGAGCTGCTGCACCAGGCTACTGTGAAGTGTGACCGCCTGCGAGTGTGAGTGATCGTGACGGGGAAGAAGCTTTGCAGCTGCCGCTGCTCGTTGGGGAAAGGAACCGCAGAGTTACAGAAGAGTCCCCAAACACAACCCTAGACGCTTTTAACAAAGACAAAGTCTCTGGGGATCGGTAAAGTCTCCGGATCAGTTCAGAACAACGGAATGAAAAAATCTTGGAAAATGCTCCGCTAGATGTTTATTCTTCAAGATCGTTGATTCGCTCATTTAGCTGTCAATCAAAAAAGGATTCTGCCTCAGAGAGCTCATCCAATCATCATGCAGAAGCCGAGCGTCCCGGCCAGCCCACTGTACCATAGACCACTAGAAACGCTGAGCGTCCGACGGGCAGGACAAAGTTCAGCTTTGATCCAATGAGCGTCTAGTTTTGCTGCAGTGGAACAACCCGCTCTATGCTTCCCCATTGAAGTCTGAAGAAGCTGAGAGTCCGCCTGTGTGAAGCTCTGTGGAGCTGTGGCAATGAATGAGAAGGAAGTTGCGCTGGTTACCTGTGATAAGAAGCTGGTTCTGAACAAAAGATGAAGGCCTTTTAGCGAGTATTTAGTCAATAAAATGTACACACAGCAGTACATATTTCACCGCTTTTTTTTCCCATTTTGGTGACATTTTAGGGGGAACTGAGCTTCCCTTGCAGAGCAATCGCCAAGTACCCTTATTGTGCCATTGACAACTGCTTGTGTGTTTATTGGTATTTATTTCGCATTAGAGTTCGGCAGCTTCTTGGAGGCTAGAGCAGCCGTTGATTGATTCATGTCTGCCTGCGTGTACAGGCTCTGTATGGGTCCATAGTCTTTCTTCCCTATTACCTTCATAGCTGTTTTGTGCATGCTGGCAAGCCTGCTTTTCAGTTACGCTGTTAGGCTGCCAAACCATAGCTCTGTATCTAATGAGGATGACCTGGTAGAACATCAGAATGATGTGGCGCCTCGCCTCATGAAGCCTCACTCACCACACAGAGTAGATTACCTGCTTCAGTCTGTTGCACAGGTTATCAATGTTAGTTTTACAGCACAGAAGGTCGTCTATGTGAGACACGTAAGAGTTCGTATGAGGACAACTGACTCTGGTTTTACATTACCACTGGCTCATGGTCGGTCACTTGCCTCAGGGAAAGGACCATCTCCTTTGTCTCAGTGACATTTAAAGTGAGATGGTTAGTGTCACACCACTTGATTAAGGTTTATATCTAATCATGGTACACTGGAAAGGTCTCAAATGCATGCATTAGCGTTCAACAAGGACTCCAATTGTATATGCCTACATTTATTTATTCACTCCTCATTCTTCCTCTGAGTTATTACCAGAGTTTTTGTCCTGCAGGAGCACATTAACATGTCCAAAGACTTGTTTCAGCTTTTCTTTCTTTTTTAAAATAATGTTTGGGCATTGAAAAGAGAACGAGAGAGGAGTAACCGCCAGCCACAGCATATGGTACGGGTCTTAACCACAACGGCTGCTCACAGGCCTTCGATCAGTAATTACCTTTCTGAGAAATTGTATTTATTCTATATTTATTTATATAGTTATTTAGATGTAACTGTCCATGTTCCATAGAAGCTCCAAGCTCCAGTGGTTGTATACATCGTATTTTCCTCAGACTTAGTCTGGAGCGACACCCTTTCCGTAATCTTTCACATTGTATGAATGCATATGTGGGTTGTTATGCTGCCAATTCCCATGTCATATTTCTCTGCAGTTCTATTTAGTTCCCTGTCACTTGTTCTTAACCGGTCTCAAAAGTATTACTATTCTGGAGGGCAGGACAGTATTGGTCTTAACAATACACTGTCTGTCCTTGTCATTTCTTCTCGTCAGATTGTCTTTATGACATAGTCAGGAGGTGCTGGAGACCATTCAGGCGGGTGTGGATACCACTAACAAAAATATGTCTTTCAAACTCTTTGACAATAATATTTTTTTTCAACCAACTCAGTTCAGAGACAGACAACTTCAGGTTAAAGGAAAGATAACGCCCAGCTCTGCATCTGGAAAGTCAGTTGGTGAGATCTCTTTACAGTTCGGAGCGTCGTGTCCTTGTCACTGTGTTAAGTTAGCTACCAATTAGGCGGTCATAGTTAATATGCCCAATTTGTTAGAGAGAAAACAACAGCCAGACCAAGCACTGAGCACTGTGTAAACAATCGATGGCATGTACTTCAATAATCCACTAGATGGTGCCCACAGCCAGTTTAAAGACATGTGGAAGTTGTGGTTGGGTCAACCCGTTTGCTGTCTGCATAAAACTAAATCATTATGCCCAACAGTGGTGGAATGTAACTGTAAACTTGAGGAACTTGTACTTTGCTTGGGTATTTCCCTTTTGTGCAACTTTATATAAATTCTTATACCCTTCATGTCCAGTGAAAACAAAAAACAGGTTTATTTTTCTGATTAACTGTTCCCCTCTTGAATGAGGTAGACAATGCATCACCAGAAAGCTGAAAACAGCTGTTTTTGTGAGCTTATGAAAAGCTGACTTTTTAAAGATCTGTGGTTCTCACAGGACAGCGAGGCTACGAACATATGATGATCTTATAGAATGTGATGCATCGTTGATAAAGAGTTACTGTAGTTTAAATTAGCACAACCATAAAAATCTACAGCAATAAAATGCAACATACACTTTGATGCATCATATACTGTATAATATATTAAACACTGACAGGGAACATTTTTATTGTACGATGAAAACATTTACATTTTGCTGATAATACATGTTTTACTTGAGGTTTTGAATGCAGGGCTTTTACTTGTAATTTTTTTTACAGTGAGGTATTAGTATTTTTACTTAAGTAAAGGATCTGAATAATTCTTCCATCACTGACACCATAAATTAATGTACAGATTTTTTTAAAGGCCAGGACTAATTGATTATGTAACCTTTGAAAGAAGAAATAACACATTCTTCCTCTTAAAAATGAAAACACACTTACTCAATTTCATACACTCAAGAGGTTCTGCTGTTTAAGCCTTACTTGGTCTGGTTAACCAGTAGCTTACAGTTGCCAATGTTAGCTTGTGTATATATTATATATAAATTGCTTTGTTACTAAAATTATTGGGTCATTGTGTAATGATTCTATTCTAAACCCAAAGTACGTCTTTTGCTTTTATGTTTGAAACTGAATCCACCACAAAACATAAACAATGTTACTATGTAACATAAAAGTAACAAAAGAAAAAAGAATGCGGAAGAGTCGGGTGATCTCTACTTTTATTTAAATTAAATCATATAGGACTTTATAGCATTTTAATATTTACCAAAAAAAAACACTAACCTTTTTCTGAATTAGATTTTCGTCTCTCATTAATAATCACTCTATAGGTGCTAGGCAGAAAATGCAAGAAAAATATAGGCGCACAGTAGGTCAAACAGTACTGAAAGCATATCTAGGAATTGGTTGTAAACAGAAGTCAAGGCACAAACATACTGCAACAGACATGGAAATGGTACTATAAAAAGTGATAGAATGTTAGGTACACATACTTTAAATATCAGTTAGAATTTTGCCATAATTTCTTCCTGCATGTGAAGCCTTTTTTTTTTTTTTTCCAACGTTTTAATGTTTTTTATTTGTATTTTGTAGGAATGTTAGATAATGTGTGCAGATTACAGAGCTAATATTTGCCATGTTGAGTCATGCAGAACAATATACGGGTTGGCTATGAATGATGAACTTATGTAAACATAAAAAAAAGCACTTTCCGTTATCAATCATATTTAATGTCCATGCCTGTGCTTCATCTCTTAAAAAACAAGCATCATATGATTAAAAGTTTAATAATTTGCACATCAGAATTTCTAAAAGTAAAATGAATGCATTTATATAAAAAAAGTTTTCTTTTGCGCCCTCTAGTAATTGAAAATAAAGACGAAAAAAAAGAAGAAGAAAAATACAATAATAAATGTTGATTTTTGTGGTCATAGCCCAAAGAGTTAGCGATACGAGCGACTGGATCAGCATTCGTTGAAATTCTGCGAGGCTCGTCAGGTTTTCAGTCTCTTAGGTGTCTTTATAAAAAGCAGATCAAAGCAGAAATCGTGGTTGGCCAGTGCAGTCATCCATGATGTGTGTATATTCCCCTTTTCTTTATGGTAATCAGAACTCTTCAAGTAATCTAATAAAGCACAAACACGCAATGGGTCATTTCAAAACTGGTTTCATTTTGTCAAAGAGAGCTGAATCACTTTCTAATTCTCTGAACTCACCATGACTCTTTCTCAGACATGTTTTTAGAAGAGGCCGCAGTCCTTCAGGTTGTTCTTGATGATGACGTCAGTGACAGCGTCGAACACAAACTGCACGTTCTTGGTGTCGGTGGCGCACGTGAAGTGGGTGTAGATCTCCTTGGTGTCCTTCTTCTTGTTCAGGTCCTCGAATTTGGTCTGGATGTAAGCCTGGGCCTCCTCGTACTTGTTAGGGCCTGAGGGACAGAGAGTGTTATGAGGGGCTCAAGTCTGCTGAGAGGGGAGCAGCAGTTCCTGTCATTTTCTTCATAATGTTGAATTCATTATGTCTGATGTTGCCAAGTGTCTCAGTTGCCAGCTGCCTCATCTGATTGTATTTATTGTATGCAATCAGGACCAACATGTTAACATCAGTTATATTTGTTTATATTAATGTTAGTTTCTATTATTTAACATTTTCATACAAGAGAATGTGTTGGTATTTTTCTTGGGTTGTACAAAAAGAGAAAGGTAATTTCTGGCAACCTGAATACATAAATATAGACGCAAATAAAGAAATATGTAAAAAAAAAAAAAAAGAAGATTGTTTTTATCGTGTAGCAGACAGAATATGTTTTCATCCAGATGGACCTGACTCCTCATAGGATGCCGATTGGTTCGAACCGCTTGTTGTACGGACACAAACGCATTACTTGAATCCTGACAAAATTGATTTTTGTGCGATATGTAATCCTGTGATTATCACGTGTTATTGGGCAAATCCAGTTGCTGTGAAAAGTAGTAGTAGTAAGTGTTTTATGACTCTGTTACAAGAACAAAGCAGTATAACTCAAATGGAAACAAGTGGAAGTATTCCCCCGTGTTAACAGAATATTTTACTTGTTTTAAAAAACTGAAAAATGTCAGTTGGCCCTGTCCTGTGGTTCTATTACCGCTGTACTCAGGGAAGCAAATGGTCAGAGGGCTGTGGGCGATCTTCTCCTCGAACAGGTCCTTCTTGTTGAGGAACAGGATGATGGACGTCTCTGTGAACCACTTGTTATTGCAGATAGAGTCGAACAGCTTCATGCTCTCATGCATCCGGTTCTGGGTTGGAAAGGCACAAATGTGGAGAAAAAGAGATTATTAGAGAACATTAGAGATGTTCACAGGATTATTAAAGAGAACAACCAGTAACTTATAAAGGTAATTAGTGCACTGAAACCCCAACCTCTCCTCTGAATTGGCTCTACTGCGAAAGGCATGCAAAGCTTTATTTTTTATTTATTAAATCAAAAGTAGAGTAAAAGTTTAACTCACCATCTCCTCGTCCTCAGCCAGGACCAGGTCGTAAGCACTCATGGCGACACAGAAGATGATAGCTGTGACTCCCTCAAAGCAGTGGATCCACTTCTTCCTTTCTGACCGCTGGCCTCCAACATCAAACATTCTGCGCAGACACACACGGTATAAACATGAGACTAAGCACAGGAGAAACAACACCTTTTCATACTGACAGCCAGCGGCTCCAAGGTCTCCCTCTGGAAACGTGTGCACACTCTCTCCCTTGCTGTACAGTGAATACATTTCTGCTTCTTCCTCTCTTCAGGGCAGGATGTTTCACTGAACAGGCCTTGTCATTTTTCCAGGATTTGTTGGCATTTTGGGTCAATGCAGTTGCTGTGGTAACAGGCGGCCTTAAGGCAGGTTGAAGCATAGCAGCATTAGGTTTTTCACTAAGATCCTATATGACTTATTCATGAAGATGGAGGCTACCTAGATGGATGAGGGAGGATGCTCGTCTGGACGGTGTCACACCAAAGATGTTCTCCATCTCACATGAGAGGAAGCTTTCCAGCTGGCAGCTGGAGGTAGAGTGTAACCATTTGTAGCATTGCAGTGTGACGCATCTATTTTTCCTGCTAAGCAGTTTTCATTTTGCAGAGTTTGGTTTATTAACACAGGCGGCCAGCTTTGCGCTGAGTAAGAAGAGCTCATTATAACAGTGACACACTTTAGACTGTTTACCTCATCCCTAGCACTGCTTATATAGGCTAAATATATCACGGCGGTGCAGCACTGAAGAAGAGCTGGAGGTAAACATATGCTAGTTGGATGTCTTCCAAAGAGAAATAAAATAAATCAATTTATAAATGAGACTTAAATATTACACACATCAGGCGCATGAGAACACACACTTGTTCTGTTTGTTACCAAAGCCTTAGTAATGACTAATGTCTCCATCAGATATGAAGTACAATGTGTTTTTGTGTGCCGATCTCACATTCCATTGTCTCAATGGGGAATATATTGTCAGAACACATAAACACAATGGCAAAAAAACTTGTATAAACAAAACAACTTCTGTGAAGCATGGCTGAAAACCGGTAATAGTGAGTTTGTATACCATTATTTCCCAATTTTTCATTACTAACATTGGTAACCCTGCTGCGATAACTGCTCAGTTATAATGTGTGATAATAAAAAAGGAATCTGTTTATGTGTTTCCACTCGTCCCCTTATCTGTTTCTGTGTGATATGGAGTCCCCACTGTATCAGTATTACAGTATCACATGACCGAGTGGGACGAGCTGTTTGGGTTAAAGACATCTGAAGTTCCCTCTGCTAAAATGAGACGATGAGGAGCTAGACAAACTGCAAAACAGATGTTTTCCTTTCTGCCAACTTTTTTGATTTTTCAAGAAGGGGGTGCATTTTGCGCTGGCAAACACACAACACTTAAACATTTCATCATTGACAAGCATTATTTTCAACAGTAACAAGTGCTTTCTCATAAAGTTTAGAGTCTGTTAAATTCAAAACAGGTTGTACTGCTTTCCTAATGATTTATAATGCTAATCTCTAAAGCATTTATAGACGTGACGACATGCAAAATATTTCAGGCAACCGTCAAAGCTATTAAAACGGAAATGTGTTTTTATAAAAATAAAGCAATCTGATGTTCATAGTTGTGGTATAGTGACCACATACAACGGCTATGGCGTCTAATTTCAGTAGAAAAACGTTACCTTGCTGTTAGCATGAGCTATTGCTCAAAAATACTTCAGGGGGTGAGCATGTGTCTAATTAAATAATTGCTGTCACCTGCTGAATCCTGAAGGCATGACACCCTCTCTGATCAGTTTAGTTACAAGTTGATCTAAAAATCTAAAAAAAAACAGCCATTGTCCCTTTGCTGTGGGAAATATCACCACTGCACTACACTGCGTATTAGCATCAGAGGCAGTAGTTGAGTAAATTAGTACGGTAAGGCCTTTTGCAGGTGAAATCAAATGTTGAGCTGTACAATATAAACTAATGTACACCTGTAACAATTTTAACAGTATTTCACTAAATGAGCAGAAATCTGTAAAAGGGGGAATTACTTGAAGTGCAGGTCCTTGAAGGTGAAATGCGTTTCCACAATGCCCGTGGTCTTCACTCGGGTCCGCAGCACATCTTGCTGTGTGGGGATGTAATCTGGCTTGCCTATCCTCTCAAGGTCATTTAGATAGCTGATGTGAAAACAGACACAAACAATATAGATCACATTTAAAGCACTGTACTGTAACCTCACAGAGAGAAGGAGATTTAAGGCTGTTATATGAAGGTATGGGTTGTTTGGGGTTAAAGGTCTCATCTATTTTCTTCTCACAGAGATGAGAAGAACAGAAGTGCCTCATGCCCTCTAACAGCACTCTGTCGTCTCAGCAGTCAGGTTCAAAGTTACAGTCTTGTTACATAAGTCAATGTGCCGCCTTACCTCTAACTCCATAAGAGTTCACACAGCTCCGTTTCACCTCACTTATCAATTGAATTAAAGGTTTCTATGCCAATTTCTTTAAATTTTAGTCCAGACTTTCTTGATTTCATGAACATGTTTACATGCGTCAATGTTCAAAAAACTTTTCTAATACTGTCTGTCTGTATATACCTGTATTCACTCTCTGTCTAAAACACTCAGTTTTAGCACATGTCTCTTTAAGCCCAGTCTGTTCTGATTGGTCAGCGTTTCCGGGTTTCCACATCTGCTCTCTGCATCGTCATTGCAGCTGAGGAATGACTATAGCTGTTACATCACAACTGTACAGAAGTCCTGATGTCTCGTTTAAAGGCACAGTTTCTGAATACAGACTGTGTGCATTTGCTGATTAAAATTTTCTTAGTGACCTGTTGTTTGGTCAGCAATGTAAACACTACATCCTGCAGAGGGACACTGAGATGCTAGTCTTTTCATATCCACATGCAGTGTTACAATATTACTACCAGACTCCTATCTTTCCATATTATTCCATATTGTCTCCATATTTATTGGGAAGAAACTGCATAAAAAAAGACTGTTAATATAATATTATATAATATAATAAAGTGTTGATGCTACATGTAATTCCATGCAAACCGCACCCCGAGTGTAGATATTAGAGCCTCCACATCACTACTTCCTGCCACCTGTTTGATGGTTTAATCATAAACCTGCTCCCCACAGAGAGAGGTTTAGGCTGCTTTTGTATTCCACACATCAGATAGTGTAATACTGCTTGATTTGGCCTTTTGGTTTATAAGCCTTGAAGATCAATTCAATTTGGTCAGCTTACACTCTAATAAGAAAAGACACTGTAGTGTAGCAAAAATAATGGTTGTTTTATACGGTTTTACAAGGCATTTTAAAATCACTATGATTATTTTTGTCACTGGAGTAAACATTAAGAGAATTTTTGTACAGTTGTTTTTCTTTTTCTTTTTGTGAGGTTATATTATCATTTCATCATAATGTGTGTGATGTGTGTATTTTGTGCCTGTATTAAAAAAAACCCAATTATAATAGATTAGTGTGGAACCATAATAGACTTTAAATTGTTGCACACAGAACATTAACAGTGTGAGGAGAGACCTTTTCATTTTTATACACCTAGACGTGCGAAAAGGTCTTGTTTCCTAAAATAATGGCAGCTGGAACCATTATTTTAGAGTGTACATGTCCCCTTCTATCAAACCAGTGAGAGCGAAAAGAGAGGTCTCTGTGCCATCTCTCTCTCTCTCTCCTTATCTTTCCCTTCCTTTCTCTGGCTCTCAGCAGGTGCTCAGACATGGATTATAGTCTAGTGCCAGACTAATTTAGTCCTCTCCTCAAAGTCATGATGAAAAATTGAACATTGTCCACTCTCCCAGCTACTAAATGTGAAGCCCAGTTAGCGGCATGCCTCCAGGTCCCCTCGGCTTTAACGAGAGCAGTGAAGCAGAGATGGAGAAGTTATGATTATACCGGCCAACACAAACAAAGAACTATATCACTCCCCCTGGAAGTTATGTAGAGCTCTGATTGCAAAGCAATCGTTTGTGAAAGACTTAAAACTCCCCTGACAGATTACAGCACATTCTGGAGGTGTCATAGTATTATTGAAAGGCCTTGTGTATTAAACAGAAATAAGTGCAGTTAATTCCTTTTGCAGCTTGCAGGCAGCTGGTGGTGGATGAGGCTGAGGCTGTCGGTTTTCACTGGATTTCAATTTCAGAGCAGAAGTGCATCACAGAGGGTCAGCGTAATAACCAACTCTCACCTCACACTCTCCCTGTGGCCTAAAAAGTGTGCTCAGAAATGAGAGTCGTTAAGGTAATTAAGACCTGCGGAGAGAGGCTGAGGTTGCTGTGTTGTTGCAGATTTGTCACTCGACTAGTCTTGAAGGCGAAAGGCGCTGGTTCAACAAAACGGTCATGCCTTCATGAATTAATAACTGTAGCTGCTCTCTAAGGGGGCCTTCTCCAAAGCCAGTGCTGTGATGCTGAGACATCAATATGAGAAAAGGAGGAGAGCTCTTAATTTCGTTGTATTCTGAACAATGGGAATAAATGCTTTCTATTTTATGCTCTCCTTTACTTACAGTCTTATCCCAACTTCTATCAATCATCATTTATGTCTGATATGTGATCGTCAGCAAAAGTCTGGTAAAGTCTGGTCACTAATGTTTTTTTTTATTTTGAAAAACAATGATTAATTTAAAAGCCTTGATTTTATTTTATGTCATTAAGGCACTCACTAGGCTGCTGAGTCATTGAGCTGGTACTCTCTGGCCCGTGTGAAGCAGCTCTGGACGCCACCATCAGTCCACAGTCGTTGGATGACGTTGGACAGGTCTTCTGGCAGGATGCCCTGCTCCTCTGCTGCTGCTGACAGGGAAAACAGTTGGCGGGCATCGTCCTGACAAGAAAAGACACACACTATTAGAGGGAGTAGGTCAAGAAAAAGAAAAAGATATCAAGCGTATTAATCCTCATTATATTTCTTCACTGGACAAAGCTGATAAGCTGACAATGCAGAGCTTAAGACTTTCTTTTCACATGAGTATTCTATCATCTTTTGCAAGGCCCAGAAACACTGGGTCTCAATGCATTTTGTTACTACAAAGTGTATGATACCAGGAGTTCAGAATGTTGGTGAATGGACTATTTACTGTGTCCCATCTATATAGTGTTGTTTCACCCATCTTAAACTGTGACAGAGGCTGTTTTGGAAAATAACCAGCAGTAACAAGGAAAACTGTTCTGCATTAACTTGCCTGACCAACATAAATCAGATATGGTGATTGGTCATCAGCAATTTGCCTTGCCAACATACAAACTGTAGCTTGCTGCTGTTGTGGGTATCCCATGTGCTTGTAATAATTTTTCTTTTTTTCGAAAACAGCTCTTTCAATCTGCTTTGCTTCGAAATGACAAAAGCTGATAAATGATAAAAGCTATAATCACTGGATAATGTTCCACAGTGGAAAGAAAAAACACATGTTTCTTTCCATGTTATGTAAGTTGAAGTCCAGCAGCCCAGTGCACTCTATACAAGTCGGACCGGACATGACTTATGGATAACTGTATTTATAAGTAATATAACTGTAAACTTTCTTAGAAGGGATGTGAAGAAACAGAAGTAAGCCAAAAAGTGAGGAATAGCATGACCAGATATTATGTATGCAGCATTGGCCTAATTGGCCCTGGGCCATCACACAGTCATCTGCCATCAAACTTTGAACTGTAATGAATCCATTTAGTAAGGTGCAGTGGCCTGAAAAACCAGAAACCTCAAATGGTAGACAGCACATTCATATTTACACTTATACTTTGCTTTATTAACCTTAGACACCCATTATAAGTGAGCAGGGAGGAGTTAACTGAAACTTTATACTCTACAGCTTACTATGCGATGAAGCTCATCACCTTCATCGCACCAAATAAACTTTTGATGTTAGGTATTGAGAGCAGAATTCCATGTATTAGTTAACCATTGTCTGGCCTTCCACTCTATCTCGGCTGTTTGGTCACCGTCACAGTAAAGTTAGAAGCCTTTAACTGTGTACCATGTGGAAGTAATCAAAATTCTGTGATAAACACATAGTGTTTTTAATGGATGTCAGAAGAACAGAATCCAGATACCTACATTCTCCCTGACCAACACAAATAAAGCCTTAATCTAACCTGAAATATTCCCGTGATACAGTCGTGAAAATGTTTGCAACTCCTTTGAAATCAGTTGACAGCGTGTCATGGAGGAAATGACTCAAGTTTGTTAAAAAAAAAAAAAAAACACAACATATCTAGACAAGTGCATGAGGTGTAGTGACTGTACTACCGACTTACCAATAGTTTCCCGTACTTGTTATGTTTGGAAAACAATGGAAGCAGCTTGTTCCTTGTGTGTAAATAGAGATCAAACATAACAGTTCAGTCACACTCTGATTTCAGAATATTGCTGATTCTGCTCACTGCGCTCCCTCCAGCTGTGAGGCAAATATTGTCTTTTTAATTGAAATCTGTAAAATGTTCCAGGATACTTACAGCTCTCTGTGGGCCATTGCAGCAGAGGGGGAAGGTGTAACTCAAATAAACAAATTCTCTCTGTCCAGCAGAACTCGTCATACATAGCCGTTTGCCTTGGCATAGCCAATCCTGACACACATACTAGGTACTCTTTCCACATAAAAACAATGTTTATCCAACTCCTCTGGAATAAAGAGCACCAGGGAGAGGGACATTTGGAGAGAACGAAAACATCAATGATGTACAGTAACTACAAAGAAAGGATTATTAGGGTTACAAAAATATCTGAAATGTCTGTATTGCGGAAAGCATATTTTAGTTAATGCTACCAAGCATTATCATTTTGTCCACAACACATGCTACACTGCTGCTTTATTAGTTATTCCAATATAGCAAAGTTAAAAAGGGAAGGTCAGATTTTCCTATAGCAAAAACAACATACAGTAAGAGCTAAAATAATAATTTATTAATTTAAACACAATCTTTTCAAGTTTACTTTGCTGTAGCAGTTGACAGTCATCGCCTATAGCTAAATATACATTATTAGGAATTATCTTTCAAATGATCTGTGACAATAGAATAAATTAATCACATTCATGAGATGATGGGTCCGTAGAAAAAAGGGAATTTAATTTTCTCCTCTCATGAGTAATGCCTGAATTCTATTTCTGTCATGTTATCTCCCTGGGTGGAAATGATTTTCGTTTTCTTTAACCACGCACACACACACACACGCACACGCAGAAGCGCACGCACAAGCACAAGCACAAGCACACACGCGCACACACACAAGGAATCTATCTTAAGCATCTGCTACCCGGAGTTGATTTCCAAGTAGAGATTGTCACACTGCACTTGACAGAATTTCTTGAGCTGCATAATTTCTGTCCCAAATCCTCAAGGCAAGATATGGGTGCCCAGGATGAGGGCCGAGTGGAGGCTTTGGTGGCGATTAGTGGAGATGATTTCACTGAACTGAGTGCAGCTACATTACACTATACTTTAACAGGTTCCCAGGAGGTTTTTGTTACTACCTTGAACATGGGAACAATATGGCACGTGAGGCTACTGTGTGTCTTTTTTTTTTTAAATGCATCTGTAATACTTACTTTATTAGGCTAAAATACTTTTAATGAATCGAAATAAGAGGCACATTAGTTAGAGATGCTCTATAACTGGCATGTCTTTTGAGTTTCACAATCGCTAATGCTATCAGCCGTACAATCTTCTTTTTACAACACTGCTATCTTTGCTGTATTTCAATCATCATGTCACTTCTGTTTTGCTGCTGCAGAGGGTGATCGACGTGTAGATAGTTACAAACTCCAGTGTCAACTTCAGTGTCAGATACCTACCGCTCTAGTAGGTTCCTCATAGTCGATCTTAAGGTTGGCCATGGCTTTGATGATGGCCATTATGGACTGAATTGTGTTGCTGTAGACAACAGCTCGGTACTGCTTACACTCGTCTTCTGAGTATCCATCCTCGTGGATAATCCTGAAAACAGAGACCACAGGGAGGGAGGCGAAGAAGAAAAAAAGATTCCCATGTAATTAAAGCTGTAACTGCAATGTGACAATAAAACACAACATTATTTTTTATGATTACACATTACATACAATGGTGTAAAACCTTTTTGCCCCGGCTTTTGCCGCAGATCTTGCTAAATATTTCCTCTCACTGTCAAAATGTTGTAATTTGTAACAGTAAATGATTACACATTTAATTGATATTTCATTAGATGCTCTGGTCCTGCAAAATCACAATACTGCTGGGTGCTACTGCTACATTTGTAACCCTGTTTTACTTAGCTCCTTATCACTTATTTAGTTTATTTAGTTTGTACTTATTTTTATTTCAATATGCTGCTAAACTGCACAGTGCGTATTGTTGTATATTGTATATAACTACGCTTAACCACAATGTCTGTTGCACTCTGTCACACTTAGTTATTGTTTGATTTATTGTATTTGAGCTGTATTTGATTTGATTATGTTAGCTTATTGTCACTCTGATCCTTTCCCACCTTTGTATTGAAACTGTTGCACAATAATTTCCCTCGGGATAAAAAAAAGGTTCTTGAATCTTGAAGCTAAACCACGGTACTGGGAAAATTCAGCTGTTTTTGTATCTCTCAATAAGAAGGCACCAGAACAAATATTTACTTTCTTTTGGATCTGTTGAAAGAGACAGAGAGAGAAAGAGGCATGTGGTTGAAAAGCATGGGGCTGGAAACCAAACAGAACCATCTCCCCTGGCCTGTCACGGCCCAGAGACAAGAGTCACACAACCAGGATGCTCATTGGTTGTGTGATGTAGTGAATGGGACCTCATTAAAATGCAAGTGAGCCAACAGTGAAACACTGAGAGGCACAGCCAAGAGGACTGAAAGCCCACAGTGTTTTCCTCTCATTCAAACAATACTTCTAATCATTTCATACAATCAATCATTCTTGATTGACCTGATTGTGAAGCGCTTTGCACTTTGTTTAAGAAAGCACCATTCAAATAAGTATTTTATTGTAATTATCTAATATCAAGTTTCATGCTTGTGTGCTAGATTGCTTGTAATTTATACAATGCTTATTGTGATTGTGATTGCAAGTAGCGGGTATGTTGGAAATGTTTGGATATGTGCGGCTTTCTTTTTAACATTGGCAGAGTATGCCAGGCACCCATAGTAAATAAGAATTTGTTATTAATGACTAGACCCATTACATAAAAGGTTAAATAAATAAAATAAAGTTGGCACGTGCGTAGGGTATAGCTGGACACAATGTGTGATGCTTTCTACACTTGAACACCTTGCTTAAACAGCATTTAACCTATCTGAATGTATGCAGAGTCTCTTTCAACATGTAAATGTGAGATCAATTCATAACACCTCCATAACTACAATAGAAAGCCCTTAAAGAGCGCATACCTCCCAACAGATAACAAAGCTTATTTTAATAATATAAGAGAGAGAGTTATTAATCTGGACCTGATCCCAGTTCTGCATTAAAATAAAGTGACACACAAATCATGCTGAGAATTTGACAATACCTAAATACTGGGAATTTTTAAAACTGTGTTAAATGATAAATTGTACAACACTACAATACTCATTAGGCAGCCAATTACACGAAAGCAGTATGACTTGTAGTTCATGTTCATGGCTACAAGCTGGACATGCTGGACCAAAGAACCAATAATAGAAGAATTTTGTCTCTACACCTTATAGATAATGAATTATGATAAAATGCACTATCCACACCAGCAATAGACAACTTTACATCAGATTTAACTGAAATGTGTACATTACAAGAATTCACAGGCTTGTGTACTTTAAAGATATCCTTGGGAATAAATGAGATAAGTGAAAGTGAAAACTTGGCCAACTGTAATCATATTGTATGGACGGTGAGCTGCTTCCTTCTCATAAATATTTAATTACTGCTGTTTTAAAAATAACTTGCATGTCGAATGTCACCCGGGGGGACATTTTCAGTACAATACCATAAAACCGGATTAAATTGAGATCCCATCATTAATGCTGTCATATCCTATGACTGTCACATTTTGGTAAGAATAATTATCCTTTTTTGTCACAAGACGCAAGTCTAGTGTCAGCCGCAGGGACCTTTTTTCAGAATTGTTCTTAAGAACTTCAAAACTAGATTAGAAGAAACACTATCATTAGAACTGAAGTTTCCTGTGAATCTCACAGAAGCATAATTTATCATTTTGTCAGAATTATGAATAGAAAAATCCCACACATAGTATCTCTGAAAGCTGTTATTTGCCCATTACAAAAAGGACAACCAGAGTCTAGTGTGGGAATGAGGGGTTTGTTCTCTATTTTTAGGCAGACGAAAGATTTCGCTGCTACTTGTTTATGAGCAAAGTGGTATTGTGCTCTATTCAGTTCAGTGTCAATGAAAAGGTTTGATAGACCTTTTTTTCACAACAGACATTTCCACGTCAAATCTGCATAGCAACTTTGGGGCCCTGCTGCTATGAACCGTATGAATCATTAGTATTACTAAAGAGAATTTTCTTGCTATAGGTCAAAATGTAATATTGGATTAAAAACAGGTTAAAATGCCCGAAATCTATGACGAGAAATAATTTGACAATCACAACTGTTTTTCTGTTTTGTATGCGTGTATGCCTTATGACAGTGGTGGGAATCTCTACGCACCTCGCGATTCAATTCGATTATAATTCGAGCGCTGCGATGCGATTATAAAATGATTATCGGTGCATCTTGATGCATCTTCTTTTTCTATACAGAATTTCTTTTTTTCTCACTGTGACTACTTTTACTAACTTTTTTTTAGCAAAGTATTAATAATGATCCACAATTAATTTACTTTTAAATATATTTTATTAATAAAAACAAATAGAAGTGATGTGACAATTCAACTGGAAGGTTACATTTGCCAGCATATATCCCTGCATCGCAAAGAACTTACAGAAAAAGAAAAGTCTGCCTGTAGCAGCGTATTTGTAGTAAATCATAAAAAGCTGCCCTTGACAAATAAATAATAGAGAATCCAATACAGTTGCAACTGTTTGGGTCTCAGGTCACACTCACACTGTCCACCCGTGCCCAAGCACGTTTCACGGCTAAAGTCTAGTTTGTTTGACCAGTGTGAGTCCAACCGTACCGTGCCTAGGTGCGGTACGGTTGGACTGCCGGCCAGGGACAGTTTGGGAGACGTGGGCTTTTGTAAAGCACGTTTGCACATGTACTAGCAAGAGCGTGCGCACGTGTACAAGCACGAGGCCTACAGCCGTTCTGACGTAATTTTATGTGCGCCAGTTCGGATCTGAAAAAAAGAAGGACGGACCATGCGCGGACATTTAAAACAATGGCGGCGAAAGGTTCACGTTGGTGTGATGCGGAGGTGGAGTGTTTACTGCAGATTTGGTCGGATGAAAATATTCAAAAACAGTCGACAAGACGCACAAAAACTCTGAAGTCTATGGAAAGATTTGTAAACAAAGCGACGCATCGCGATGACGTCAATCAATGTGTGTGACGTGACGTGTTACGCGCAATGACGCATAGGCAGGCAAGAAGCATTTGTGCGAAGCCAAGGTAGTGTGAATACAAACGGGCCTGGGCCGCGGGGGGAGAGGGAGGGGTGGACACGTGCCCTAAAGCACGGGGCACAGTACAGGTGGACAGTGTGAGTGCGTCCTCATTCACTGCTCTCATTAGGAGCACATGAGACGCAACATCACACAAATCTACACAACTTAATCACCGGGCGACTATAGTCTAATAGAAGTGGGTCCGATAATCCATGTCGAACCACAAGACAACGTGCGCTGCTAGCCTTGTGACATTAGTAAACACTCAATAAACCCATTAAAAAACCTGAATGCATGAACATCTGTCTCACCGTCACCAGTTAATAAAAAAAAAACAGTTAATCCGACACATATTGACTTTTGTGAATCGATCAGAATCTTCCACGTCCGCATCGTGATGCATCTGAGAACCCCACCCCCACCCCCACCCCTAACATAACTGTACATGTATGTGGGGGAGCAGATGTGTGCTTCTGTTAATGATGTTTCAAAAGCATCAAGCATGTAGGGTCACTGATGTGCACATGTGAGAGGATTTTATTTTTTAACTGTGAATCTGAGAGATTTGTCAAATTGCTTCAGTCATTGCAGCTACACTAATAATTCACTCATACGTAGCAGTTGTGGAAATGCACATTTAGCACCATCTTTCAGCCCTAGTTAAATGGACACGTAAGGGGGGTTTCAGAGACTGATGGGAGAACTTTTCCAGACAGGAAACCAGCCTTTTCATTTATGCTTCACTACACAGTGGTCAGACCGTAGGCTATACAGAAGACAATAAAAACTAGTGCTTGTACTCCTCCTTACTCACATCTTTTGAGACTGAACTTGTTACTTTGCCAGTTATCGCTGCTGGTCATGTCTGCTTGTACGTATTAAACCTCTTCTTCGGTTGAGAAATTGGAAACTTTTAGAATGAGTTATTTAATAACATCCCACAGTAAGTTTTAAGTGGCTCACTATATCTTTATGTTGCAAGACTTTTCCTACAAGATTTTTGTTTAAAAAACACCATTTGAGAATCACTTAAACTCTGGAAGCAGGAACAATCAGCAAACTAAAAATACGCTGGTTAATGGTGACAAAATATCTATAAACAGATTCTGCATTTGAATGCAGATCTGTAGGCATCGTGACAAGATTTGAGTAGTGGAAGCAGTCTGTTTTGTTTTTTTGCAGCAACATATTTAAACAGTAACGTTTGAGCATGCTTTGGTTGCATGCAAGGAAACGGTCCCTGTGAAGAGCAAAAGAGGCGAAACACATTGACCAAAGTGGAATTTCGGAACTCATCCTCTATCATCTGATGACGATTTAGCTTTTCATTTGCTTTTTGTTATTATTTATCTGCATTCATATGCAGTATTTTATGTATTATGTGACTGACTGGATTCCCCAATAGATTTGATCAATATATTAAAGTATGTACTGTAAAATACTCTATTATGATTTATATTTTGTTTTAAAAAAACTGGAAGTACATCTATTCTTTCTCCCTCAGTGAGAAGTTCTGGATCTGGTCTCTCCCCACCCACCACTGTGGCTCGCGCTAGGTTGAGACTTACTTGATGACTACGTTCTAGCATTGACCCGAGGTTGACTGGAAAAAGAACAGCGAGCATCAAGATGGCTAGAAACAGTGGAGATATTCAGCCATAGACCTACATGTTTGAGCCTCAAGCCAGGGTTGAACAGGAGGCAGCAGGACAGTCGTGTCACAGAGCTAGCAGACATATCAGAATCAACCTGTAGTTAGCATCTTTTATTCTTTTATGTTTTAGTTGTTGGTTAGCTTGTTAGTTTGTAAATTTTAGTGGCTGACGCAGCTACAATGACACTGTGTTTTTGCTCTCCGTATAGTCTGCACTGGAGGTGTGGTTTATGTATTAGTGAGTACCTAATCAAACTTGCCTGCGATACGTTTAAAGTGCACAGACACTGTAGAGACTGTAGTGACAAACTTTGCACAGATACGAGACAGTATAGTCAAGGTCAGACATTTTAAGGGGACGTAAACATAAGAAAAACATTTTTGAGTGGAAGGGCACTGTTTCTCACCTACATAAGGCTGGTGATAAATTGTGCAATGTCTGTCAATGGTCATTTTCCTGTTGGCTCTGGGCCAAGCTAACTGGGCCATACTCTATGAATTACTCACCATATCAGCTAGCTAGAAAATTGCATTTATCAGAGTGGAGACATCTATACAATAGCAATTGCAGTGCTGAGGAATATACAGCTGGTCTGTGGTTGTGTGTGTGTGTGTGTGTGTGTGTGTGTGTGTGTGTGTGTGTGTGTGTGTGTGTGTGTGTGTGTGTGTGTGTGTGTGAGTGAGTGAGTGAGTGAGTGAGTAAATGAGTGACAGGGCATAGAGGGATGTCCTAATAGAAACTACACTGGAAGAGTTTGTTTGAATAAAAAAAAAATCCTATTTTGAATATTGAATTAAATGCATCTTTTATAGGTGAAGTGTGGAAAGTGACCATTTTCAGAGCTTCAGGCTAATCGTACTGATGTTGACCACTGAGATGAATCTCCCACTTATGGATTGAAGCATTGTGTATCCTCCAGATTTCCCCCTGGATTTTCAGTGAAACAACAACAAACATGCGAATAATTAAAAGCTTGCTTTGCCTGGTTATAACAACCCAAACAAAGTAGTATCGGTGCTATCAGAGCAAAACATGTGTCTCCTTATGTAGGCTGTATGTTGAGCCACTCACTGGTTTTATTTTTGCGCAAACTGAAAACATTATGATTAATGGGAACATGAGAGCCAACAAGAACATGATATCATGTTGAGCACACACTACACAGAAAGAACAAGGGATATTTTGTTGTGAGGTGACATGTGTGCTGCACGCTTGCTTCAATATCTACAAATGAATATGCTACTACAATTCTTTAATTTGTTTATGTAGTACATACTGATCCTAAAATAAATGTTGAAAAACTATGTATGTGTGAATATTCCGAATGCATGTACTTGTGCTGTTAAACCCTATACTAATTTGTCAGAGATGACGGGAGGAAAAGCAAAAACAATGAGCAGTCACTCACTTCATCTGCTTCACAATGGTGCTCTTCCCAGACTCTCCAGCACCTGCAGAGAGAACAAAAACACACAGAGGTTAAAAATATGCTCCCATTAGTTGAGAAATGTAAACAGGACACTTGTCTTTCTCCCCTCCCTATATCTCCCAGTCTTGCCTTCAGCTCTGCAACAGATCTCAGTTCTACTGTATAGGTATACAGTAGAACTGCAGGGACGCTTCCCCTTTAGTTATACCTCAGTCTGTTCTATCTGTCTCAAATGGTAATACAGAGGGGTCTTGATTTCACAGATGAAACATCCCAACCTCTAAAGGAACAAAAAACACCTGCCATCATAGTCTCCTCTTTTTATTTTAAGACAAGTAACTATTTCATAGTTAACATTTTAATGGAAACGTCTCTTGTTCTGACAGGATATAGGCTTTTCTCATCTACTGCTATGTTTATTGTAATAGCCTGATGCGACCAGAAAGAGCTCATCTGCCACAAGGACACACACACACACACACACACGCACGCACGCACACACACACACACGCACGCACGCACGCACACACACACACACCTGCCTGCCAGTGCACTCTCTATTCGTACTTGCCCGGGGGGGGAGTCTTTCTGGGATGACCCTCAAAATACACTACTTTGCAGCACGCACAGCAAAGCCTCTGGGTAGGAATGGGCCAATATAGTATCCACACCTCCATGGCATATGACTTCAAACTGGCTAGGAACGATAAAGCAGCAAATAGCCTTGTAACAAAACCAAAAAAGGTATGTGAGCCTGGCATCTGGGCTATTTTCTGTTGAAACATCCAAAGACCATTTTACATGCAACTCATCGTTCTGAAGTCCCCACTCTCGAGCCATTTAAAAACCACACTGCGATGAAGCGCTTGTCCATCTGCTGTACAGTCTGTGGGCCATATTGATAAGCAGAAGAAAAATCAAAGGAAGAAATGCTCTCTGGCTCACCACATACCTGGAATTAAAAAACTGTGAACAGATTTCCTGCTGAAGAAAATCGGAAACAGCTAATCGGCAGACTGATGGAAATGTGCAGTGTGCATTCCATAAAATAAATTCAGTCATTTTGCGAGAATTCAGATGGAACATTTAGCCATAATATTGTTTAAAGCAAAAATGTCCTGAAAAAAGTCTTCTCTTGAGCCACACACACACACACACACACACACACACGCGCACACGCACACGCACACGCACACGCACACGCACACGCACACGCACACGAAAGTAGTAAATATGCCCTTTGGAGTTTGTCCTGTCAAACTGAAGCTGTTTACACTTATGCTGTGTTAACAGTACCGCAGACAGGGCAACAGGCTACAACCCATTTTCAATGGAAACCGGTGTCATGAAGGCGTAGTGAAGCTATACACTGCACACTTGACGCTGCATGATGCGCTACAAATCAGAGTTGAGCTGTCTTCAACTTTCAACTGCAAATCAATGACAATGTAGTCGGCCACGCTTTTGTTTCTCGTAGTGTAAACACAGAATTAGAATTAAATGAGTGAGGAAGTTTGGCACATACCTTGGTGCCAATGCTGCTTTGGTTCATAAATAGTTAGCATGCAAAAGAGAAAAAACTTAAAAGGTAACCAGGGGACACTAAGCACTGGCACTTAAAGGAGACACTAATTGAAGGCAAGTGAAAAAAGATGGGTCTTTAAAAGGGACTTAAAAATATCAAGAGACTGGACTGCACAGAAGTGGGTGGGAAGGCTGTTCCAAAGATACATAACATCCGTTCTTGCAGATGTTCTATATTGTCAGTTTTCAGGCCTGTGCAAATGGAATCTGTGTACAGTCAGTTTCTCATTACACATGACAGTAACTTTAATGTGAGAAGATCACACTAAACAAAACAGAAAGAACAATGGATTGGAGCATGAAGTGGGGCTTTATGTACACCCCAAAATAGATGAACAATGCACTGCTGTTGCAGTTATCTGTATTACGTGTAATTCAGTGACCACAATGTATGCATAGGCCAGTGGCGTCCTGCACTGTTTCACTTTAATATGGCATACTTCCCAGTTTACGGTAAAAGGCTGCCAACAACTTGTATTTTAATTTTTTATTTAAGACTGTTTGCAGAATTCTTATAGACACACATTGTTCCTACGAATAAACAAAAACGAAATTAAACAAACACATTAAGTAGGACAGCTGAGGGATCATAATGAATGTCATTGATGTAAAAAGGACTGGCAATCAATCAAGATTGGGGCAATAAGTGTACGTTATTCGTGGTTCTGTGTGGGGGAAAAAACCCAGGGCCTGATGACGAACTGATAGCACTGATCCTGTTGCTGGTACAAAGCACACTTTGCCTGGTCTGTGGCTAATGCTGCATTATAGCTTGCTTTGGACCATGGAGAATGCAGCCGCATAAACACACACACACACACACACACACACACACACACCACACCATTTCCACATGCCCTATAGATACGAGTACTTTCCAAAGATTCTTTGGAAAAAAAACGTATGAGTCAGTGTTAAACAGACTGAGGTTCTCTATATAAGCTACTGTATATTTGGTGGCCTAGGTGACAGAGTAGACCATAGATTGACCAAGAAACAGAGGAATAGGGATGAAGAAAAGTTGAGTTTGCAGGAAAATAAATACTGTCCACTGCCTAGCAACTGGGCAACATGGTACAACAGCTGTGGTTCTTTGACGCATTGGTAGAAAATGAAAAGAAATAAGGCAGAGGAGGAAAAATGGACTGCCAGTTCAGTGTCTAATTTCATTTGAATTAGATCAGTTAGCTTCTGTTTGTCTGTCATAATCCCTTCACCCTCAATTCAAAATAAATGAATAAATGGAGGACAAATGTGTGTGCATGCAGGGCTGCAGGCTTGCATATCATCTATCTGCATGTGTTGGGGAAGAAGGAGATATTACCGTGAAAAATGCAGTACTAGGAGAGAGCAGCAGGGAATTTGTAAATCTCCCAGCAGGACTCAGGAAATTGCCTGATTACAGATGCGTTACAACGTGACTGGCAGACAGACAGAACCAACATGGAGATGAGTGCCAAAGGAACCTGTGCCAGGGAGCCCACAGGATTAACAGAGATTCAGCTGCCGCAGGACAGAACCTGGGCCTGACCTAGGATGGATGGACTGTATTCACAGCTGGGGGTGTCCTTTACAGAGACACAATTAGGTCAGAGGAGTCACAGTTAGGAAGTATAGTCCTTTTTGGATGCATTCCCTTTGCACATTGCATCGGCATATACAAACAGAAATCTGTTTTAATCAAGTGACTGACTGAAACTAATCTCCCCTAATTGCAAGAAAAGGGAGGAGAAATTCCTTTGGATATAAAAAAAAAAGGTGTGTTGTCCCCGGGGATACCTGGTGATTTCACTCATTTAGGGCTGATAACTCCTGTTTCTAATTATAGACACAGAAACCATCATTATCATAGAAGGGAAACTCTGCCTGCTTCCACTGTGCTGATGTGGTTTGGGGGCTTTATTATCGAGCTTACCCGAAGGCGATGAGTTACAAGTTGAGAAATTTCAAAGTCCAGCAGTAGACCAAATGTGTATTAACATTATAGCCATGGGCAGCACAGTGTTTCAACACCACATTGCTTCATTTCACTAAAGCCCCTTTCACACATGAAATGCAAACCTGAAATTATCTAGACATTCCCCAGAGGAGCTGTATGTGAGAACGCAAATGCTGCAATCAGTTGGATCAGACATCAAACAGACTCTACCCTGCCTGCTCAATAGGTCAAAGTTTGTGTAATGTCAAATTGAGCCCACGTGCAAGAATTCATTGGAGCATATGGGAGTGTCGATGAGGTTTGTATCATGCAGCCTGTGTGGAACCGGTAGAAAACAACCATCCAAGGGTGAAGAAGAAGGGTGAGTTAGGTCGCACTCACACTGTCCATCCGTACCGTTCCCAAACAGGTTTTACAGGTAAAGCCTAGTTCGTTTGACCAGTGTGAGTGCAACTGTACCGCGCCTAGCTGCAGCCCGCTTGCCGGCCATGGACCGTTTGGGAGAGGTGGGCTTTTGTAAAGCATGTTTACTAATGTACAATAATGTGCGCCTGTTCGGAAATATAAAAATAAAAAAAAAGACAGACCATGCACGGACATTTAAAACAATGGCGGCGAAAGGTTCATGTTGGTGTGATGCGGAGATGGAGTGTTTACTGCAGATTCGGTCGAATGAAAATATTCAAAAACAGTCGGACAAGACGCACAAAAACTCTGAGGTCTATGGAAAGATTTGTAAACAAAGCGACACATCGCGATGACGTCAATCAATGCGTGTGACGTGTTACGGCGTGATGACGTATAGACAGGCAAGAAGCATTCACGCGAGGCCCAGGTAGTGTGAGTACAAACGGGCCTGGCCCGTGGGGGTAGAGGGAGGGGGGGACAAGTATCCTAAAGCACGGGGCACGGTACGGACGGACAGTGTGAGTGCGACCTTACACAAATACCCTGACCGAAATGTCTAACTGGAGAGACAATGAGATTAGGGAACTGTCAGTAAGGGCTAACATTAATGAAATCATCAGACAAATTCAAGGAACGTGACCATGTGACCACAGTACAATCCGAGTCATCTGCTGCCTCCTGCACGTTCTACCCAGGCGGCACACAAAACAGAATATTTATAGTGAGTGAGACTCACTGTATGCTACATGTGTGAATGGGCAATGGTCCAGACTTGATACGTTGGACATTGTTCAGAGTTCATATGAGAAAACGGCTAAAACAGACAAATGACATGCTTGAGTTATATAAACTGTATCACCAGCCTGTGAGTTCATTAAAGATGTTTTCTTTTTGGTGGGGGATAATGAAAAATGGCATACAGCACTCCCACCTGTCATCACCCACAGCTTAGAACTTTTTTGAGGTGGTCCAGTTTTCAACTTGTGCTTTGTTAGACAGAAACTCCTGGTGATTGATTGGCAAAAACAATCTGAACATCTGCTGAAAGGTTGGGGTTATAGGGCTATCTTTTCGGATTTACACAATTTTCTGTTTAACAGTGAAAGGTACATCCTAATTAGGAATTTCAGTTTTCTTTTTTTGCAGAAATAGGATCTGAGAGAAAAACAGACAAAGCCTTTATCGACTCCCACATTTGACCAGGGATGAAACTCGAGGAGAGGAAGAAGTGTGCCAGCCAGCTCTTCTGTGAGAAATCGTAGCATGTTCACACTGTCTCTTGAGTTTCATTATTCAGTGAGGCATGATGAATCTGACAAGTCAGGACATACAAGAAAGAGGGAATGAAGGGTACTTCCCACTGTTCGTGTAAAGACTGAGGATCAACAGCTTAAAATATTTCAATTATTTCTTCATCTTCCTGCAGTGCGTATGTGTTGCATCAGCATAGCCTTATCATGTTTAAAATGTTAACCGTTTCAAAGGTTTGCCTCCCATGGTATTAAGGCCTTTACTCTGTGTGAATCAATGTGCATGTGTTTGAAGCAAGTGTGACCCATCCTGGTGGGATTGGGAGCAGGACACAAAGGCAGCAGTGTGAACCCCTGCTAGCTGAGAACACAGTCTCGCTGTTGATGTTTAGGCCTGGACCATTCCAATCAGCGCTATAGCTCACACAAGTTACCCCCATAACTCCGCCTCCTTTCACTCAGCATGACAACTGCCTTTCGCTGGCCACATCAAATCGTTTCATGGCAGCGAGCAATAGAAAAGGCTTGAGTGGACGTGACTGAAGATGATAAATCTGACTGCTGATGAGAGGAACACATGTTTAACTGTGAAATTAGTTCAGACGCTCTGCAATTAAGAATGAACACAAAGCTCAGTCTTAGAGCATTGACTTGAAAACGGGGAATGTAACTTAAAGCCCCATTCATGATTGGGGTTTTCATTAATGTGGATAAAAGTGAGAAATGACAATTGGTGTTTTGAAAAGGACAGAGAAATATAATTCTAATGTACGTAATTACAAAAGACACATTTTAATGTTACATGTAAATTAAATCCAGCAACAGAATATGTAGGCGCAGTATAAAAGGTAAAAAGATGCTTTTTTTTTATTTAGACTTTTTTTAACTCTTCCTAGCTGATAGTAAGTGCTCAGCACTAGTTTGGCCTAAGTAGAGTTACAATGGCCTTGAACAGAGTTTGGGAACAATACCTCAATGGGTGGTACAATGGACGTTTAAAAAATACAGTTTTCCTTGAAGGGCAACAATCCTGCATTGCAATAAACTTTACACTGTATTCATGGTACCGTGTCCCCATTCTATATGAGTGGGTTGTTTTAATACTTCTCTCCCAGTATATTCACATAGTCATGTTACAGACATGCTTTTCAGTTTTACAGAGAGCCTCTGTGTAATAACTGTAGTGATTGTAGTAGCCATTTGTATTGAACTTTCATGCATGCAGACAATTTACTGAAAAATGAATGAAGCCTCGGCTCCGGTGTGTGAAAAATGAATGGCACACATTTTAATGAGATAATTACTTGACTAATTCTTATGCTGCCACTGTGAATGTAGAGAAAGTTAAGTAACAAACATAGGGATAGTTTCATTAAACATCTAAACAAGCACAAAACTATTTTCTTTTGAGTCATATTAGTACGTCCACTACATCTTTAATGGTCCTTCTGGTCCCCACTTCAGATCTGCTTTATGAATCAATACCTGACCCCTTGGTGACAGGCTGACCCATGAATACCAGATATGCACTGGCTTTAAAGCTCAATTCTGAAGATATTGGAGGCAAATATTGGACTTCAACTCAATATCCACTCTGAAACTAAGACTCAAAGCTCACAATAATGGGATTTTTCCTGCTTCTTTAGTGTGCTGATAAATATTGGTCTTCAGTGCATGTAAGGCTCATCTCACTGTTAGACATGGCTCGTCACAGACTTGAGACTTCTCACAGTCTCTTTTATCGCTCTCAGCACCCTGAGACATACTGAGACTCAAACAAACAACACAATGAGACACTTGAATATATCCCCATTAATAGGAAGTAGGAAGGTATACTTTACTAACCACAAACACACACTCGCACGCACGCACGCACGCACGCACGCACGCACGCACGCACGATTCGGACCTATGAAATGCTTATTAAATGGAATTATTTGCATGATTTAATTGAAACTTAACTCGCTAGTTTTTTTTTGTTTTGTTTTTTTAATATTCTTTATTTGCAATTTGAACAAATATAATACAAACAGAACAGTATGGAATCCAACTTGACAAAGAAATATATGAGTGTAAAGACAATCAGTTCTCCTTTCAGAAAACAATACACATTAAATCATAATGATATTACATAAGAATACTTAATAAGATACAAAGGCATAGAGAGAAAAAAGACAATAAATAAAGTTAAAATAAATACATGTAAAGAACTTAAATTAAGGCTATACTGTTATAAATCTTTAAAAAAAGTAATGTAACTTATCAGTGGTATAATTACATTTCTTATTATTGACATCTGGACAGACTCAAAATAGTTACAAAATTCAATTTTGAAGGTATTAAAGTGTTTTGCAGAGATTTGGAGAATTTAGATTTATGGATATGAAACTTCCCCTGAAGAACTAGTAAACTGACATTAATCCGCTGTATTGTTTTGGTTGGTTTCCATAACAGGTAATGAAGTCTTTTGCTTCTAATTTAATTAAGTGTTTGTACTGAAAACTAAAAAAGCTTTCAACTTTTTTTCCAGAGCCCCAAAGTTTACTGACACTCCCAAAATAAATACACAATAGTTTCATCTTCAATCTTACAAAATGCACATTTGTTGTCCACATCTGAAAACCTTAAAATAAATGTTGAGCAAGATTTTATAATGTAATTCTTTCAATTTATTGGGGATAACACATGTTCACCGTAGAGGCCATGTTTTTCCCACTGAATAGTAGAAGAAACAAATTTTCCCCTGGGAGTGATTTTCCTTTTGCTGTAGAAGTAATTCCTTATATGTTTATTAGAACATTTATGACTTTTAATATTTATTCCATTAAAAAAAGGGACGGGTCTAAATCCTGCAGTTCTTGTCTCTCAGAGTGACACTTCAGTAGTTGAAGGATACCACCCGGTAAAGCATTTATTACTAATTGATATTATTTACGAGTGACAGTAAAGGTTTATATCTGAGAATAATTTTGCTGCTGTAAGCGCCTGCTGATGAAATTTAGACAACTTTTGAGATGATTTAGTTTCATTAAGTCTACATTGCAGTATAAATTGGAGGCTTTTCCCGGATATATTCTGAGGGATGAAATACAAAAGGGATTCTGAAGCTTTCAAATGTTCTTTAATCCATTTAAGTTTAAAGGTATTGCTCACATCCACAAAGTCTAACATTTCCATGCCACCTTCAGCTCTCGAGGATGCTAAAATCTCTTTTTTAAAACAGTGGCATTTATTTTTCCAAATAAAATAAATTAAAGTTTTATTTCTTTCTTTACAGATAGCAGGCTGGATAAACAGAGATTGGGTGGGGTAAATAAATCTAGAGATACCTTCTGCTTTATTTAAAAGGACTCTACCTACCATGGACAGATCTCTCTGAAGCCACATATTGAATATACTTTTTGTTGTTTGTGTTTTGGCTTTGAATTTTTTCCTGTCAATCCTTGAGATTTTTAGAAATATGAATGAAAGGTATTTAATACTATTTTTAACTGGTATGTTACATACCAGACAACTTATCATCCGTCTACAGACATAGGATTTCACACTTTAAAACATTAAGTCTTAAGCCTGATGCCAGAGAGAAGGAGTGTATTTCTTTGATAGAGTTTTCAATTTGTTGTTTATTCTTTAAAAAGAGAACTGTGTCATCCGCTAGCTGCGAAATCTTAATTTCTCTCTCAAAGATCCTTAAACCTTGTATATTATTACAGTGTAAAATATGAATTGAGAGCATTTCAACAACAATAAGAAATAAAAACGGAGAACTGGGGCGAACTTGGCAGACTGATCTGTAAACTGAAAAACTTTTAGTGGTATTTGGATATAAAAGCCAGTCTGAGTTTCATTTATGATTTTATTTAAGTTTTTTTTCAATCGTCTGGCAAAAAATGAGTGAAATTATTCTATAATCTACATTTAGCAAAGGCATGGGTCTCCAGTTTTCTAGCAAAAGATGATCTTTGTCTGGTTTGAGAAGCAGCGTTATTACACCTTGCTTCATAGTGGTGGTCATTTCCGCATTATCAAAACATGCGTTTAACATGTTAAAAAAGGGTTTCAATTATGTTCCAAAAACACTTGTAAAATTCAATGGGGAGACCATCCATTCCTGGAGATTTCCCTTTTTGCATTTTGTTAACAGCTTCAGTGATTTCAGGTTTTGAAATTGTTTTATCACAATCTAGTTTAAACTCGTCTGATATTTGGGGAGTAAATTCTCTTAAAGCGTTGATGAATGTATCTCTCTGTTTGGTTGTAGTTGGAGCGATATAGATCAGAGTAGAATTGATAGGTGTGATAAGCTATATCAGAAGGATTGGAGTTTATAATGTTATTTATTTTTAAAGATGCAATATTCTTCTTCTTATAATTTCTCTTTTCTAGAGCAAAAAAGTAGCTTGTATTCTTTTCACCTTCTCTAGCCACTTTGCTCTTGATCGGATAAAGGCTCCTTTGGTCATATTAATATACATTTGATCTATTTCGTTCTTCAGACTTGTCAGTTGTGATTCTTCCTCTTCAGTGAGGGATCCTTTATTTAGTAAAGAATTTAGATCTTTAATAGTTTCAAGTTCTTTAATACTTTTACGTTTTTTTATTTCCTTACTGTATTTAATGGCCAATTCTCTGTTTTTAAATTTTAAAAATTCACATTTTTGGATATAACAACTTAAATCGCTGCAGTTGAAAATTTCCCCCGCAGTGTTTTCCACTAATTTACAGAAGGCTTCATCATTCAATAAATTATAGTTAAGTTTCCAGTAACCACAAGCTTTTCTTGCTTGTCCTAGTGGATTAGCGCAAGTGACTGCTATCAATTTGTGATCTGAGAAAAGGGCATAGCTGTGTAGTGTTTCAGAAACAAATTGCACTGTAGCGAAAGATAGTAACCATAGATCAATTTGGGATTGTAGAGAACCACTAACATTACTCCATGTATATTCTTTCTGATACGGATGCAGATAACAGATTATGTCCATATATATTATTTACCACCAGAATCACATTATTTAGTTTAAGAACTAGAATAATCCATCTACCCTCTTTAGATAGGTTGGATAATATCACATCTCCTTTAAACTTATTGAGCAAAATAGCTACTCCTGCAGAGTGATTAGAAGCATGGCTTGAGTAAATTTGATCCTCCCATTGACTTCTCCAGAATATCCCATCATCATCACGAGTGAGTCTCTTGTAGAAAAATTAAATCTGCATTTGAGCGCGTACAGAAAAGAAAAATAACCTTTCTTTTAGAGATATTACGTAAGCCTTTGACATTAAGAGAAACCGCTTTGAGGTTAATAAAAGAAGTGCTTGCCATTACAACGGTACAAAGAATATATAAATAAATAAAATAGAGAGGAAAACACAAGTTTGATGCCTACAAACAGGAACAAAGAAACAGAAGATAAGAGCTAACAATAACTCTTAACCTTTTGGTATTGATTAGCAATACCCTGAACACTGCGAGTACCTATTAACAACATGTAGAAATGTTTTAAGGCCTTTTATAAACAAAACATCAGGCTAATTGTTGACTTGTCTAAAATTACTTAATACTTGGTGTTTAAGCAACGCATTTCACTCCTTCGGTGAAGACGACCGGACCTTGCCATCTGGTTCTTTCCATCCTTACAAGCCTGCTCGCCCATGGGTCACAGTTTGTTCCTGCTTTCTCTGTCGGAGCGTGTCAGATCTTAGCGAATGCGTAGATTCAGACTCACTATAACTTCAGCATTGCGTGAGTCTTTCCAAATCTTGTACCTGAAGGTACGCATGTTGAACTGGATAATAGTTGGACGCGGTGTCTTGTCATTTCTGGGGCACCCAACTCTGTGTACCGAGTCAATCAGGAATCCAAGCTTGGCTTTATCAGCTGGTGCGATTTCACTCATTATTTTTCATGACTTCCTCTCTTACGTCTTCGTTCTCTCTTTCAGGGAGGTTGATAAGGCGTAAATTCCATCTTCTGCTGTATCTCTCGCTGTCTTCGAATTTCTCTTTTAGTTCTTCTATGCACTTATCTAACTTTTTCGCCGTGTCCTCCACCTCCTTTATTTGAAACTCAATGCCTTTGATGTTTTCTTTTACCTCAATGATGTCTGAGGAGTTTTTATTTATTCTCTGCTCAAAGATGGAGAAGCGCTCCTTTAGCTCAAATATGGCGTTGAGAATGTCGGCGTTAGAGACGTCTTTCTCATCTTTTTTAGCTCATACTTTCTTTGGGTTTGGACTATTAATTGGCAAATTGGGTAGAGGTGAGCACAAACCTAAGAAAGTGTCAACTTTGTCCACATCCATTATTAGTCCTCCTTTTGTCCGTTTTGCGTCTCTCTTTGTCATTGTGGTCCACGAGCCCAGTTTTGTTATTAGCTTGGTATGCTAGTTATCGACTCAAGTTTTCGCGCATGTCGAAGTTGAAGTTATTTCGGTCGTCAAAGTTCTTTCCTTGGTATTTAACCTCCACCTGTCAGTGCGTCTTTCAAAGTAATATAGCTCAGCAAGTTGTGAAATAGCCGGCCTTGTCAAATATCATAAGTACTCAACTAATGTTGCAGAGCTTAGCACATGTCAACCATCACGGCTGCCATCTTGCGCAACCCCCACTTAACTCGCTAGTTGGCACATAGATAATGTATGGATTGATGTCAGAGAGAGTTGGCTGCCTTACGGGATAGCATCCCGAGCAGTCGGAAGTTTGGTGCCTTGTTCAATGGCACCTCAGCAGTGCCCAGGAGGCGAAATGGCTCTCTCAATATTCTTTGATCTATTACATTTCAATTTCCATAATTTCTCAAACTCTTCCTCCCACTGTCATCGTCCGCCTACATACCAGCCGTGAGGCGGCCCAATGCTGCCTGTTCTTCTCAGCTACGTGTTGTGAAATGTGCCAATCCAGACTCAAGAGCAGAGGCCATCTGAGAGACACATTTGCTACTTCCTTTTTTTCAGATCCAATCAAGGAGGAAATGGAAGCAGCTTGCATAAACACGTGTACACTTGAGAACTTGAAAAAAACGGAGCACACAGACGCAAATATCTGAAAGACAGGAATGGAGCGATTTGGTCTCCTCTAACAGATGGCTACCATGCCTTGGGCAAAGAGCAAGTCTGGACAGCTTACTGACAGCTTCTGCCAAAAAAGAGAATGATGAGTGGCAAAAGGACCAGATCTACTTCCTCTATATAGGGCGAATATGAAACAAGGGGCAACTATATTGCATGGATGGAAGCAAATTACCTTAACAAATTGACAGCCACAGAAATCTATCCAATTATCTAATAATAAAAAACTTCTAAAACACAAAATGCAGGATTTTCCTCAATGAAAAGCTGCCATAATTAAGTCGTTATATGAAAAGCTATAAAAGACCAGTTTTGGAGAACTCAGACCTTCAACATGGTGAGTTGCAACATGTTTTACTGTGTATGATAAAGGCTCTGATCATGGTTATAATCGATTTTAAGGTGGGCACCCAAGATCAGCGCCACCAATTTAGTATCTAACCAAATGTCAAATATGGTCACATTATCCCCTTCTGTATGCTATGGCATAGGATAATGTCCAGAAAAGCATTTTTTTCAGATCATTATGTTGTTACAGTGAAGTTTGACCTTTGTGATATAAAGTGATACTAGATATTGGTGTGAAATGTTGTCATAATTATGCATAGGAATTCTCGATAAACACATTTTGTGTGGTCGCAGTGACCTTGACCTTTGACCTCCTAAATCTAATCACTTCATCCTTGAGACCAAGATGTTTGTGCCAAATTTGAAGAAATTAGCTTTCAGGGGTTCCTGAGGTGTTGTATGTTTATAAGAATGAGACAGAAAACATGAAAAGATAATGCCTCTGGTCAGAGCTATCGTTGGTGCAGAGGCATAAAAACTGAAGTGAACTCAATTAATCGATAACTGTGTCAAAAATCAATAGAAATTTCCAATAGGTAGTCTCTGTGTGAATCACAGTGTATATCTGTATTGTTTGCAGGCCATAGATGTACTGATTAGGTTACATAAAAATTCCTACTAGCAATACACAGTGTCTTCCTTGAAGGCAAGGATGCTGCCTTCCATCAATACAAGACTGACACGTAGAGTGCTGCTGAGAGAGGCCATGCAAAGAAAAGAGTGGGTAATAAAATGGAAGTATCATGTGGAAATGTGCGACAAGTTCAGCTGATAATGGAGCGTGCAGGAACTCAAGATTATGTCACCCTTTAAAGGGTAAGAGAGGTACGATGTTCAGGCTACTGGGGCCTCTGGTACAAAGTGTCTATCTCCTTGCTCCCATCAAGGGATGTGGAGAACAAAACAGAAAGAACGAAACAGCAGCTGGTTGTATGATTGACTGACAGCTCCAAGCTAGCAATCTCTAATTTGTGCCTCGCCTTTATAGACATTGACAAATGATCAAAGAGCTTATCAGGACCCACATTACATGACAAACTGCCCATTTTATTTTTATAGTCAAAGATAAAGAAAATCTGATTTTGTCATTACAGTATAGCTCAGCTGTAATGGCAAAAATCACACGATTCAATAACATAGCATCATGTGTCAGCAGTTTTGATGAGACAAAGAACCAGAGGAGAAATGTGACATTTCTTTACACAGAAATATTGAGTTAGTTTTTAACAGCCTGAGGTACCTCCAAGCAACATTCTCAACTCCCCTGGCAATGGTTTCCCCCTCATAGGCCTTTTCTACAAATGCAGCTGGAAGTGTGCACACACAAGCAGATCTGGTAAAGTAATTAGTAAACTATATGTTTCACTAAATGAATAGATGGGAAAAGGGATGTAGAGCAGGTTATATCTTAAAACGACCAGCCTCCCGGTCTACAGGGAGGCTGATGCCCACTGAGACAGCGGTAGAAGTCACAAGTGCTATGTGAAGGTGAAGTGCTCTTTGGCGGTAGGAGACTAAATCAGTGGGGGTCAAGGAAAGCAAAATTCGTTGCTGGGACAGCAAACAATTAATCGTAGCAGACAGCAGAGAGGATCAACTAAGGGGAGTAAAAGGCAAAGACAGGAGAGGGGGAGTAGGGAAAGAAGAGATGGCCTCTGATGGGACATTAGAGCGAGGTCCCACCGTGAGAGTGCCAAATTAACTGCGTGGTCCCTGGCCATTACTGCCAATGATTGAAACAACCTTGAAATCCACCACACGGAGGAGTAGACAAGTACATCGAAACCTAACTCAGAAACACTACGTAAGAGGGAAGCGCCAATCAATCAATTTTTGGTAAGCTGGTATGTTCAGTTTAGATGCTGTGTGCAGGGCTTTTAATAATAATATCCTCTCTGCCGTATTTCCCACACCACCAGACCAGCTGAGTGTATTGCCTTCCCTAATTTTTCAGTGCAAGATTGTCATGAGGTTGTGAGAAACTTGAAAGAGAAATAGAAAAACTAGAAAGAAGAGATACATACATTTCATATACACTGCATGCTGTGTGTGTTCTTTGCCAGTAGTTTAGAAATCTACATGTCATGGCAATTCATGATGTATTTTTGTAAGTTTGAGTCCCAGGAAGAAATTTGTCTTTTGTGTCTCAAGCTGAAATATTTTGGGAACCCCTGCATTACATTAATTTGACTGATGCTTTTATTCAAAGTGACTTACAATAAGTGCATTCAACCATGAAGATGCAGCCCAGAAAAGGTGAGTGCAGAAAAATGATCTAATAGGCAAAATGGCTTCAAATGCTCCACATCCTCTTTATATTTCGAAAAGGACAAATAAAAACAGGTGAGGTCTCTCCTGCTCTCATTTCTTTCTTGGCTTTGACCCAAGTGTCTCTCCTGCCTCATTTCATCAGCTCTGAATGGTAGTAGTAAAACCATTTGACAGAGCTGTGAGCAGGAGCTGCTATCAGGCTGACTGCAGTGCCAGGAGCAGTAATCACAGTCCACCAGATGGAATGGATTCATAATTGATGGTGAATTTTGAATTGTTTGCAGGGATGAAGGAAAGCCAAGCAGAGGACTGCTGAAAGTCTGCAGCCCAGTGAGCTTTCTGTAATGTGCTGTAACATCTGGAGCAGGCCTTCGACCATGGCCCATGGTGCTACTACAAAGTAAATAAACAAGCCCAATAAAGGATGGCCTTTACACACACTACTACTAACATCTTCTCCTTTGAGGATTAACATACATATATAAGGGATTTTAAAGTCCAATAATGACTGTATAACCTCTTAACCAATGTAATTCTTCTTGCACGAGTGTCTTTCAAAGCATCCTCCTCACTACACTTTGACTCCCACTTCCTTTTAATTTAATCCGAGCTTACATCTTGCAGGCATCTGGTGAGGATTGTGTTACAGTACATGACCTCTGACACTGTGCTGTTACCCTTGCAGGACACAAAGTCCTGGGATAGCATCAAACGTATCGACAGACACACATACATGCACGAACACGCACACGCACACTCTACAGGCATATTAAACTTAATCTAAAGCAATTCCTTTTACAGATGTTCAATCTGCCGTGATGAACAGAAAACAGAAAACACTCAAACACGTCTCTAGAAGGATAAAATGGTACGCAGCTTTGTTTGTGGCATACAAATAAATGACAATGTGACATAACTTCCTGTGCTCTTTATGTCATTTGGGATGCGGGTTCTGGTTCATTTCCTTCATTTTACGTCACATTCCTCCTCACTTTTCGTTCCCCTGTGTGTTCAGTGCTTTATATCAATATTTAATTTAAGTAGACCTTTTAACTTGTTGTCTACTGGATGTTGTTGTTATTATTATCTGTATCAATATTAGGGAACTATTGAAATGTGATTGACTTTGTTTTTAGAAACGTTTTTCTAGTATACTGGTGAAAAGTGTTTCTGTACAAATGAGTGCAACATTTCTCTCCCTGTCCCATGGCATTTATTCAGTATACATCAAGAGAAGATATTTAAAAAGGCTACTCATGGAGTTAGACTGTTCATCAGTGTAAAAATGTACACAATTTTGTCACAGTGCAATGACTAAACTTGTCTTACCGTTTGTATTTGGCATAGAGATGCACCGATCCATTTTTTTCCCGATCCAATCAGATGCCAATACCTGGGCTGAGCATATCGGCCGTTACCTGATACCGATCCGATACTACGGTTGAATGAATGAACCATATACCTCGCCATGTGAGTGAAGGCATCAGGCTTGACAAACATTTAGCCTTGTTAAAAAAGGTAACAAATATAGATAAACATAGATATAAATGTACTTAATATTATTTAACAAACAAAGTGTACACAAATAAATAAATAAATAACACTTCGATGTAAAGTGCACTGCAAACAGATATTCTAAAACGTAATATAAAATATAGCCGCTGCCTGAAACGCAGAAAACAATGGCTTAATTAACTTGCTGTGTATGATATTAAAAAAGCCTGGATCAGAATGCTGGAACGACCTCATTCATCCAATGTCCAATCCAACTAATTAGTCTATATCGGAGCCGATATCGGTGCATCTCTAATTTGGCATAAACAATTGGGACATATCAAATACCTCAAAGTAATCTGTAAGCTACTAATTTAGCCTCTCCCTTAAAAACAGCTGAAAATCTTTGGCAAAAAAATGTCATAGCTGGCATGTTTCTGACTCCGTGCACAGCTCTTAACCCCCATCATTTAGCTCCCCACTCCATTAGCACCACACTTAAAAAAACTTTAATTTAAAGGATATAAAACACAGTATATAAAGGTCTTCTTGTAGCACTGTATGTAGCAGCCTCGTGGTAGTCTGTGACTGCTTCAATTTTGCATTTGTTAGGTCATATGTGTAGGATTTTGATTTTGCATTGTTTTATGTCACTGGCCACACACACACACACACACACACACACACACACACACACACACACACACACACACACACACACACACACACACACACACACACACACACACACACACACACACACACACACACACACACACACACACACACACACACACACACACACACACACACACACACACACACACACACACACACACACACACACACACACACACACACACACACACACACACACACACACACACACACACACACACACACACACACACACACACACGAAAACCTACTGTTTATGCATTATACATGCGTCCATTACCAGAATGCTGCCCCCCTTTTGCACTAACCTTTATGCTCAGACACACACATCTAGAATCACATGTACAGGCACACAGACAGAAGGATGGAGGAAATGGGGTCAATAAATTATGGATTGGTGCTTCAAAATATAAGCAATAAGATGTGGAAGAGGTATGGCATAAATATTTAGACAAACATGCTCAATAACAAAAGCCAGACAATGAGGCAACATTAAAATCAGAAACTTCATGAATATCCTCCTAATGTATAACCATATTCAAGACTGAAAACTGCAATGATTAGTTGTTTAGTTGATAGACATAAAAATAAACTACTTCGATAACTTTCATCACTTGAAAACACATAATTCTCTCTCTGTTTATACTTTCGATAGCTTTTCGTGTGCTTTAGTGTGGACAGGGAAAACTTGATGATAACGTATGCCTCCTTACATATAGTCAGGTGCTGTGCATTATCAATGTTAAGTGACAGCTTCCTGTCGACCCCTGTTTTCTTTGTGTTATTTTGCCAATATAATCATTATAGCAGTATAGTTATAGTCATATAAAAGTCATCAAACTGTAATTATGTTAACAGTATCCTATCAGATAAGTTCCATAATAGAGTGATGTATTCAACTGTCTTCAAGCTACAGGTTTTGTTCATTTGTGCGCTTGTTTGTTCCGATCCTCATTGGTTGCTCAAACAACAATGGTAGTAATTCTTCCTAGGGTCCTGATAACGCATTTACAATCCTTGAAAAGTGTTGAATGAAAAGAAAAAGAAGCATGGTATTACAGATCTGTCAAATATGTTAAATCGACTAATCGATTAGTCAACAAAATTGTACAATTGCTTGTTGAGTGAGAGGACAGCCCTATATTTACACATATAACCAGAATGTTTAGGTCTATGCACATTTGTGTGGCTATGGGAGTCCACAAAGTAACCAGCCTCGCAGTCTGGTCTATGATAATTGCTCCACACTGAAAGGCCATCAATCAAAGAGCAGACGAGGCAACCAAGGCTGCCTGAGATGACTGACCTTCTCACAATCAGAGGCTACCTTGGCCTTGAAGCCTGCAGACATGACAGACCTGAACAGACCAATGCACCTGAGCAAACATCATCGCTCAGCATTTCAACTCCAGTTTAAATGAGACACTGGGAATCAAAAAAAACTGTTCTCTTTAAAGATTAACTTCAAGGCTAGATTATAAATACAGTTATTCTAAAGAGATTGAAAAGTTTTGTAATTACCATTCTCATGATACTATATCAAGTATAATTGTCTAGTCTTTAACATGCTTGAGCAAATGTATTTCCCTGAAACTAAAATAACTAACTAAACTAATGTAATATTTAAAACTGGACTGACACTGGCATTAATGTTGAAGAAGTACAAAGCTTTGTCCTAAGTTCCTAAACCTTTTGTTAACACAGGCCAGGTGTGTTTTGGCCAAGACATAATAAGAATCCTTAAAATACAACAGTGTTAGTCAGTACATTTAGTGGTTCTTCCAACAGCTGGTGAGGAAGACTTGAATATTTGTTTAACAAAGAATCTGGTATTCCTCAAATGCTGTGCCACATGATGCAAATAGCTAGAAGATGCCAGTTCAGTTATAAAGCACTCTCATCATGTTTCTATCAGTTTTTGGTTGAGTTTTGAAAGGTTAATTTATCATACTGGAAAGGATCACTCTTGACAGATTGACATTTAAACAACTTTCTGAAAATGTGTTTTTCTCATCAAGCAAACTGAAAATGCACTGTGTATGTTATAATTATCCACATGAAATGATGAATGGTGTGAAAGATTGTACAGGAAGAAAAGAAAGTGCCAAAAGAGACTGCAATTAACCACAGCAAACAGACAGGAAGTTTATTCCATCTCTGTGTCGCTATAGCAACCTCAAAAAAAGCACAGGAAATTAAAAGAGGAGGGGTTAAATGGGAGGTTTTCTCAACAGTTCACACATTTTTCAAGTGTACAAGCTGAAACTTGCTTTGCTGACACCTTTCAATGAATGAAAGAATTTGAGTTTACTTGTCACTTTACAAAGCCGTAAAGAAGTGAATAGTTTCAACTTTCTCACGGTTCTTGATTTTGCTGGACAAAAAGAAAAATTATGAGCTGATGAATAAAAACATGTCAGTTTTGGTTCTGATATAGTTTAAATCACGATGGGAGATCAGTTTTAGAGTGTTGGTCATAATCTAATAATGAACTAGTTTTTACTGGTAGGCTCAGTAGGCACAATAAACTGGTGCAGAATATGATAACATACATTTGCAACATATTGTTCAAACCTATGGCACATTACATTGTTGAAGCTCGCCAACAGGTAAAACAATTCATTGACCCTGAAAGATCTGGTCATGTCATCCAGATCTTTGAATAAAATAATTCCTCCATGTGTTTCTCTAGTGAGGAGGCCATGGATATGGAAAAGCTCTTTGGTCGCAGAGAGGTGGCAAGCTTCATAAACTGAATATCCCTTGTTAGCAAAGAGCCCCTTGAGTACCAATGAGCAGCTGAATTTGAGAAAGACAATATTCCTAAACTCTTTAACACGGCTAATGAAAATTAATATTCCACTACTATTCCCGTTGACATGCGGCCTTGCAAAATAGGATTTTTTTCAACGTTTTCCATCGGTGGTGGACTTCGAGTGTGCGAATAGAGGCTCCCTTTTTCATTCTTTCTACCACCTTCTTGAAAAGATTGATGTTGTGAAGTCTGTGCATATTTCAAAAACCGATTGATATCCAAGTCTTTCATAATGTGTAGAAGTATGTTTCTCCTTTAAACCAAAAAGGTAGGTGTTTTTTTCTATGCATTTCTACCCCCTTCCAAACTGTTGGTTTGGCTTGTTTGAAAAGAGACCATAAAATGCTGCACACTGCGATGAAAAAACCCATTTGAGACTTATATTCCGAATATGCTGTACCCATGTCCAGAGAATGCTTCTAAAACTCAAATAATTTTTGCACATCCCACATGTCTAAATCAGAAAATGCTATATTCAGAAAAGGGCCTTGTAAGTAATATCCAAATTAAAAATGTATATATAATAATAATGGAATATTAGTTTGCATGTTAAGGTAATAACTGTCTAAAGAGACCCCTTCAGTTTCTCTCCATTTATTAAATATTTCAATCATTCAAATCTAGCAGCTGATGGACAGTTGCACATTTCTGCCACCAACTCTCTTTGACACTATGGTTGTGATTATCTCTGTTTCATATGTCAAACAGACACTTGTTTTGTTTTTTAGCAGTGCAGAGTTTCCTGAGCTCTTTATTTAACCGTTATTTCAACAATTAAAAAAACAACCTCTAGGGGCATAACCCTGCACTTTGACCTCCCTGTAGAAAGGAAAGTGTAATTTCATTGACATTTTTAAGACTGACCCATAATAATGTGTGCAGTCTTCTCAACATTCATTGTGCTATGACTGAAAAAAAAGTTTCCTCTGCATATACTTTCCTGATTGCGCCATTTATTATTACACATATGCTACGGATACTATTTACAATGTCTGCCCAACCTCCTGTGCACTTTGCCACTTTACAGCCTCATGAATTCTCTCTTCTTTGACAGTAGCTGACCTTTTCAGGCAGCTACTGCAACTCTGCTATCTCATGGTTCACTAAATTCATGCATTATTTTCATAATAACACATGTATGTTCTACATAGAGTGCTTTGAATTGCTTACCATCTGCTATTTGTTGTTCACTGTCTTCTTGCAGCATGTATTAGACATTAATAATGTCAAGCTACATAGGTTAGCATGAAAACCTTCTGTCAGTGCTGTCCTTCTAAGTTTGTTAGTCCAATCTATCCATTCCTGTGATCCCATTACTTGTGTGAGACCCCATGAAGGACTGTAGTTTTGCATTATAGGCAAAAAGCCCAATAAATCAGCAGAATATAAGTACCGCACCAACTCACACTTCACTGAACTCTGCTTGCCTGGTACTGATCCCTTTTCTACCACTATATTATAGCTCACTGTACACATGAGGAGAGGAATGCAAGAGATGGATTGAAAGGGGGGAAATATTAATAAAAAGTAAGCAGTAGTTTACCTCTCACTTGCAGCACAAGGTGGCCCAAGTTTTAGAAAGTACACAGTATGACATGCTGTGCTTGTCAGTCTCAACAGTACATATTCCTGGAGCTCAGCACATAAGTATATCGCTTAAGATCATGTGCACAGATGGCACTAGGGGGGACATGACCCCCTCAGATTCACACAAGTTGACGCTCCCAGATGTAGCAGCTAATCGTTTTGTAATGTTGAGTAGCTAATCTTACATTAATAAATAGCATACCTGAAGTAGGCTTAATGTAAAATAAAAGTATTTTTAGGCCGTAGGTTAATAGCTTTATTGTTTTTTTTATAGTTTATATGTAATGTTATTTTAATAAGAAACTGTTGTGAAATTATGAGATTAATAAAACGTTAACATGATCCTCCTTGCCTGCAGGGAATTCCTGACGACAGTAAATTTGTTTTGCTGCACTATAGGGAATTCCTAAAAGTACTACTGCTGTCATTTAAAATGTGAATTTCATTTATAGCATATATACTTATTTTTATTTATGTACATAGGCTGTTGTTTACACTTACACTTAACACAAATGTTTAAATAAAACATATCTTGCATAGGGCATGAAGTTTTTGTGATTGGCATTCCAGACAAATAACAGTTTTATCATATATGGCTAGTGTTGATCAGGTAGGCCTTTGTTTAAAATGTTCATTGTTGTTTATCCATGATTTCAAATAAGAATTCTCCAATGGCTTTTTTGTGCAAACCATAGGCTCATAGACTATTACGAGAGTATCTACTTGAGCGCTACTTAAAGCCTAAATTACACAAAAATAACTTATTGAGTTGAAACCATTGGCTGACAGCTTGATCCCTGCCAGTTCAAAAATCTCATCTGCACCGAGAGTAGATGCCTCTGAGATTCAAGATAGGTTATCTGTGTCTGTGTTTATGTCGCAAGAACTGACGGAAGCTGCAGATCAGAATCAGATAAGAAACATAAATTAGCTCAAAAATAACTATCAGAGCCACCATCAGGTGGTTAAAAGGTTTCATTCTAATAACACTTGAATTAATTCCACAAGGGATGCAAGAACTGATTGATATATGGTACATAGTGATGTGTCTTGCCTCATATTGCATTGTTTTATGTCACTGGCACGCACACCGCACGCACGCACCTATTGTGTGTGTGACAAATATCCAATAGTGAGTAAGCAAATGTCAACTGTTCTTCCCTGAAGCCCCCGCCGGCGGGGGCTATCGGGCAGTATAACACCATTCCCCTCTGCAGCAACATGTAGCTTGCATACAGACACACATGCTGCATACCCACGGAAAGCTAAGAATCTCTTCTACACGCTCCTATAAACCATTCGTATGACCAACAAACACAGTTACAACACCGAGCGATCAAACAATGCGAGGCGAAAACACAGAAATACGAGCAAAACAGACAAATAAAGCTGGCGCAGTGGCTGCTCTGATGTCAGCAAGATTTCACTGCATCCACTCCATAGCAGAGTCTCCACACGTTCCAACAATACTATTTTTATCCATCTACAACCAAGTTTCACTAATCCAATAGCCAAATATGACAGAAAACAACAAGCGCATTTGAAAAACAAAACCAGAAATGCTTTTTTACTTTTTTAGCATCACAGTGAAAAGTTTAATCCACAGAAATAAGAACTGCTGAAATGGAAGGACTTCATCTCCCAGCATGCTTTGGAGGTCTTTCCGGCTTCTTTGACATGCTCAGCCCGCTTTTCAAAGGCTCTGATTGGGCCAAAGAGCCTGTCCGTCACGTAGTGTCGCTCATCTTTATCGCTTTGTGATACGCTAGTCGTGTGGTTTAACTGAAAACAATGCTCAGAACTTGATTCTATTGGTTCCTAAGATTCTAACGAGGTGTCATGCTTCAAGATTGACCAATGGGGATGGAAGATATTGCCGTGCGTAAGGACAAAAGGGCTCTGTCGCGCTAAAAGGCTGTGACGCACAGTGACACACTGAAGGCTAGCTTGACGCAAGAATATACGAACTGACATTAGCTGTTCTGCTGCTTTTGTGTATATTATCTTCCTGTGGCTGTGCAAGTCAAGGATTTGTGTCTTGTAAATAGTTTGCAGAATATTTTGTTGTGCACTTTGCTGTTGCTATTGCAAATTGTTGTGGCACTTTGTTGTTGTTGCTGATTTCCATAATTATTGCCACAATTTTTTATTATTATGTCCCTACTATTATTATATTATTACAGTTATTGTTGTATAATATAACAATAACTGTTGTATAATACAAGTATATATATCGAATAAAGTAATCTGCTCCTGTTGGAGACAAATGTAGTCCTTTTGTAGGGTTTCTGTCTGTGTGTGTGGGGGGGGGGGGGGGGGGGGTCCTTATTTTTTATTTTTTTATTCAAAAACTGTTTTTTCTAAGACCCATAATGACATTTAAATGAAATTAAATGAATTTTACAACTTGGTACCTAAGAAATCTCAAATGGCACTCATGGTGCCAAATTGTGCCAAACTTGAGGACGCCTATATATTTATTTACTAAAACCTCTATAATTTTTCCCTGCTTTATTTCAGCAGCATCAAACTTCTCACAGGTGATGTCCAGATGTTGTTCCATGGCTTTATTTAGTTTTTTGGCTAGTGTGGCATTATTTTCAAAGGGATATTTATGTAAAATTACATTTGTTTTAGGCAAGGGAAGAAATTCTTCCATTTATGCTGTGTTCCATCTGCATTTACTCTGACACAGTTGCATTAACAGTGCTGCTTACACTTCTGATGTAATCTCACAAGTGTTACCTTTATTGTAATACCAACATAATGCACATAAAGCTTGTAATTACAGAGATATACCCTATTTATTCTGAGCATGTCATTTTCGAGCAGGAACCTCAAAAAGGGACTCAGGGACGAACAGGTTAACAATTAATAAAAATGCATTTATGAGTAGTTTCCATACGGAACATGACTACTGTACCATTGATTTGTTTCTGGAGACCTAAATGTAGTCATTTCATTTTCAAGTACTTTTAGCAGAACTTACTTCTAATGAATGTGGACTCATGGTAGTTACTACAGATATCTGTATCACTTGAACCCAAGTTCAGGGCTGACTTGTGTACTAAAAGATTAATAAGGCTATGCTAGTCAAGTTTATCTCTGTATATCATTGCTACATGTGTAATTATAATGCATGTGTGTGACTGAATGAGTACTCCATTGGAATACGGAGCACCACCACTCTCACAGAGAGCTCTTTGTGTGCGCACATTTCCCTTGAACTGGCATGTCGACCAAAGCCTCATTGCAGCTTTGTTTGGCTTGCTTTCCTTTTGTTGATACCCCTTCCTTTCAGGTTCCTCTCTCTGCAGCTGACCAGAGAGATGGTCCTGGACTCCAAAAGAAGGAGCGAAAGAGACTTAGTGAGAGAAAGTGAGGAGAAAGACAGACATCAGACAGACAAGTGCTCTGTAAAGTGAATCCGGTTTCGAATTGGGCCAAGGTAACATATTACCAGATGAGATGGCAGAAAAAAAGTCATTTTTGTCCTTTCTCAGTAAAAAGAAAAAATAAATAGACAAACTGATTTCCTAATGGACACAAGCTATTGCACACACTTGCTATACTATTTACAAGGAATTTCATGTGTTTCTCGTAGGACTGAAAAGGGCAGTAAAAACTTATATTTGCATCCGATTAACTAAGTGTTTAAAGTGCACAAAGTTTGTTAAACTGGTAAGAAAACTTATTTCATCATCATAAATTAAACACCATAACTTGTGCCACATCACCGCATTATCATAAAAGATAGGAATGATGAGAATAGGAACAGTCAAGTCAGAAATGTTCTTTTAAAAACAGACATGCAGGCACAAACACAGTCACCTTCATTGCTGTCAGGGACATCCTCCCAGCTGGTCATAGTGCCAAAACAGACCTGTTTGCTATCAAAACACACTCTGCTCCAGCGATAATCACTATAGTAACCAGAGAGCTGAAACCCTAGGCTATATGGATCTTTCCACATGTTAACAATCCCAGTTCCCGGAAGCTGACATGCACAAGAAATCAAACAGTGGGTCAGAGATGACAAGACAAAGCAGATTAATTCATTAACACTGTTAAACTGAGAGCAAAGCCACAGAGCTGACTCTCAACAACATTTCCTTGACAACGCAGCCTGGCAACAGGGCCCTCTGGCTTCATCCAGGAGAAAGAAAAGCTGGAGATAAGGTTTCTTTGCTGAGTGCATATAGCTGTGTTTTACCCGCATTTATCCAAGGTAGATTCACTGAGCATGAACACTCTTTTGCAGAAACGTCCTGTTCCATACTGTTGAGGGATTTTTTTGATGCTTGTAATTTATAATCATAATCTTTGTAAGGTCAGACGTGAATCCTGCATCACCTGTGTAAACCTTATCCTAAGACAAAATAGATTGCCCTGTTTGTATGGTCTGCTACATGACATAAGATAATCCCAGAGAACACTAAGATATTTTGACCTGTATATCCTGTCCCTGTAAAATCTTGTGGTGACGAGTCTGAGAGAATGCTTTGTCTGAAGATGTCACCCAGCTGAGTCTTTGCCCTTGTGACCTTATCTGTAAGTTGGATTCCTCCTCAAAATGAAGATGGCTACTAAACTCAGGGTCACTCCTTCTGACTCTGAGCTTTGTGCATGAGACTGCGACAAAATACTCGGTCAAAATAACCAAGGAGACAACGCTGATTCTGTTTGTTGATCTTTATTGAACGGATTAATTTCCACGCCAATACTCACACGCACACTAGAAGCTGCCCAGTAAAACCACAGTCTAATCTAAAAGCCACTGAGCTACACTAGTGAAGAAATCAGGGGTCAAGTGTCTTGCTCAAGGGCACCTTCACAGTGGAAATCAGTTAAATGCAAGTGTAGCTCCTTCACTTTCCTGCCCAGTTCTACTACAACCTTTCAATCACATGCTCTCTCTAGGCCACCGCTGTCTCCCAGAGACTGAAAGTGATGCTATATCTGTGAAAGAGCATTTGTTTCATTATTGAAGTCAGTATTTTTATATAGTTTTCAAGTTCATGGTCCTTCAGGAGGACAAACTTGCTAGTGGCTCACTGCTTAACGGAAAGTTGCATTAAAAGGAAAAACAAGAAATAAAAAAAGCAATACTCAAAATAAAAGCAACAACATCTTTGAGTGCAGTTATAAATGTCATAGTGGAGAAGAATGTTTTAAGCAATGCAACTAACCAATGATGATTTACTATAAACATATAGTATGCAGTTTCCTTTTTTATTCAATGAATTTACAAGTCAGTCGCATGCTGTACATGGATCTTCTTTTCATTCTGACTATAAAGCAGAAAGGTAAAATGTGCCAGCAAAAAAAAACACAGTTCAATTCCAAATAGAAGTCATAGCTTATGAGGAGCGTTTTAAGGCAGAAACTAGGGCAGAGTGAACCCAGCTGTCATTCAGTTTCATCTCCTTATATGAACACATAAGTTGCCATATACTGAGTAACTGCTGATTCTAGAGAGGGAGGATAGTAAATTATCTTTTTTTATGAGGGTAAATTTTCTTTATTGTTCTAAGTCTGAGTAGAATTGTCATAGCAACTGTAGTGAGAAGTTAGAATATGTATGCACTGCACGGTTGCAAATAAACAATTCATGCCACAAAGATTTGTTTCCCTCTTTCCCTCTGCTGGAAATTACCAGCAGCACTTACAGAAGAGGAAGGTGATATTTTCTCCTCTCTTTCCCAAACAAGTCCATTTTCTACCCCCTTTTTTACCCCTATAATCATATAAGGCAATTTTATTGTTTTTGACAGAGTGGTTTGTCTGGGTTGACACTTTCTGCTGACATTCTATTACTTTAAGAAGAGTGTTCATATAGCTCTTTGTGTATTTTCAATAAGGAGAGAGCCCATGTGACTGAGTGCTCCAACTTTTTTGTGAGGCCGCTTCGAGGCTTTCTAGTTGAAAATCTCTGAACTTTATATCAATGTGCTGATGTAGTCCCAGGTTTTGTTTCTATGACAAGGCAGTGTTTTCCCTACCATTATATTAGGCACTACCCGCCCAATTCCAACGTCAAGTTAATTTTATCCAATTGTATAGCGTCAGATCACAACAGGAGTCATTTAAGGATACCTTTGCTATAGAACAGCTCTATACCTTGTCCTTTTAGTAAACAAATTAAACAGCCTTATGTTATTTATCTTAGCATGTAAATTCTGTCTCTACATGGTTATGTGTTTACAATTCTCAGATAGTCCGACAGCGTTGGAGATACACTTGTTCAAAGATTGTTTGTTAAATTGTTTGGGAAGAGGCTCCACTAACAGGAAAAACGAAACTGAAACTTATCAGAGATCCTTTATTATTTAGTTTGAGAAGAGGGTTCACTCCTACAAAAACAACTAAAACAGAATTAAACAAACTGAGATTCTTTCTTTATTTTGTTGTGCTAGAAACTGAAAAGTGATTTGTGATTTAACTTTGGACTGTTTCTGTTGGAGAACATTATTCTGACCTTTTGGGTAATTATTTAAAATAAAATTTCTGATCCTGAGTGTAGCTCATTGTGTAATACACTGATTTCAACTGAGTTTGTGTTGTGTCTCTGATTATTGCTCGTATAATTGTGATCCTTCTGTCTGGTGATTTCTCACGACTTTAAACACTGATTCATTTATCCATGTGGGGATTGACCTTTCAATACGAACCTAACCATTAAACTGTCTGATTAAACACTGACTGGCACGCTAACAAAAGAACATTCAGGCAATCCGCTACAGTGCGTTGGACAAATGAAAACCATGATTCCTTTAAAAAAAAAAATGCTGGCGCTCAGAAAAACACTCTCACCTTAGTAGTTTTCTGTAAAAATAGAAATCACTGCACTTTTCTCTTCCAGGATCTACTATTAAATTGTATGCATTGTATCCCATTGTATCCTATCCCATTGTATGCAACATCTGACCCAGTGCTAACAGCCTCCAAATTAATACTAAGTTATAGTAATTACGGTTTGAAATAACCCACTGTAAAGTAAGGGGCTTATCGACCCAATGGTCAATAGTTGTAAAACAATGATCTCGCAAAAACATTGTAAGAGATTCATCAGGCTATAGCTGCTATACATCACAATAATCACAAAACCACAGAGGATGATTTAGAATGGGCAGAATAATGCTGCAGTGTGAGAGCACCCCTGACATGACATGTAATAAAACCACAGGTTTGTGTAATGGTCCACAAAGTCATTCATTTATGACCAGTGAAAGTAGTCAAGGCTGTACATCAGTTTGACAACAATATATTTCTGATAAAGAGAATTTTAATCCAGCCATCCTGCTTATATTCATGGTTTATTTTTTCTGTTTAAGAAATACCTCAAGGTTCATAAGTTCACCGTTGTGGTGCCACATTCTTAAGTCTTTACATCAATCCTTTGTGAGAAAACTCTTGTTTGTCATGCGCCTTCAGGGATTCTACAGAAAATAAGATAATAAGAACATACATGCACCACATGAGGAAAATCTATTTTTAATTGCTTACTAGTGAATCACATTTTCAAAACGGGAAACAAAACAAATGTTACGATAACAACATTACGCAATACATTTCATTATACGTTTTGAATTGTCCTGTAACGTCAGTACGGCAGACGAAATCACGTTTGATTTGTTTAACTTTATTTAACATTTTGATTACACTCCTGCAGAAGTTCTTCTTCTTTTTGATGGCATCTCTCCAGTTTTTTGGCATACGCAAGAGTATTTGCACAGGGCACAACACCTGCCCTTATATAGTGGTTTGGGGGCGTTATGCCAAAAAACAGTTATGATCAAATGGGACTCAGACATGATTCAG